>NC_056522.1:358381527-358429027 GCF_019175285.1 Sceloporus undulatus | reverse complement strand
AGACCTCAGCCCATCTGATTCTGCAAAATTTTATGCTATGTACAGTACCCTTTTGCTTGAGTGGGTCATGATCCAGAGTCCTTGCTGGATCAGGGCACCTGTTATCACCCCGTCCGCATCCTCTTCACAGGTTTAAGGTGAGGCTGTTCTAAAAGGGAAACGAGAATGAAGAAAGAGCAATGTTTTCTTGGTACAACTGTAAATTGGAATGAATTAAACATTGGTCCAGGCACACCCCATTCCCCTCCCTCCCTCCCTGTCAAAAAGGGACCATGTACAGGTTTCCCCGCTGTCTGCTTTGCTGCTGTTGACTCCTAATTGTACATTCCATAAATTTCTCAAATAGTTGAAGGACTGGGATGAAATTCTGTGCCTTTTCAGTTATCAAATTCTTTCCCTGCCCCTGGCTGTTTGCTTTGTTTTGTTTTTAAAATGGGGAAAGGCAAGAGAAAATGTCAAAGTAGTTATAAACTACTGAGGATAATTTTAAAGGAGGGACTCAGAATTATTAACGGTGTGTGAAATAATGGCAGTGAAAATAGGAAAGTGTACATTATGAGTTAGATCTAGAGTTTATCTCAGGTGAACAGAAAGCTTAAGGTCCAGTGGAGGAATCCCTTTGACAGAAAGGGAAGAGGTCTTGGTGGATTTCTGCTGCAGTCTCCTATGGTCCCTACTGCTATCTTTATGGTTGTTTGGAAGACTGCTTCCTCCCTTTGGAACAGTGGGAGAGGAGCTGGTGCTGAAGGATGGAGAATTGATGAAGTTTGTCTCCTCCCTATTTCTGCCATCAGGAGTGTTCTGGGCTTGAGTCTCCTTGAGGAATGCTCCTGTCAGCAGAAAAGAAGCTGGATTCAACCCATTATGTCAAGTCATGGACCCATCACAATGCCAGGGATGCATTGGACAGTAGTATCTGGACTAGGCAAAATTAGGGATAAAATTCCTTTTTAAAAAGGAAAAAGTCCTACTGTAGAACTGTCCACAAGATGCATTTCTAATGAACACCAGAGTTTATTTCAGAGTTCAGTATCAGTTTCTTGTAGGCATCATTCACTCTACAAATGGTAACTTACCCTGGCATAAATTCAGAAAACTGAGTGAAGATTCCCCTCTCCTTGGAGATTTAATCCTTGTATACATGTTATCTAAAAACCAGTTCCATACTGAAGTGAATTCACTTCTGAGCACCATACAACCCTTTTTCATTTTGGGTGAATGAAGATCTGAACCACCAGCAGCATCTTTCCAAGTGACTTGAATTGCTGAGAACCTACCATTAGACACTCTGATCTCTAAAGCACAAACATTGTGTTTAGTGAAACCACGATTCCTTTCTTCCCACTTTTA
Organism: Sceloporus undulatus; assembly: GCF_019175285.1. Lineage (NCBI taxonomy): Eukaryota > Metazoa > Chordata > Lepidosauria > Squamata > Phrynosomatidae > Sceloporus > Sceloporus undulatus. Next base: position 358,427,677 of record NC_056522.1, on the reverse strand, counting down.
GGAATCTTGCTTTACAAGACCATAAGCACAATATGGCAGACATGTCATAACTATTTCTGCTGCCATAACAATTTTTACACTGCTAAAATTTATTAGAATTAACTGTGTTACATTAGAATTACTCCATACCACATAGTTCTGCTCCAGTAAAAAGGTGTGCATGGAACATTTTTGGTGTGTTTACAAGATTTTTTTTTTGGGGGGGGAGGCAGGCTATGACGTGAAAAACATAGATGTACACATACATCTTAGTACAGCATTTCATCCTAGTCCTGATTAAATACAGTCCAAGATTTTGTTTTCACAAGCAAACTCATTTTATGGTGCTCTTTGTATTTTAGAACTGCAAAGCAGAGTAACATTGATTTCAGTTGTTTGCATTTGTACCGGCAAGGGAAACTATTTTTATTACCTTTTCTATTACTTATTGTATGAGCTTTTGTTGTTTACTTGGAGGTTTTGTCTTTTACAACAAGTTTGGAACTATTTATTATTGTTTGGTATTTGTGGTCCATTTTAAAAAAAATGGAGCACTTTTTTATTATTATGGATAAAAATGTTGAGATGGCAGGAGGTCATTTCAATATCACTTAGTGAAATATTTATTGTTCCTTTTATTCTCTGTACAAGACTATTTGGCCTCTTTCCCCCCTTACTGTCACATTGTTGAGTTCAGCATGTGTCTACCATTTCATTTGTACGCTCGTTCAAAACAACGTTTGTTCCAGTTTCAAGTTATTAAAAAAAATAAATAAATTGGACATTGACTTGATCTCCAAATATTGTCTTCACTGCTTCTTTAGAACTGAAACGAGTTTGAACTCACATGGTTGTAAGATAAGCATATTGTTATTCACTCTCCCCCTGCCCCCATAAACTTTAGTGGGAGTGAGGTAGAACTTTTCCAGGGTGTTGTAAGAGAAAACAACATTGTTTCTACTTAGATTCAAAGGGCAAGAGTCTGCAAAGTCTCTACAACACTAGAATGTGAAGACTGAAAGCACAAATTAAACATGAGAGCATGATTGCATGTTCTTACTTATCACTTTGGGAGGTGAAGAAAAAATGCTTCCACATCAATGGAGCTCACAGAAACTGACCAGGCTGGCACTGGCAGTTGAATTTTACTTCAACATTGGCAATGGGCCAGGATCTTCTACTTCTAGGCAGCAGCCTACCTTAATGCATGCAAAGCAGGCCATATGGATGACACAACTCTGTTCTCTCACAAAAGGGAATTTGTAGAGGAGTATTGCTTTTGCCACCCCATCTTACCCACCTATGACACTCACTGAGATAATTTCTTCATTGTCTTATGACGGAGATGGTCCTCAGGTTTTTTCAGTACCTGCAAGCTCACTTCTAGTTGCTCAGTACTTTATTATCTCTCTTTACATTTGAATAGACTTATGACAATGGGAGGATCTGTGACTCTCAGGCAGCCTTTGCCACTAAGTGCCTACAATGGCAGCACCTTGGCTGCTGGAGGAATCAAGAAGGTCATTCACATACCACTAAACAAGCTTTCTGCTTCTTAAAACAAACACTAAGATAAAAGAGTAACCCAAGGAAAATTTAAGCAGCTGGGCTGAAGTTTAGTGAAAGGGTGGGAAGGTGAACAACAGAAATTCCACTGCAGCTTGTAGGGTGCAACACTGAAAATTCTAGGTGGACAATGAGTTTAGGAACGCTGCATGCGCATGTGTTTATAGGTGTGTGCATTTATTCATGCATCTCAAAGCAGATATACAGTTATTTTGGGTGGAGGTCGAGGTGGAATAAGATGTACTAGAAATAGGTAGATCAAAAGTCCAGTTGGAAGTCCCTCAAAGCTCAAAGACTGAGTGCTAGGTGAAAGAATCAGGAATGCAACATTTCAGAATTTTGCACAGAGAACTAAGGGTGATTAATTCATTTAAATAGTCCAGATTTCACACTTTGGGTATAATTAATTGCATATTAAGATGCTTGCCTTTTGGCAAGAGTAGAGATGGGATCAGCTTCTTACATTTAGCCCACTCATTGCTCTTCATTTAGCATCTTCTCTCTGACCTCTTGTGCAATGAGTAGATTGTTGATGGAATATCTTGTACATACCCCAATATCCTATCATCCCTCAGCATAACAAGCCGAATAACAGCACATGGTGCTTTTTGTACAACCTTAAGATGTAAAGGAGGCTTTGGTCTGTCTTATCCATCTTTAAACCTCAATGAGTGAAAGAGATCATGCAAATGAAAGTCAGTATTTTAAATGCTTGGAATGGATTCACCCAATCAATCCAAATGTGCAGTGAAGAGGCTGTCTGTGGTCATGTGTCAACGTCTGTAGAGTTGATTAACTGATTGTAAACAGCTACCACTAAACAGGATCAAGCAGCACAAATGGTGTGAACATGTCATGGGCAGGGAGAAATTCACCCTGAAACTGACAGGCATATACCAATGTGGTACAGTAAAGTGTATGATAGGCTTACACCAGCGTGGTATAGTGAAGTGGTTGATGAAGCCATTGGTGGGGAGGGAGTTTACCAGACCATCCTGCAAGTATCAGTAAATCTTCCCCAAATTTATTTTCATCAAGCATTCACATCTATTAGGTTTTACTTTGTCCCAACAATTTAAAGTCTACAGTGTCCCTAAAATCATGTCCAAGTAATAGGGCGAGATTCAAAAGAGGATTCAAATGAAATGATTCTCAACATTTTTTAAAATAAACTTGGTACCAATTTCCCTTTTCCTTCCATACAGTTTCAAAACTTAATTGCACCAGATACCACCAACTTCTGGCACACACTCGCTCACTCTGGAATGAGGCTATCTGGCCTGTCCATGTCTGAGGCTTAATGTTTTCTAATCATGTTAATGATTAAAGCTCAAAAATTGTTATAGTGTCAACACATTTAAATCCAAGGTAGTATGTTTTTTTCCGTTTGAAGAAGGGTTTCACCAGGACCACTGGAAAAAATCATCTCACTCTTTTTCCTTCAAACCTCACAGCTCAGGTTGTATCACTCCTTGAAAGAATTTTATCTGCTCATCCATAAATGGTAGATAGAACATAATGAACTCTGTGGCTGAGAGGGTAACTTCAAAGAAATGGGTTATTCCGTACATTCATATGAAGCATTACGACCACATATCACCACTGACACTGGAATAAAATATTATGGTGTTATTCCTATAGAGGGAAGGATGACAGAGATCAGTGTGTACACCCATAAAATAGTATGTGTAGATCCAGTCCTGGACATAAATCCAACATCTTAATAATGGACATCTGCTAGTGTGACAATACTTTCTTCCACTATTCCCCTGAGACCTCGCTGCAGAGGTTTTCTCAGTATTTTACAGCAGGCTTTGAGGGTGCATTGTGTTTGCATGTAGGTCTCTCTCTCTCTCTCTCTCTCTCTGGTTCCACAGGGAACCATATTGTTGGTGTGTGTGTGTGTGTGTTTCCCCTCCCAGCTGCGCTGATGAAAACAGTTCTGTCTATAGAATATCACTGAATCCCTCTCATCCCTGTGTTTCACTATAAGTTGTTGTTGTGAGCTTTCAAGACTTATGGCTATCCTAACATGAACCTATCATGGGTTTTTCTTGGACTCCTTCTGAGAGTAAGGAAGTGTGACTTGCACAAGGTCAACCAGTGGGTTTACATGGCCAAATGGGGTTTTGAACCCTGGTCTTCCAGAGTCCTGGTCCAACACTGAAACCACAACACCACGATGGTTCACTATAGGCACCGAATTTTTAATCATCTTGCAAATGGAACTAAATAAGCCTTTGTTTAGCTATGTGTATCACTTTCAACTTTGTTATCATTCAAAAGCTTGCAAATTCCTTTCATAACAGAGGCTGTTCTATAAAAAAAATAACCACACATACACATACCAGTTCTTGTCAGATATTAAAAGGTTATTAGAGAACAAATTGGGGAGCATACTTTATTCAAAACTACACATGCTCATGCCACAAATATGATTCAGAGATTTGCATTCCAATAAAAAGGGCAATAAAGCTGTGTATAAACAACAGAAATTTTGCATTGCTATTAAGTATTTAATTGTACACGTATTTGCCCACCATTTCTGCAGAGGTGGGGGAAAAGAACAGGTGATTTTCTATGAATTATTCTACCAGCTCTGCTAAATAGCGACCTTTAGTTACCAAATGACACCATGTATTCTGTTTTTCCGACAGATGACAGCCTATTCTGTTCTGAAAAAGATCCGACATGTTGAAGATGATAAAGAGTTTAGAGTTCATATTGTGCATCTCGCAACCAAGGCAAGGTTGTTTCTTACAGTATATATCCTGGATGTTAACGTTATGCAGATAGGGTTGAACATATTTCCACTACACTGTAGAAGTGTAAAAATATAAGATCATTAAAAAGATTGGTGACCCTATTCTGTCCCTGACTGTTTCCTATCAACAAGAGCTGCAATAAGAGAGCCTCCTCTTGTAGAAGATGCAAAGGGCTTGCAAAAAAATTAGAGCCATTGAACCTACATCTCAACATATCTGTAAAGAAATAGAACAACTTAAGATGCAGGTTTTTTTTAAAAAAAGCAGGCACGCCAGAGATGGCTATAAGTATCTCCAATAACATAGGAGCTAAAGGACAGGAAGAGGATGGCAGCAGTACTAAGAAAAAACACAGTTCTCAGAGCTAAAGGTGCATACTTGGGGCTGGCCCAAGGCTTTTGCTGTCTGAGGCAAAGGACAAAGGGATGCCTCTTCCCCCAATCCACTTTCAGAAGCTCTCTGGCCTGTCAGATGACTGCAGGCAGCAGAATAGTATCTTCCAATTCACCTGGGGTCAATAGCCCCATTTAGCAAAACAGGCCATGGGCTACTAAAAGGTCTTGTCTTTCAAGAGAGAACTCATACAGAACAGCCAAGAACAGATTTTGGCCCCTAGCTTTTGTTACCTAAGAGTTTTGTCTCACTCTGCTTAATGTTCGGGCTGGTGCTGGGCATGTGTTTAAAAATGTTCCCTCCTTCCACCTTTGATTTACTTTCCAGACGTTCCTCTTCATAAGGATTCTAACCTCGCAATACAAACTTATGATAAATTCCATAGAGAAGAAAAGCATTGAGGGAAAAAGCTATGAAGAAGAACATCATGAGCCGAGGGTTCTTCACTCCTCCCTTATTCACCTATTTTGCTTTTAAAAACAGAACCCCCTTATTCCTTGTATGTGAGTAACACACGGTCTGTATCCCAGCGGGTGTCATTTTCACATCTTTTTTGGATCTAAACTAGCATTCTGTGATAGGACTGTCTGTCAACCATGCTAGAAGAAAGCACACTGGTCAAATTTAAGAGAAACTCAGTTTTTAGAAGGCAGTAGTGGAAGCTTTTCACAGCTAGTCATAACCTGGTTGTAAAAATACAATCTCTTGATAAAGGCACAGGTCGGGGGGGGGGGGGCAATAATCAGCTGATAGCTTTACACCAGCCTTTCCTGACTTAGTGACTTCAAGGTGTTTGCAACCAACTTTCATCAGTCCCAACCAGAATGAGTGTCAGGAATCCTGGGAGTTGTAGTTCAAAAAATCTGGAAATCACTGATGTGGGCAATGTTACACTGTTGATGGGAAATAGATGTCAGGACAAAAGAATATAGCTCAAGGGTAGGGAACATGTGATTCTTTAGATCAGGGGTAGGCAACCTGCGGCCCGGATGCGGCCCGGCGAGGCCTTGGGACCGGCCCCAGCCCTGTCCTGCCACCAATTGCTGCCGGGGCCTTTGACGTCTCGCGCAAGGGGCATGGTGGGGCAATTGTCTATAGAAGCCTCAGAAACATGCATTTATGTTAACATTTTTTTAAAAATCAGCATTTTTTTTCACGTGTCCTCCATTTTTTATGCAAAAAGTGCCCTCCATTTAAAAATTTTGTCCTACAGTTGTCCCGGTTTATTTATTTATTTAATTTTTTAAACATTATTTAATTATTTATTTTTTGGCTTCGGCCCCTCAGTTGTCTGAGGGACAGCAACCCGGCCCCCAGCTCAAAAGGGTCGCCTACCCCTGCTTTAGATGTTATTGGACTCCAAGACTCATCAGCCCTATCTATCATAGGCAATGTTCAGGGATAATGGGAATACCAGTCCCACATCATGTAGAGAGGAGCATGTTTCTCATCTTTGCTATAGCCACAACTGGATCATGGCCTCATGTCAAATAAGGATTCTTGGAAGTGGAGAATCCTTTGGATGATCTGACTAGTATGCTTTATAGGGTTCATGACTTGCTGTGACTTTTCCATATTAAATGCATTTCCAGTTTGCATGGTCACTGTGAGAAAAGTTGGCCCTCATTTTTGCCATCAGCTTGTGACACAACTGTGCTTTCTATGCCCATCATGACCACTTCTAGGAAGCTCTATGCTGTCATCATGACCAGAACTTGGTAGCTAACATTAGTTTTTTGGGATCTTGAATCCCCAAAATATCCATTCATTGGTTATGCTGGCTGGGAAATTCCAGGAATTGTGGTACAAAAAGTAATGTTTACTTACTCTGAACAAAAGGCGGAATACAGATACACACACACACATTAAATGCGTAATGAATATTACACATATTACACAAATGTAATTATTTTACAACATAATGAACAGGAAAAAACATGTTACATTTCAAATGCAACATAATGAATGAAAACAACATTAAATTAAAGCCATATTTGATTTTATTATTAAAAGGGACTTTAAGATATTTTACCAGTTTTTAAAGTAGAATTGTACAAGTTTTATACCATTCTCTCATCAATCCAAGTTTATTTTTCCAAGAGCAACAAAGCAACAAGTAATACAGTGGATAGCACAGTGGGAAGCTTAATTTTGGGGGGCAGTCAGCATTAACAAATTATTTGGGATTGTAACAAACTACACTAAGAATTACTGTACTTTCAAAAAGTAACGTTTCAAGCTGGGAGGTTATTTCTTTTTGTGACAACACCTGGCAGAAAAAGATGAGTGACATGAAGTCATACCATCCTTCATTCTCACACCCTGAAAGCAACCACTGATCAATCTCAGCAGGAGAGAGGAAAGCTGAAATGCACTGTCATGTCATATGCTTCTCTTACTAGATTTACCAGTGAAATGTCTAGGGAAAACAAAGGTTGGCAGTAGCCATTGTATCTTCTCACAATGCCTAGTTAGGCCTAGTATTTGGCATTATTTTCTGGAAGCTACTAGAGCAAGATAACATCACCTAGTGACTGCACATACAGTCGTTTGCCAATGAACACTGCCCTTTTGATGATCCAGGTGATTTTCTCTTAAAGAGTCTACTAATCTTCTAAAGAAAACAAAATGTACATGGATTTTAGGATACCTCACAAAATATGTTGCCAAGCAGCGATACGTGTGAAAATAGTTCCCAACACTGTAGATTTTGATTTAGGAGACTCTTGGCTACATGGAAGACTCCCAAAATGAGAACTTCCAGAATGGAGTGGATCCGTGACTCAAAAATTGAGCCGTGTTCTGGGTCTGGGCCTTGCTTTAATTCTTCAGGCTCATGACTCATTTTTAAATTTGGCCACTTCTTCCCACCCTCTGTAAATATTACCATTGTGGGCTGCTCCATACATACACACACCCAGTTTATTTGCTTGCCTACACCTGGTGGCTACTAGCTGTGAATGCACAATTTGGCTACAATGAGAACCATTGTATGTAAGATGATGCTATCATTTTATACTGTGCCACTTGAAATCACAGCTATCAGATCATGGCTATGTGAACCTGCCAATGATTTAGATCCAACCACCTTTCAGCCATATATGCCACAGTCTTTCACTTTCTGCTTCAAGGTACATCTGGGTCTTAATTCCCAGGTTATTTATTTCCTCATAACCCAGATATTTATTGATGTTAATGTATGCCTTCAAGTCATTCCAAACTTCCAGCAACCTGCAATTGAAGCCATCATGTTTTTTTTTGGTGGGGGGCGGCAAAATTTGTTCCAATGCAGTTGAGGGACTGTGCCTTCCAATGTAGCTGAGGGACTGTGACTTGCCCAGGTTCTCCCAATGAATTTCCATGGCTGAATGGGAATTCAAACCCTGGTCTCCAGAGTCTAATGTTCAAACTACTATACCATGCGAAATACATATGCAACCATTTATTGAAATGTGGCATTTTTTGTCCAGAGGTTTTACAGGTTGAGCGTCCCTTATCTGAAATGCTTTGGATCAGAAGAGTTTTGGATTATGAAAAACCTGTATTTGGATATACATACAACTAGGTATCTTGGAGATGGGATCCAAGTCTAAACGGAAACATAATTCATTTTTCATATACACTCTATAATAATACCATGAAGGTAATTTTATACAATATTTTAAAGTAATTTTGTGCATGAAACAAAGTTTATGTACACTGAACCATCAGAAAGCAACACTATCATTGTCAGAGCCACCCATGGAAAAAAGTTTTCTTTTCTGGAGTATTTTGGATTTTGGAATTCAACATATTATGGCTATGTGGATTCTAAGAAGTACTATATATAATTTATGCTTTTACCCTTTAATGAGGAACCTTCTAACCAACAATAAAACACAACCATAGTTCTTTTGATTTAGCTCTCTTGGCTTGGCTGAGGCGGTTTATTTCAGCAAAAGGAGGAGGAAAAAAGGTCGCCTGCAGTGGGTATCTCTTGGCCAGGGAAACTACTTTGTCTTAATTACCTCAGGACGAGAGATTGCCCCTGAAGCAATCATCTTTGTTTGTTAACACACCCTATCGGCTGCGCAGCTCCATATAAATAAAACATGACCAAGATTACAATGTCATGTTCTGGTGGACTATAGACCCTGGTAACTGCTCAAGTTGAATGCACAAAAACATCCCTGAGCAATCTGGTGCATATCGGAGGGCATCAAGGAATCTTATTCATTCCTAAGCGACGGCATGTGAACTGGCTTCTAATATTGAACACAATTGTTTGCTCAAATGCAAAAAGAAGTGCAGGACACTAATTTTTGTTTTGCCTTTGTCTCAGAGAAGCAGTCAACTGCCAAGCAAAGAAATGACAGGGCTGCATTATAACATTTAACTTAAATAATGTTTCCACTCCACCTCTCTATCTTGTTGGAAACATCCAACAAGGGTAAAATGAAGACCTAGGATTGTCAGTGGACATGGAATGTGCATAAAATTAATGTCTGTTTTGTATGTGTGTGTGTGTGTGTGTGTGGGGGAATGGAAATGGAAGAGGTTGTTGTTCTGTGCCTTTAAGTTGTTTTCAAATTATGGCAACCCTATCATGGTGTTTTCTTGGCAAGTTTTTTCAGTTTTTTCAAGTTTTGCCATGGCCATCCTCTGAGGCTGAGAGAGTGTGGTTTGCCCAAGGGCACCCAGTGGGTTTCCTGGCTTGGCCTACAGGGCAACCTTGGGTATGTCTCACTCTCTCAGCCTCAGAGGATGCCCAAGGCAACCCCCTCTGAAGTAACTTGCCAAAAAAAAACACCCCCCTATGATAGGTTTGCCTTAAGGTCTCCATAAGTTGGAAATGACTTGAAGGCACACAACAAAAACAAAAACAACAACAAGCCAAAGACCATAGTAAACTAACTAGCAGAATGGTTCTCTAGTGTGATCATGGAACTTCATGATCATTTATGCTCAACCTGAGAATCTGTTACTATATTAATATCGATTGTTGTCTGTGAATCTCATACCAAATATACAGAAATTTGGGGTAGGTCCGCTTGGATTCTGCACTGCACTGCTTGAGTAACATATGCAAGGTACCATGTAGATTAGGCAAATGTCCTTGGTAATCTCCTTGCAAAAAGATTATGATCTCTCTCTCTCCCATGGCAGCAGCCTGAGCTCTGACCCAAAAGAGGGGGTCTAGCCAGATTTTGACTAGTAGGACTGGAGCTGGTACTCAGACATTGCATATAACATGATTATGCAATCCATCTCCAAGCAGACCTAAGTCAGAGGTCTGTGATGTCAGAACCACTGAACTGGAGCATCTGAAATCAATAACTTCTGAGGCTGTGTCCAGTCCACACTGATGGGAAACCCCAGTCTACCATTGGGACTTTGGAAAGCCACTGGGTGATGCCATGTAAGTCACACTCTCTCTTTCTCATATCTCCTTAGAACAAATCTTGCCAAGAAAACACTGAGATGGGTTCACCTTATGGGCTGCTGTAAGCCAGAACTGACTTGAGGCATACAACCACAAATGTTATTCACTGTTCTGACAAAGGAGATTATCACACATCTTAAAAAAGTGGCTTACTGCAGAAGTGTTGACAAAGGCTTGATACAGACAGGCACTTTGGGCCAGCCTGTGGGCGAGTTAGAGCACAACATCTGCATGCTGGATGCCCTAACCCCGCCCCAGGGCACCATTTTGATGCCGCCGGTCCACATGGCACACGGAGTCATGATGCAGCATCAAAGAGGTATCATAAAGCTGTGCCACTATGGCTATGGCACCCCTTGGAGGGTGCAAAAAGGAGCCGTTTTTTGCAGCTCCTTTTCACGCTCTCTGGGGGCCGGATTGGGGCCGCGGCATAAGGTGGCCGTTGCCCCAATCCAGCCAGTAAAGGGGTGGCTGCAGACTACCCCTTTGGGGAGGTCTGTATGGCCTCTTATTCAGCATTTAGCTCACTGGCTGATACTAGTTATTGGATTTAGAACTAAGACTCTGCAATGCTCTTGTTTCATCTATTTCGGTTACACATACAATGCGCCCTTCCCTTACGTGGGGATCCATTCCCTCCGCATAAGGGGAAATCAGTGTATGCTGAAGCCCCATAGGAAGTAAAGCGTCTCGCATCTGTGGTGTGTGGTGGCACGGCGGCACGCACGCGCCATAGGTGCGTGCCCCATTAGTTCTTCCGGTGTGGCTTTCAGCATATGCTGAAAGCTGCATATGGTGTGCCCGTGTAAAATGCGGGCGCACTGTAAATTTGTATCATTTGGTCTATTATGCATACTCCTCTCAAGCGTGATCAGTTACTAGGAAACTTATAGGAACATATGATTGTAAACGTTGAAAGGAGATTTAACTGACATCCTTTTCTTCCCTCACTCTTTTTTGGTTGGATATAAATGCATCCGATCATTAAGGTTGTGCCAGCGTCTCTGTGTTCCCTTGGTGCATGTTGGCACTCCAACGCTCAATCTGGGAACAAACATGCTTACATAATATGCATTTTTAAAATAAAAAAACCAAATAGTTTTGCCTCTTAAAAATGATAAATGAGGTGGGGGAGAGAAATGAGGTAATACCTATTTTTATTTTGCTTTGTCCATGTAAGAAATGTTGGTTATCTAGGTTAGCCTAAAGGACTACCTATTCATGATATATAACGAGATGGAATAGGGAGTGAGGAAAATGTGGCCCTTGAGATGTCATTGGACTGTAATTCCTATCAGCCTCAATAAGCACCATAACCAAGGATTATATGAGCTACGGTCCAACATCATCTAAAGGGTCAAATATTCCCCATTCTCAAAATGCACAGAGAATATTTTACAACAGCATTCATCAATCTAGTGCTTTCCAAATGTGTTGGATTGCAGCTCCCACCATCCCCAGACAGTATGGCATGTTGTCTGGCAATAAGAACATAAAACCCCCTACTGCATGAGGCTATCCAACCCAGTATAAAACTTGGGTCAGTTTTAACTTGTACGTTTTTAATTCTCTATTAGATTTAATACTTTTTTAAGGGGGGGAGGGTACTAGGGATTTGATATGTTTTGCATTTCTAACTTGTTAGCCACCCCGATTCTTCTCAGAGGGGCGGGATACAAATAATAATAATAATAATAATAATAATAATAATAATAATAATAATTGTATTCTGTTCCCACAATCCAGTTCTACATTTTCCTCAGCAAATGATGGAGACAGGCATACTGAATCATATGCTGGAGATTATGGTGGATGGTGGGAGCTGGATGGTGGGAGCTGTAGTAAACCTCATATGGTTTATTACACCACAGTTTGTAAAACTGTACCAGCTGCTAGTTTGTTTCTCCATACAATTCAAGATGCTAGGACTGGCATAGAAAATTATGTGTTTTGCAAACCCTTAAGAAGGAATACAATAACCAAGACTCAGAGAGTTTCTGCTTCAGTCCCTGGCATCTCAGGTTTACAAAGAGGTCAGTAGCTTGTGTTATTGTTGTGTGTCTTCAAGTCGTTTCCAACATATTGTGCCCTAAGGTGAACTTATAATGGTTTTTTGACTGGCTGAGAGTTTGTGACTTGCCCAAGGTTACCCAGGGACTTTCCATGCCCAAGAGCCCTGGTGGGACAGTGGTTAAATGCCTGTACTGCAGCCACTCACTCACAAACCCTAAGGTTGAGAGTTCAATACCAGCCCAGAGGCTCAAGCTCGACTTAGGCTTGCATCCTTCCGTAGGTCGCTAAAATGTGTTCCCAGATTGTTGGGGGCAATTAGCTTACACTTTGGCCCCATTCCCACTGGGGCATTTGCCCCAGGTTGACCTGGGCAGATCTGGTAACTCCCATACTGAATCTCCCCGGTAAGAAGCTCCCACTACCTTTATCCTGATCGATGTAAATTACCCTGCAGACTTTCACACTTACCAAAATTGCAGTTTAAGATGGAGCCTCTTTGCTGTCAATCAAATGATGTCAAAGGTGAAGTGTCATGCAGCCGTTCATCAATGGCATGAGTGCTCTCCCCACTTTTTAAAAAACCTAGCAGCAAGGTTTGCATATTCTGTCAAATTGTCAATTGTGTTTAATCAAGCTTCCTTTCCAGGGAAAATCCCTTCTGATTCTGCCCCAAACCACAAGCACCTTGCCCTGAGATATGTCTTTTCTGATCTGCCCCAAACCACAAGCATCCTTGCCCCGGGTTTTCTCCCCCGATCTGCCCCCAAAGAAGAAGTCTTCCTTTCCCTGTCATGCAGCTATTCGTCAATGCGCATGAGTGCTTCTCCCCCCCACCCCCAATTTTAAAAAAAAAAAAACCTAGTGGCAAGGTTTGCATATTCTGTCAAATTTAATCAAGTTTCCTTTCCATGTGGTTTCTCCCCCAATCTGCACCCCGAAGAAGCCTTTGCTTCTTTGCTTTTATTTTGGCTGCCAGGCTGGCCCGGAAGCAAGCAAATAAAAGGGAAATGTAGCACAAGCATACACATTCTATCAATATGTATCAGTCTGTAGCACAAGCATTTGCATAATCTGTCAAAAATAAAAATTAGAAAGAGAGAGAGAGAGAGAGAGAGAGAGAGAGAGACGCTTGCAAAAAGCCAGTGTGAGAGGGGAGGCATGTTCCGCCCACTGCTCACCCTCTGACCTAAATCCCTCCTCTGAATTTGACCTGATCACATTTGCTGGCAGCAGGGAAGAAATGGATTTTCCAAAAAGAAACGGGGAAAATCCACTTTTGGAAAATCTGCTCTAAAGGAGATTTGCCTTTGATCTGGTGTGCAAACCCCTGTTCCAGGTGTGTTAAAACCGGCGCCAGTGGGAACTTCCCACTTTTAATCCGGGTTACAGTTCAGTGCAAAAGATAGTCTGAATGGCCCCTTTGTAAGCCGCTTAGGGAGTGCTTAAGTGCACGGTTAAATGGTATAGAAATGTACTTGCTATTGCTATTCCTAAGTGGGGGACTGAATCCTGTATAGTCCAATTACACTACGCTGGCTCTCAGTCAGGAAGTAGGGAATAGGACTGGAACAGGAAAAACCTTCTGCCAGAGACCTCAGAAGACCTATTTGCAGAGAGAGGAGACAAATGCTGGCTTAAGAGTGCATCCATACTGCACTGTTATAGCACTTTGATCCCATTTTAACTGCCATGACTACATCCTATAGAATCCTGGGATTTGTAGTTTGCCGAGATATTTAGAATTCTCTTCCAGGCATCTATAAAGCTGTAATTCAAGGGAGTCTATGGAGTTTATCACATGGGGAAGAAAGCGTCATGCTCCCTTTTTTTTCCTGTTACCATTGCAGAATTGCGCAAAACCCCAAAATGATGCTCTTCCACTTTAATTACAGAGAATAGTGCTTTTAGTGTACATACCTGAAATGTTATGGTTCCATTTTTGTAATCTCTGCACAGGTGCAGAAGAAATATCCTTGCGGTTCAAGAAGTAATATTGCTGAATAGCATGCTGGGAATGAAACTGCAATTGCAGAAATGTGCAATTGTGTAATTGTAGTGTTTTGTAAGTACACACTTGTGGCAATAACATTAAGATTGCACTTTTGAGATGTTATTAACAATTTAAATCATTAATACAATGTGACCAGAAGATGACACTTTGATAACTTGTGGGCAACGTGATCATCCCAACGTCGTGTGAACATCTTCTTCGCAATTGCGCAATGGTAATAGAAAAAAAACGGGAGCATGACGTTTCTCCCCCATGTGATAAACTCCTGTGTACCTCCCCAGTTGTAAGATTCTATTATTCGGTGACCATTTTTGATTGTATACAGCTGGAGAAGAAGGCATTTTGAGTTGAGTGCGTGTTCCAAGACCTTTGAGAGGTTGTTGTAGGTCTGTGTTTAAGTGTCCCTAGGGTGATTCTGGCCCAGTTTGAGGGCAAAAATAATCCCCTCCTCTATTATACTAAAAATAGAAAATAACAAAATGATTGGGCTGAGTGGTTCAGGAGGACTGACAGGGTTTTCAGGGGATGCAACAGTAGGGGCTACATGAGGGCAATCGCTTACTTTTTATTAGGTCCTTGGCCTGCATGGACTTACATGCCAGTGAATCTACCCTGGATTTTAGCCCAAACTTGGAGCTATCAAAGGTGTTGAACTTATTTTGGAGGTCAGGCTCAGAATACTAGATAGCTTACTTTAAGTTAAGACAAACAGATTCACTGCCCCACAGCCATGGGAGCCTTCAGCAGCCTGTTGATTCTCTCCCCATAACCCCATGGGTACCTCCATCTCTATTAAGTACTCTCATATCTCATCTATAGCACTGTGCTTTCCTTTCTTTTGGTTATTTTGTTCTATAAATTCTTATTTGTTCAGGCAGAGAGAAAGAGAGAGAGAACCTGTATTATTTGTTGAGTAAAAAAAAATGTATTATTCTTTCTGTGTTTCCCCCTTGTTGCTGTTTTGGTAGCCCTGAAAAAATATGTCTTCTATTCCAGTTGTTAAAATCTTTCTTGCATTTTTGTTCTTATCTTCTATCATTTTATCTCCCCCCCCCCCTTTCCTCTTCTTAGTTTGTCTTTATTTTCCTTCCAGCTTTCTTTATCAGTATTTAAGTTCTTCTTTCATGAATCTGAGACAGGAATTAGTTTCAAATTGTCTTAGTTCAGGATTTGCCTGCTTTTCTGTCAGTTTGTTATGACACGTTGCCACAGTTTAATTTCAGTTTAAACTGATAGTGGAATGTAAACAATTTAATGGAAAAACTAGAGAGGAGAGATACCCATAATTTTTTTGATGTATATGTGTGTGTGTCACTGTCCCTTTCTGAATGGCCTGCTATCGAACATCTGTTGATAACTTTGAATTACATCTATTTCTGATATCCATTAAAAGAGAGGGTTTGTACTATGTGACACACAAAGGCCAGAATTCACTTACATATAAATCACACAATGCATGCGGGGCCAAAAAGTCACCATTGTGCAATGGACATATTCTGCTGATAGACATGGAAGCAGAGTCGTGCAGACAGCATGTTCATCTGTGCCTTGTCTTTGTAAGTTGTGTATTGCAGTTGTGCATCCTAAATTTTGCATTGTGATTATGTATTATGGCTATGCATCCTATACTTTGTACTGTGGTTGTGCATTGTGCAATGGCCCCAGTCAGTGGAATGTGTCCCATATTGCTATTCTACATGGATTTGTGTAGTGCTGCTATGCCTAAATACCTTAAACTTTAAGGCACCAAATTCTGTTTGATCTTGAAAGCTAAACAGGGTCAGCCTAGCTTAGTACTCTAATAATAATAATAATAATAATAATAATAATAATTTATTTACTTATACTCCACTCTTCAGCCAAGGCTATCAGAGCGGCTTACAAACTGTTAATTAGACATTTCCCTGCCCTCAGGCTTACAATCTAAAGAGACAAAAGGAGAAGGGAATGGCAGTGGGGAAGGGGAAAAGTCCAGCAGATCTGCTCTCCCTCTGAGGCCTGGACCATGGCAGATGGACTGGAGGGAGGGCCCTTCTTCTTACTCTGATTAGGACCGATTAGAGAAGGCATTGGCCTACCTTCTCTTCCCCTCAGAGGCCAGGATGAGAGACCATCCATCCTGAAATTGAATCATGGATGTTGGTTAGTGCAACTGTGAAAGAATTGAGAAAGGGACTCCACATGGAGAGAACCATGATCTATGGTACCTTTCTCTCAGCTTGGGTGCTTGCTTTTTGGAATACAACTCCAAGAATTCCCCATCCTACATGAACTTTGGTCATGCTGGTTGGTGGATTCTGGGAGCTATAGTCCAAAATAAGCTGTGAGGTTCAGAGGAAGGTACTGACAAAACCACCTTTGAGTATATCTTGCCTAACCTCCCCCCCCCCCCAATGAAATTAATGGAGTCAACTTAAGCTTGAAGGGGTTTCATACTGACGGTGGAGTAAAGTTTTTTTCTGCTGCTCCAGAGATTGGTACACAAAACAATGGATTCAAGCTACAGGAAAAGAAATTCCACCTAACATTAGGAATAATTTCCTGATGGTAAGAGCTGTTTGACAGTGGAATATGCTGCCTCTGAGTATGATGGAGTCTCTTTCTTTAGAAGACCTGAGCAATTCATTACACCTTTTCATTTCAATCAAGACGTAACCCAGTGATGTATAAGTACAGTCAGCTCTCCGTATCCATGGATCCTTATCCATGGATTCAAACATCCACAGCTTGAAAATGTTTTTTTAAAATATGTTAATTCCCAAAAGCAGACTTTGATTTTGCCATTTTTATAAGGGACACCATTTTACTATGCCATTGTATTTAATGGGACTTGAACATGCACAGATTTTGGTATCCACAGGGGATCTTGGAACCAAACCCCAGTGGATACCAAAGGGCCACTATACTGTATTTCTGAACTGGCCCTTAGCAGGTCTTGGAGAAAGGGGTGGAAGAGGTTCACTCATGTATTTACCTAAGAATGCTGGAGGAATGGGAAAAGAAAGGTGAACCTGGATTTAGGATGTCAAGTAGGCCTTTAAAAAATTCTTAACCAATATTGTGAGAGAAATATTGTCTATCTCTTTGGTAAGAAAGTAGCAGTAGAAGCTATAAACTGAGTTGGGTGGGTGGGTGAAGAGAGCTCTCAGAAATGCAGTCCATCAAAAAGAACTAAGTGGATGATCTCATTCCATTATTTTTAACTCTGTACACCATTGATAATTAATTTGTCTGACATCATATTGATTTCCTGTCTCTTGTTTTATTGTCAACATTTTGTTTGTAATATACAACTGGTTAGCTTCCAATTAACCCTTCTGTCCAAAAAACATCTTGAACCACAATATAAATAGGGGAGCTTTTGCAGAGATCTAACTCTTTTGAAATCTCGAACCTCCTGAAATTGAATCATGGATGTCGGTTAGTGCAGCTGTGAAAGAATTGAGAGAGGGACTCCACATGGAGAGAACCATGATCTATGATACCTTCCTGTCAGCTTGGGTACTTGCTTTTTGGATTACAACTCCAAGAATTCCCCATCCTACATGATCTTTGGTCATGCTGGTTTGTGTATTCTGGGAGCTATAGTCCAAAAGAAGTTTGTTTGTTTGTTATCTCTTCCTTTTCTAGTTGGATCGACGAAGTTTTCTTGCTCTTGGTCTTGTGTTTGCCAATTAGCATTTCTAAAGGTATTTTCTTTGCACGAACAAATCAGTACATGTTCTATGCCTTGACAGAACCTGATGACATTTGAAACCTTGATATTCTTCCACTATAAATACAATTTGTATTGGGCCACGGTGGACCAGCACAGCTTTCATTGTCTTAATTGCAGGCTTTCCTTCTTCCTATCTGTGGAGTGTCACAAAGGATTTGATAGGATAATTAAAAATGTTTATCCCCTTTCTTGCTCCAATTCTTTTCTTTCAGCTTCTTTCTAATAACACCAGATTCTGTTTCTCAACCATCATCAGAATCATTATGCATATCTGTCCCATGTAGACTGCCTTGGTGGAGGAAAAATACATTGGGAAAAATCCCAGAGCCAGACTGATGGAATCTTATTTGGAATGACTGTTATTCATGATGTCACCCAATTAACAAAATCTGTAATCGTTTTAATCGTAAAAGTTTTAAATTGAATAATTAATCAATTAATCTGCATCTCTTTGCATATGAATATGAAAAATAGCTCCAAATGGTTATGTTTTCTCTATCTTTTCAAATTAATAAAAGGATGTTTTTTTTCTCAGTGTTTTCAACTGTGCATGAAAGAGTTGTGGCAGGCACAATTTCAAAAACTAAGGAATTTTTCCTTGTATGGAGGAAGAGAAGAAATATGGGCTGGAATTATATTGGTGACTTATCTCTTCATAAGTGGACTTATGTCTACACTTCTATAACATTTGTATACAGAAAACAGCTGCTATTACATTACTATATAGGGGAGCCAGCAAAGTGACTGAAGCATAACAATGTGCAGAAATTATTTTTGAAAAAGCATAAAAACCCACAATGCACAACTGGACTGGTGCACAATGGGATCAATGTGCATCCCATTGTGTTTTGGTCCTGCAGTGCACTTGTATCAATGCGCCAGGGAGTGCAGATGAGCATGGGGGAGCCTGATATGCATTGGGACACTTGCCAGTGTCCCATTATACATACAATATTCACAATTCACTAGCAGAGTTTCTTAGCCCCTTTGATACATAGCTAAGTATATGTACAGTTATGTAATGTACACCGATAGAGGGTTTTGGCCATGGTCTCTAAGATGGCACCTTGTTTTTGCAAGTTAAATTTCTGTTGAATGGGCCTGCTGATCAGTGGAAATTAATTATGGCTGCTCTCTGGTTAACTGCACAGTCCCAGGAGCTATAGGAGAATGTGGATGTCATCTCCTCCAGAAGGTCTGTCTGCATTGAAGTCTTTACCCAGAAAAAAGTTACCCCTTTCAAAAGTTACTTGCAAAAGTCTTTTCCCTTTGCAAAAGTTACTTTTTTGAACTACATCTCCCAGAATCCCCCAGCTAGTATAGCCAGTGATCACTCTGATCCAAAATAACTTTTCCTAGTGTTCCTTCTACAGAGGTATCTGATATTGGAGGATTTTTGTTCATCATCGTCAACATTGTCATATTTATTTCTATCCCTCTTTCCCCCAAAACTTGGTACTCAAAGTGACTTACAGTCTAAAAGCCCAGTATAAATGGGCCAATTAAAATGGAATTAAACTATTACAATATTAAAACAGATCGTTTGTTTAAAAGTAGAATGCAATTAAAAAAGATAAAAGCATTTTAAAAAACATAAAAACACCACTGTAGTTGTGCTATTTCTGTAAGACCAAAGGGGGATCATGTCAGAGGCCCTAGGTTTCTTAGTCCGTTATGGTAACCACTACACCAGACTTCTCTACATGAATATAAACCAGTTTGCATTAATATAAAATATTTATCTCCATGCACAATATTCCTTTTACAGTTCTCTCATTATTTGCAATACCTCTATGGTCTTCTTACGATTCCTTCTGATCTCTTGCAATTTTAAGCATTTCCCTATTAAAACAACCCATTTCTATGACATAGCAAGCATATAATACAGCAGATTAGTTCAGGACATGCTAGTTTTCTATGTAAACTATGTGTTTAAGTTCCCAAAATACATCACTTCAGGCACTTTGAAGTGGCATAGGCTACCACTTATGTTTTGTGGCACTGGTACTTGTAATGGTACTACTGGTGGTTCTGTATAGTCAGAATTATCTGAGAATTAGGCATGTAAACACTGGGGATGGAACCTTGACTTCTGACAATTGCACACTCTCCAAAAGTGTTATCCTTACCCTTATTAATATTAAATGTTTCCCTTGTAGTTATAGATGTATTCCATACTTTGAAGGCTCATATAGTGCCCTCTTCTTTTCACCCTTCCTTCTCCAGCTCTCATCTTGTCACAGTACTGTGTGTCTGAAAGAGTTTGAAAAAATTGTTTTTGGCAGCCCCCACCCGCTCCGCTAACGATAATTACAGAAAAGGCTTGATTTAGGTCACAGCAACTGGGACTGTTGCTCTGTCTTTCCAAGTTCCTGGAGATGGCAGCTATTGTGAAGGAGTCATTTGAATCACTTCAGAACCAAGGAGGCTTTCCTTTTATTGCCGACCTTGCCATCCCTCCCCCCATTGTTTATGTTCAGATTGGTCAGAATTGGTAGAATCTTCCTTTTCTGTAAATGTAGATAAATTGCCAAAGGGATGGCAAAGAGTCAAGAAGCTACAATGTCCATAATATTTTCTAAATGGAGGCGTGTGTGTGTATACTCTTTTTCTCCAAATTCATGGCTGGAGTTGGCAGAACAAGTCTTTATGATAAATATCTTATGAAAGGTCTATGTTAATCATTTCAGCTGTTGGAACAGGCACTTTAGTTGGCTTTAATTTGTAAATCTCCTGAGTCTCTCACAACTTGATGGCCCTCCTTCAGGGGAAAACTTTGGAAAATGGAGTGTGTCATTCCACACAGTAATGGAGTTGGCGAGTCTCTCTCTCGCACTCTCTTATGGGATTGCCAGTAAGTTGTAAATGTATGATGTAATGCACATGGATGGGTGATGGGTTGAACAGTAATGTTACCATGCAGGCAAATTTACCCAAGTTGATGGCATTGCAGCAAAGAATTGCAGTTGAATGTCTTGCAATCTCAACCACCAATTTTGGGCACAAATGACATTTTTACTAGCGTTGTATGAATGAATGAATGAATGAATGGAGGTTTATTTATATACCGCCGTTCCAATGATCACGGCGGTTAACAATAATAACAAAAACAATAACAATACATTGTATAACATAGGAACCCCCCAAGATAAAACCATACAACATCATAAAAGCCATCATTCATTCCTAACTTAAAACCAATAAAAACATCAATAAAACCCCCTAGCTAAAACACGATTAACATCATTACAGGAGCAGATAACAATTCAAGACATGGTAGGGAAAGCTTGCCGAAACAAATGGGTCTTCAAATTCTTCTTAAAGGACTCAAGAGAGTACTGGAGATCACATCATCTTTTACATTGGGAATGGGTTTCTCATCACAAAGGAAACATTAAGAATATATGTTGGCTGACTTTGTGTTAGTAATTTATGAAAGTACCCCTTACACCTGTGTAACTCCACCATGTGCCTGCATAACTTATTTTTTGTTATTGTTTCACACGTTAGAATTTTCTACAAACAAGGCAACAACCAAACCCCTCTAACTCACTGTTATAGTAGCCCCAACATGGACATTTAATTTAATTTCTCTTTATGATTGTGAAAGGTGGACAGAAAAGAAAGCTGACAGGAAGAAAATCAACTCATTTGAAATGTGGTACTGAAGGAGACTTTTATGGATACCATCGACTGCTAAAAAGACAAATGAATGGGTCCAAGAGCAAATCAACTCTCCCCAGAAGCCAGGTTGGCTAAATGGAGACTCTCATACTTTGCACATGTCATGAGACAACATGATTCATT
Source organism: Sceloporus undulatus (assembly GCF_019175285.1). NCBI lineage: Eukaryota > Metazoa > Chordata > Lepidosauria > Squamata > Phrynosomatidae > Sceloporus > Sceloporus undulatus. Next base: position 358,406,003 of record NC_056522.1, on the reverse strand, counting down.
GCCTAAAATGATAATGCTGGGAAAAGTAGAAAGCAGTAGAAAAAGGGCAAGGGCACATTACAGGTGGACTGATTCTACCAAAGAAGCCACAAGCCATAAGTTTGCAAGATCTAGCAGGGAAGTTAATGACCTCTGATGTTGGAGCTCTCTCATTAGTAGGATCTCCAAACGTCAAAGCGGATTGATGGTAAATAAGAACAATGGAGACTGGGAAGGAGGGAGGTATGGAAGAGTAGTGTCAAGTTATGTTCCTGACAGCATCTTCCAGAACTGCCAAAGGATTCCCAGTAGGTCATGAAAACTGTCTGTCACCATAAATCAAGCTATTGGAACATATCTGGATGCTGTTCCACTGCCTCCCTCCACTGACTAGTACATGGCCAAGTTGGTAGGGTTGCAGAAGCATAAAAGGTAGGTTGTGGGGAGGCAATGGGAGATGTGTCATAGTTCCACGGAACAGACATTTCATCATCATCATCATCATCATCATCATCATCATCATCACCACCACCACCACCATTTATTTATGGTCATAGACTAAAGTGAATCAGATGTTTAAAATCCATCTCCCAACACAAGCTCTCGGCCATGATTTTCTTTGCTCAGTAACCTTAGTTATTATAGGAATACCTAAAAGCATCATATCCCATCTGATATTGGAAGCTGAGCAGGGTCAGTCCTGATTAGTACTTGGATGGGAGACTACCAATGAATCCCAGGTGCTGTGGCAAAAAACTTCTGAGTATTCTTTGCCCAAGAAAATCCTATGAAATTCATGGGGCCTCCATAAATTGATAGGTGACTTGAACACACACACACACACACACTGACAAACTCATGAATTTTAAAAAATCAAAGTAGCTTTTTAGTCCATAGGTGTTCTTTTTAAAAAAAATCAGAAGTGGATAATATATTTATGACAAGGATGGGAACCCCAAATTCTGCATGTGGCCACTAAGGCTTTATTACATTACATTCAACTCTTGCCGCAGTCTGGCAGGATTGGGGAGAAAAGGGATGTTTCAGGTCCTGGAAGGATATAGGAGTGGCCCCTTGCACTGCCTTTTTTTTTTTTTGGCATACACATACAAAAAACAAAAGATAGGGTTCTGAGATCTTAGTGTCTGGATTCTCTGCTTTAGGCCTCAAGGTAAGGACAAGAATCTCAGAGTGGGAGCACTGCTCCCAAATACTTTAAAAAAAAAATGTGTGCAGCTGTGACCCATTGCTGTTGCAGGCTGCTGCAGAATGGCTGCTGCAGAATCTCCATAGATCTTCTCTTTTAGATCTTTGTCTCCTTGATTAGACTTGTGTCTTTAATCAGACTTTAATTTATTTGATTGATGTGCTGTGATCAGTAATGTGCCATATTTATTGATATCACCAAATCTCATGTTTTGGTCATGCAGTCTCAGAGCATGAGGTGTTCATAACTGATAATCTTATCCCAAATGGATTTTCCAAATAATAAAATGAATTTTCAGCTACTTTTGGTTTTCATTGCTTGCCCTCATACGATTGCTCATGACCAGTTACTGCTCCTTGAAAAATTCATTTCCCCCTCAACCGTCTGTGTGGATTCCAGGTGAACTCAGAAGGAAAAATTTAATCCAAGTAGGTAGGAGATGAATTCAAAGTCCCTGGTAATCAAAAATGCTTGGAGCTTCATAGCCAGACGTGAAATGACAACAACATAGACCTCTGGAGGGTCTCAGGGGATCCCAGCACTGATGTCACCATTTTGCATCTGGCTACAAAGAGAGATGCTTCTGCAATCCTACCCACTCACCATGCAGCAGGGAGTGATGGATTGACTGCACATATTTTGGCCTTTCTCCCAAAATGGCTTGGCAAAGAGCTTGGGAGCTGTTTAGCAAGTCAGGATAGAATTCTGGGAATTGCAGTCCACCAATATCTGGAGGGTTGCATGTTCCCTGACCCCATGCCTAAGACTAGAAGCACTGCTTCACTCTGGTCCGTAAGGGGTAAGATAGAGTCCCAACATCAGTACAGTCAGAACCTGAAAAATTGTACCTAGATTGCCATATAACATTGTCAAAAGGATAGCAGAATAGGTCTCCTTCCCACGTCTAAAATGTCTAAATGGTATTTAACACTTCTCACAATTCTTCAGGGCACTCTAGGGATGCTAACCGAATTTGTGAAAAACTGGCTCGCCTTACAATACTCTTTGATATTTGTGAAATGCCAACTTTCTATGAATATAGGAATTTGGCAGGCCTACGCAGAACAATTCATTATACTTCAAAAGTACATAAATGACAAACAGGAAAGGTGTTTATATCATGGATTTGGCACATGGGCTGCTCAAGCTAACTAAGTGGTCTCCTGGCTACCAACCGTTTGATCACCTCCTTACCTCACTCTCCTGGATCCAAGCCAGATGTGACTAGGAACATTGTTAGGCAAGGAATCAATCCAGTATGGATTGTGCCTCATTTAGCCAATAGAAAGAGTGAAGCTGAAGCAAAGGCAACTGTGGGTAGTGGACTTCATCCAGAGGTGGTTTCATCCAGCTATTGTCTTTCACCTGTCTCTGAGCCTGAGCCAATGGGAGTCAAGGCACATGATTATCTGCTTTGCAAAAGACAGAAGGGAATACACATTCGGTTAACAGAAGGGGGTCACCCTAGATGCTTTACATCTGTATGCTTATCACCATGCCTCCAAATCCATTCTTTGTGGTGGCTGGAGTGTAGTCCACATGGCAATTGCTTTAAGAAGGTCCAGCCAGATAGTGACTGCTTATTTAGGCTCTCTAAACTGCTGAGATTCCCAAAAGCAATATATATATACAGTACTGTATATATATATATGTGTGTGTGTGTGTGTGTGTGTTTACTGAGGTATATATAAGAACATACAAAGAGTCATGATGGAGTAAGCCCAGGGCCTTTCACACTAAACAATTATGACACTATAACTGTCAAGGGGCCCATTCATACTAGACAGTTAAATAAAGAATTATGAAGAAGCCTCCTGCTTTCTATGGATTTTCCTTATTTGATCTCAGAGGAATGCATAATACCTATGGTTTTACATTGTGTGACTTACCTCCAGAATATATCAGAAAACAATCATAATCACCTAAATAACCAAAATAATTTGAAATACATAGAGGATAATCTCTTTCACATAAAGCCAAGGTAGTGTAATGGTGTGAATGCTTGACTAGTACTCTGGGAGACCAGGATTCAAATCCTCACTTGGTTAAGAAAATCCATTGAGTGACCTTGGGCAAGTTACATTCTCACAGCCTCAGAAGAAGGCAATGGCAACCCCCCTCTGAATGAATCTTCGCAAGAAAACCCTGTGATAGATTCACCTTAGGATAACCATAAGTCAGATATGATTTGAAAACACAACAGCAACATCTTTCATAGCAAAATTATGTTGGAGTCATTTCGTGGTAAATTAAAAGATTATATTACCTTTCCTAATCCTTCCCAAATTGTGAAGTCAAAGGCGTTCATGGACAGAATCCAATATTTATTTTTTTTTTTTGGTGGGGTTTTCGGGCTATGTGGCTATGTTCTGCCTGGCATCTTCAGGGAATGCTGGCATGGAAGTGTGTGTGACCCTTGGTTGAGAGGAATTATTTACATGTTAATCTCTGTGTTGGCCTATTGTTTAATGGCAAGGCCTCAGGGTGTCTATTTAATTAATGATCCATTGTCTGCTGGGAAACCCCCCTGACCCTGAATGGATTTCATTTGCATGGGCTCGGTCTTAATTTTGGTGTTTTTCAGGACTGGTAGCCAAACTTTGTTTACTTTAAGGCACTGGTCCCCAGACTGTGCCCATTAAGAGATTTTTGATGTCATCTCCCCAAAGCCTCAGTCATGTTGGCCAATAGTCTGGGATTCTGGGAGCTGAACTCCAAAATCCCTTAAAGAGCACAGTTTGGGGACGACCTGTTTAAGATCGGGGTTTTTCTTTTCTGTTGATGTTGTCCAGGTGTTTATGGATTTCAATGGCTTCCCTATGGCAACTATCAGGGCAGAATGCCCAGGGAAGCCACTGAGATCCATAAACAACTGGACAACTTCATCAGGAAAGAATAAATCTTTAAAGTAAACAAAATTTGGCTACCAGTCCTGAAAAATTCCAAAATTAAGACCGAGCCCATGCTAATTAAAACCATCCAGGGTCAGGGGGATTTCCCAGCAGACAGTGGGTCATTATGTGTTGCAAATTTGCTTGTTCTCAGTGATACCGTCTTGATGTACCAAACCTGATAAAACAAGTCAAGTTAATGTTTATTGTAATAGCCAAAGACCATGACAAAACGAGCTTATCAAAAAAGCATAAAACAATTGAAACAAAAGTCACAGAATACAAAGGACAAAAACATCCCAACATTTAGTGGGACAATGGGTCATTAATTAAATGGACACTCTGAATCCTTACCATTCAATAACAGACCAACACACAGATTAACGTGTAAATCCATTCCACTCAGCCAAGGGTCACACAGATATGTGCGTGTGTGTGTGTGTGTGTGTGTGTGTGTGTGTGTGTATCCCACTCTCTTCCATGCCAGCATTCTCTGAAGATGCCAGCCAGAGATGCTGGTGAAATGTCAGGAATAAACTTTTCTAGAACAGAGCCACATACAGTAGCCCGAAAACCCCACAAAAAAACCTTCCCAAATTGGTTGCCTGTATTTCTTGTGTACAACTTCCATAAACCAGGAGAATTGATGCACTAGTCTTTATCTTGCAGGTGAATTAGGGGATAACATGGCTTTCAAGCTTTACTGTGCTTTTTTTGGTAGATTAATATAGAGGAAGCTAGAGAATGATGAAAATAAGCATTCTCTGGCTGAGAATGCCCCACTCTCAAGTACATGTCCCAGGATTTCATGGGATGTTGCCATGACAGAGTGGAAGTGTGAATTGTGTAATTGTGTAGTGTGAATTGGGCCAGAAAGGGCTACCTTTGGCCTGTTTGGTCACTGTGGGACAAAAATGCTGGCCTAGATAGGCTTTTGATCTTACTCGGTAAGACTGCTCCTTACATTCTTTGGGGACCTGGGCCTACTGTGTCTGTGACAGACACACTGTCAGTGCAATTGCTAAAACTGTTTTTAATATATATTTTTAAAAAGGCTTGTAGTCCTGTAATAGGGAAGGGGGGGTGGAATCCCCTCTTCTTTCTTCACCTTTTGTATTATCCATTCTTTACAATGAGGGATAGAACTGCTAAAGTTAAGAAAAATGCTCCTTTGTTTTATGTAGTAAAGGCCTGCTGCTAACTTTGACTGCTCCATCACCAAGAGAGCATAGCTTCTGTGCTAGGTCATGGGAGTTCAGCTGAATGTTGTATAGTAGAAAGAGCATGCCTGCAGTCTCTTAAAGACATCAGACTTCTGTAATTCAACAATGCCCTTGGCCCTGAAGGGAAATCTACAGCCGACTGAAAGTCCTTACATCCCTCTGCCCAATGTTCTCTGGGAGTAAAGTGGGGTGGAGGGCTGGCGATGCAAGGCTAGAGTTAGCTAGCAAAAATCAAATATGCATTTTAAAAAACCACAAGAAATAAAAACTGAATCATTTAAGGTAGAAAAAAATTGGTGGGCTTTGATGTCTCTTTTAAAAAATGAAATAAGAAACGAAAAAGATAAATGGTGTGTCTTCTATCTTGCAAGTCATCTTGACTATCTTCTCAGAAGATGACTCATAAATTTATACATAAGCATCACAATAATGATTACTAATGAACTGTTGTCTTTGAGATCTAGTTTCATAATTTGACCGTGGGGAAAATGTTCCTTACAGCCAAGCAGGCAGCAGAAAGATGTCTTTATTTCTTCATTCCCCACTTATACTTCTCCTCCATTTCTGTTGGAGCTGACAAAAATGCATTTTAATGTATAATTATTTGTTGGTCTCAAAACTCTATACATATCAACACCTTATCTGGGAAATATATGGATTCCTAATGTTCTTTGCTATTTCTTACAAAAAAGAACAGGGATGTAGTATTAAAAGCCAGTAGTCTCCTTCATATATGCAGACTCTCCATGAAATGTTCAAATTATTATTTCATGAATGCCATGGATTAGAAACTAGAGTAGTTCACAAAATCGGTGAACTGGAAATTCTGAATTGGTGAACCTGAAATGGGAATGCAGTGGACATTTAGACTATGTACCAGCTGATAAGGCAAGTAGTATTTTAATCTGGCTTTGATACAGCCACAATGAGAGATTCTTTCCCTTATGAAAGACTTGTGTAAACAGTTTTATACTGTGTGTACAGATTTATACCTGTGTCATCCACAAGCTCTTTGAAAGAAGTAAATGAACAAATATGGGAGAGGATATAGGACTGCAGTGCCATGCTTTAGCCACCACCCGGTTTCCTTCCATTTGAAGGAACTTCGGAACAGTCAGTGAGACATTTCAGGAATACCTGTTCTTACCAAGGTCTCAGTTTCCATGGAAAGATGTAGCAGGAGGCTTCTGCCATTTCTGTAGTATAAAGCCTATTTGCACATTTTTCTCTGAGTACAAGACATAGGTCTAATCTGTACTGCAGAAATAATGCCGTTTGACACTGCTTTAACAGCCATTGCTAAATGCTATGGAATTCTGGGAGCTGTAGTTTAGTGAGCTATCCAGTCTGGTCTGCCAGAGACACATGTTATAAGGCAATATAAGACAACACTAGAGTATAATCAAGAGGGAAACATTATTAATGAGGAGAAATAGGTTAGGAAAAGCTGCGGCAGTTTGTTTTTGCCCGAGTCTACTGCAAAAGGCAAAAGGGATGAATTTGTAGTCAAATGGTCAAACCACCCTACACTCTGGCTCACAATGGAGGGCATCAATTTGGACAGTGTTTGGCACAATCCCTCCAGATGTTGTCATCACTCATGCATGGGTCTGTTAGCTAGGACTTGTATCCTAACAACGTCTAGAAGTCTGTGCTTTGCTGACCCCTTAAGTTGGGAAAGATTGACTTATGATTTGTTGGTCCACTCTAGCTCCTACTCTAACACCACCCAAATTATAGTTGCTATTAACTGTATTTTGTCCTGTCTGAAGAGGTATTGCAACCACATTCTACTAAGAAGAATGATAGAACTAGAAGGATACAGTGGACCCATTCCCAAACCCATAACGCTAAAAGAATGGACTATTAATAGACTATTTTAACAGGTCCCACAAACTGCAAAGAAGGGTTTGGGTTTACTTTCTATATATGTAACTTTTGGAAGCATCATACCAGAGCAAATTTAATGCTTTATGCATTTTTTCCATGATGGAAACCATTTTGGGTAAGGACATAATCCACTCGAATTTTAACTAAAATCTGCCAACAAATATGGAAAACAAAGCAATGAACCACAGATTGGAAAAACTCAAAATAATTCCAGCCTCCAAGAAAGGGGACATCAGGGATTGCAGTAAACACTGGACCATTGAATTACTCTCTCATGTAAGCAAAGTGATGCTCAGAATTTTACAACAGACATTTACCATAGATGGAGCATGAAATGCCAGATGCCCAAGTTGGAATCAGGAAAGAATAGGCACTAAGGATCATATTACAAACATATATTGGATAATAGAGCACACCAAAGACATTCAAAAGAAAACCACCCTGTGCTTTATAGATGATACCAAATCCTTGGATATGCAGATGCTACCTTATTACTAGCAGAAAACAGGAAAGGTTTGGAATGACTATTGAAGAAAGTCAGGGAAGAAAATGCAAAGGCAGGATAACAGCAGAACATTAAGAAAATAAAAATAATCTTAGAATCATAGTTGGAAGAAACCACAAGGGACATCCAGTCCAACCCCTTGCCATGCAGGAACTCTCAATCAAAGCATCTCTGACAGATGGCTGTCCAGCTTCTGTTTAAAAACCTCCAAAGAATGACCACAGATGATATATGACACTTTAAAGCAGACAATGAAGACACTGAAATAGTCAAACCTTGGCTCAGTCATTAATCAAGATGGAGACTGCAGTTAAGAAATTAGAAGAAGGAAAGCTATGAAGGATCAGACAATATCCTCAAGTATAAAGATATATAGGTATAAAGGTATAAAGATATATAATTAAATACTATAGTTCGGATTGTCATTGTATTTCAGATTTCTGTGTATGGTGGTGAAAACTAGAAAATGAAGAAAGTGACAGGATGAAAATAATCTCATTTGAAATGTGGTGCTGGAGGAGAGAGTTCTGTGGACACTCTGGACGGCCAAAAAAGGCTAATAAATGCATGCTAGAGCAAGTCTAGCCTGAACTCTCACTAGAAGCTAAGATGACTAACTAGGTTGTTGTACTTTCAACATATCATGAGAAGACAGGACTCATTAGAAAAGGCAATGACTCTTGACAAGGTAAAAGGCAGCAGGAAAAAAGGAAGACCATACTACAGATGGACAGACAAAGAAGTTACAGATCTGTATTTGTTTGCCCTGTGTTTGCAAGCAGGGCTGTTGATGGAGGTCTCTCACTCTTAGGGTTGCTATAAGGTCAGGTTGGCTTGATGGCAGTTAACAACAACAACAGATTCTCCTGTCTACCCCCCCCCCCCAATGGACCAGATGACAGATGACCTCTGAGATTACAAACATGGCCACTTCCCTAATGCCATGGGGTTCCCAAGAGGGCCACTACGGGAGGACAAAATGAGGTCATGCTCCCTCAAGAAAGAATTCTGCCTCCTCAGGAAATTTTCCTTCCTTTCCCAAATTGTTAGCACTCCAGAGAGTGAGGGGCTGTACGGACAGACCGTAAGGGGCGGCTATATGCTGCCCCTAGATGCACTGAGTTGCGGATGTGGCAACCGCATGCCACTCCCCCAACCGGTACAAAAAGAACCCGCAAATGGCAGGTTCTTTTTCTGCTCCAGAAAGGACATCATAGCCATGGTAGCCCTTGATGCCCTTTCGGCGTTGCATCATCTAGATGCAGCACCAGGGCCATGCCATGATGCCACAAACTGTCTAGAGGGTGTGCAGTGTCATGGTGTGAAGGGAGAGGAGCCACAGCGTCCAGTGTATGGCACAAAGTGTCAGTCTGTATTGCCCCTGAGACATTGAAAACTGTTCACATCTAGAACTCTTATATGTACTGTGTTCACATTCCTTTGGTAGCTTGGCCTGTCCTTTTTTCTTTGGATTTTCTTTGAATGTCTACACTCTATTTCTAATTGCTGGAATGCTAGAAATTGGGAGACTGAAGGAAAATGTTATTTGGAGGGGCAAAATTCTTATTTCAGTGGGAATGACTTCACCCCCCCCCCCCAGCTAAACTCCTGGGTATAGCTTTGGGTGCAGTTTCAATTTCACCCTTTCTCCTTCTAACCTACATGGGAATGAAAGAGCAAAACACTCACGGGCCGAGGTTGCTGCCAGATCCTGCATTGTACCTTTTGAATGTGCCTCCAGCATTGCTCCTCCCCAGCTGTTCCCTGTATAGGAAAAGAGGAGGGAGAGAGATGGGGGGGGGGGGGGAAGAAGAGTCACATCCACTTGCAGGAACTTGCGGGGAGCATGGCCAACTTCATTCCTCCTCCACCATTTCCAGAAATAGAATTACCCCAAGTCTAAGGGCTGCTTTTTTTTTTAAATGAGAGGATGAGTTTGTTAATCAGCATTCCTCCTTACTATTCTGAATAAGGTTTCACAAAGTAGTGGAAAAGGAAACCTCAGACATCCTCCTACCCCCCCCCCCCGCAACAAAAACCAAACCTGACGCCCTCATGTCCTCTTTTGTTTTCACCCAAGTCTGTAGCCACTGCCATTACTCCTTTACACCATGGATGGATAATAAGCCCCTTTTTTCAGGAACAGAAAAAGCTCTTATACATTTTAATGTGACCTTAGACAGTGCTTTTCAGAAATCACAGGCACATCTGACTACACTTGAGGTTGAATTGAGCTAATGGCATTCACCTCATCTTTAGATGCAAAATTGGAAGATAAAAAGACCTTGATGTGAAAAGGAAAGGGGAGGGAGGGAAAGAGGGAGGGGAAGGGAAAGAGAAGCAGATTAGAGATATTGCTTAAAAATCTTATGATTGCTAGTTGATAACGAAATGTCTCCTCTTTCTGGGGGGATAAAAAACCCTGTGGGTTTGCAAGATGTCCTCATGCTTTTTATTTTTAATGATAGAATCTATTTTATTCCCTGGCCAAAGAAATTTCAATGTTGCTGCATATGTGACCAAGAGATATGCTGACCTTTAGTAAATCTTATTTTAAAAATCTGATGGAACAGTTATTGCAATATTCCATCCCTGTAAGATTAAAAAAAAGAAGCTTTCTTTCTCTGTAATCAGAAGTGGATTAAATTTATTAAAGGTGCAGTAACTCTAACCCCCCTTTACCACCACCACCACCAACCAGGAAAAAAATGACACTTGCCAGTCATACTTCATTATAAAAAGCTATTTGAAGATTTCGTTTCTTCCTGTTCTTTCTCCCTTCTAAAACCCATACCTAGGTATTAGAAAAAGGAGAAGTATACAATTATTTGACTAAGAAAGATGTTTGATGCTACCAAGAGAAGGGCTGGTAACAAAAAAAGGCAAGGAAAGAATGAACAAGAATGCTGAAACATGAGAAACAAATGAAGAAACATGTGTAGCTAGAAATGCAAATCATGGAAATACAATCTTAAGTACCAAAGTTGAACTACAAACTTAAAAGGTGCAGTGGCTATAGGCTGAATACTCCCCCAGTTATGTGTTATGGTTGCACTCAATCTCACTTTTATTTTAAAATAAAATGGCATGCAGCTGCAATACCTGATGGTTCAATAATATATCATTGCCTTTCATTACATTCAACAATGTGCTTCCTTCTTGTCCAAGGACAACCAGCCTTACCTAAAGATTATGATGTCATGAATTTAACAGTTTTTTTGACATCTTCCTATTCCCATTTAAGTCAATGTTGTCCAATGCCATTTTTGGCATTAGACTACCCAACTCAACTTCAATGAAAAAAGGAAATGGGGGATGAACATAGAAAAGCACAGATTCAAAGCAAACTTCTCTGGGAGTGCAATTCTAAGTGGTCAAGAGTTAGTGCTGTCAATGTTAAGCCAACTGGAGCTATGTTGAAGCCCAGTCTCCTCCCAGTCTAATGGTGTTGGAAATTCTTTAAGACCATTCTGGCCTATCTTTGTGCTGGTATAATGGCTGTGTCCCTGGATTTGAGAAAGTTTGGATCAAGACAATTAATCTTCCACCTCATTCTGACCCCCCCCCCCCTTTTTGCCCTTCTACCAGCAGAGCTTGGCCAACAGAGCAGTTCTGCTGGCTGATCACTCTTTTAGTGGATCTTTCAGCTCTCACCCAGCAGAAGAAGGTATTAACTGGCAGAGGTAGAGGGGGTTAAACAAATGAATACATGAATAAATAAATCACCAATAATACTCACTGCAAGCAATCCTGCCATTAGGAGCACACCGACCATAAAACAGTACTCCACAACCACAATTCACAGAGAAGTTCTAACAGTACACTATGGTCAATATTGTCCAATGCCATTTTTGGCATGAGAGTTGCACTTTCCATATCCCACTTGATTCTTTTGACCTTGCAATCCTATATCCTTTAATTAACTTGCTACATTTTTATCCCACCTTTCCACTAAAAAGGACACTTAGCATAAAAAATGAGAAACAAATTAAAGAACAAAACCATTAAATTGTCACAGTAATAAAAAACATAAAAAAAAATTATTTCAATAACCAATAAATCTCTTCAGCTGGGTGTAAGTCCCACTGAATTTGATAGAACTTGCATTTGGGTAGATGTATAGGATTATATATCTGTGATGTTAATATATAAACTTGTCTTCAGCCACAGTGTGTGCAGGATCACTCAATTAAGCAAATCTTGCCATGATTTCATAAATAAAATCCAAATGTTACCAATCCTTTTCAGTGATAAAGAGGGGTGCTCCAAGCAACTGACTGGGGAGACTTTTCTAGAAAAAAAACATATTATTTTCATTATTATTTTCATTACTATGTGGAATGCACATATCAGCAAGTGTTGGGGAGGAAACAAGTGACTGGTAGCCATGTCCTCCAGAGATTTACAGCATTACTTCTGTAACTTGACTTCTGCCGGCCTGAAGCCTGAGTAAGAATTACAGTTATTTTTAATCTTGTTCCTCTAATTGGCACAAGAAAATGAGTTGTCATTGAGATGCACTGGCAGGGAGAGGCCATTTTCATAATTCCTTCTACAGCATGTATCGCAAAAACACACTATCATTTTCTATTCACTTTTCATGTTTGTGTTATTTTATTGGTTTGGAGAATGTCAAATTAGAAACTTTGTGATGTTCTCCTATAACATTTTTCAATGGGGTTGTTGAAAAGATGGGCACATTTTAGGAGTGAAGGGTGAAAATACTGCTGAGGTCGTATAATCCACCCAGTGTTGACTTTTGAAGCTGAACATCCATGAATATTAATTGATTGGATTGCACCCTGAGATACTGCCATTGTTAAGAATGAATGAGCAATTTATTTCAGGGTATCTGAAATCTTGGGCTTTCTTAGGTTGTGGTTGGGCCGTCTTTGACATCTGGAATTATTAGCAAGTCGCATACACTTTCAGATGAACTTTAAATAAAAAAGGAAGATAATGTAAGCAGTGCTAGTTACTCTAGGTTGGGATTTAAGATTACAGAATTTAGTAAGATTATATATTTGATGAACATGGTGAGGTGGTGTGTGTCAGCCTTTGAAGGGGTTACCTCGCTTAGGAAGTAAGTATTAGGAGCGTCTCAACCCTACTGAGATTAATGTCAACAGAATCAAGAATGGCATTAGCATAGCACTACTGTCAGCATACTGGCAACAGTTCAATAAGTTTAATACCTCCGACATTTGATGAGTGGAAATAGGTAGATATAGTACATCAGGGCTCTCTGCTATGAGAGCGATCAGGTCAAATGAACCAGACATTCCTCCATGTGGTCTGGTGACATGAATTTGAAAGGCTTTTGCTGAAAGTACAGGTTTTCAAATGCACGTTTCCTTATGGCCCAGAAAGCAGAGTTTAACACTAAGCTGTCATCAATTTGAACATTTCTGTCATCACACAACATTTCACTTTCTAAACACTAAAATATTCAGAATTTCATTATGTTATGTTCCAGCATCGAAATCCAAGTCCAATAATCTGTAAGAAACAGTAGCCCCGTTCAAGCGTCCAGCCTGAACATATGAGGATACAAAATATGTATAGGAAATGGTCACATGTTTGTGTAAAATACTGGGCAGCAACATCCCTGCTGTACTCTCCTTACTTCTTTATCTCTAACCAGGGCTTGGAAAAGTTAATTTATTGTATTACCTCCCTCCCTAGATCCCTTGTCCTGTATGGCTACCAGCCATGTGAATTGCAAGAGTTTGTCTGGGAATTGTAATCCAAAATGAATAAATAAATAACTTCCAAGGTCTGGTTCAGGATTAGAGGAGCAAGGGATGGCATATGGGTCATTGTTCCAAGCTTTGCCCCTAAAATTAACACTGAAATTCTGTGCGTAGTGTATATAGGTTCCATAGAGTTTGTGTCTGAATATGTATGTGTAACAATGGCCCGTTACAGACGGTCAAAAAGTACGTGCTCGGTACGTACTAGGGTTAGCAAAGGGCATCCCCTTCTGGACTCCCTAACCCTAGTATGTGCTGAGCATGTACAAAATGGCGGCGCCCTATACATAAATGGGTGCCGCCATTTTGATGTTGTGGATGCTTAGCGTCCGCACGTCGTGCGGCGGAAATGATGCCGTGAGTGTGCCATTGGTGACTTGCGGCACCATTTCCGCACCACAAAAAGAAGCCGCTTTTTGAGGCTTCTATTTGATGCATCCGGGAATCACATGGTTTGTCCGCTGCGGTTCCCGGACGCAGCAAGCCATGGCGCCGACAGAGCACCCTTTTTGGGCTCTCTGTAAAGCGCCAATGCATTCTTTTTTTTTAAAAAAAAAAACATGGTTTGGCCTTTTTATGTGGACCATGTTTTTATGCGATCTGGTAAACAGCTGTGAAATTATCCATGGTCTGAGAGCTTAAGGTTTCTTATGTTGTGTTATTCCCCCCCCCCAAAACAAAACAAAACAGATTAGAACAAAATTCTTTATTAACACCTTGAATACTCTCTGACCCATCAGCTGTGAGGAGCTATACTTGCAAATAAATAAAAAATGGACAATATTGTTGATCCTGTTTATTAATATTAAAACTGTCTTCCAGCACCTCAGATGATACAAATGGCATACAATACAAGCTACCCTGTTAATTACAGTTTCATTGGGCTAGCACTTATACATTTGTTCAGAAAATAGGATAATAGATTGACATAGGTATCACACAATTATATGCATGCAGAGATTCATGTGTTGGAATTGAAAGTTAGCTTTGATTAAAGGATGTAAAGCATTGCAGTGCGAAATATTTAACAAGTTGCAAAAATAGATATGGGCAAAAGTTTCTTAGCATTTATTTGGAAAGAATGGAAGAGTTGCCTCTTTGCTAATTATTCATTGATCTCCTTGCTAAACAGTTCACATCAAATAACAGTAAAGTGGATGATGCTTCAGACAGAAGTTGTATCACCGGGTTTGTGTTCATTCTCTCATTCTTTCATTCATTCAGCACATTTTTACATTGCTTTTCTATCTTCTATGCAGAAAGATTAAAACTTATAGGGATTTATTTTTTTAAAAAAATAAAAAAGCAAGTGAAGGGGAACACAACAAGGTATATAACTGGAGAAAGTAAAAGTATCAGAAGAATGGGCAGAAATTCACTTGTTATTGTTGTGTGCTTTCAAGTAATTTCCGATTCACGGGAACCCTAAGGCATTACAGGTGGTTTTATTGAGCCAAATGGTGTGTTAATCAAAATGTTCTTTCGGAGTCTGTCATTTTGTGTGGATAGTTGCTGCCAGTGGTTGTAGGAAATTACTACATGTGGCTTGTAAACCATGATTACAGTCAGAAAAAAAGTGGCTTTGGCAATACTTAATGCACGATGATGCCTCCATCCCATATCTGCAGTGTCCCCAAAGCATGGTTAAGGCATCCCTTTTCACTGATGAGAAAACCCGTCAATAAGCTCCTAAGGTGCGAAATGTTGCTGCGGAGCTGTTGTGATATTAGCAGTCACAAGGTGTTATTGTATCTTCTTCTCCCCCTGTCCCCTTTCCCCTTCACTATTCCCTTTATTTTTAAAAATTTCTTAATTTTTTAAAAAACAAATCACAGTAGCTGAGATCCAGAATTGCAAGAAAAGATAAAAATAAAAATAAATAAAATGAAAATGAAAATGAAAAACCTAAAAGATATGCTAGGTAGGGCACAGAGCAGGGCACCATGGTTAAGAGGGAGTTAGGAAGAGAGTGTGATGGCAGTGGCAACCCATTTTGCGAGGTTGTGAAGCTATGCAGTAATGACAGCTCTGAAATCAGTATGTTTCCATTTTTAAAAAATGGATGCGGTTGCTGTGAGAATGGAGCTCATGTGGAAATGTCTGTTATGTGGAATGGTACCTTCCTTTGATTGTTAGCTTCACTGGCATTAAAGATGTAAAGAATATTCATATTTTTCCTCATCCTCAGTCAGAAAGGCTATCTTTATATTTTTAATTACCAACTAAAAAACAAAACAAAACAAAAACCTGTCAACAGCAAGAACATTTTGTACTTGTGCTAACTGAAACCAGATTTTTTTTGGTTAGTTGGTTTTTATGGCAAATATATTTTATTTTTCGCAAAATAACCAAATACAATTTTACGCAAATTAAATTTCAACAAAATATCCCATAATCCATAGTAATAAAATATCAAAAATGTGCCAAGTGGGGATTTTTTTAAAAAAATCAATTTCTCCCTTGTGAATAATAAATAAGCAAAGTTTTACATCCATCAGTTGCATAGACTCCTTGTGTCTATTCTGGGAAGAGGCAAATCTGGGACTTTGTTTCACCACTCATCCACCGTCAATCATCCCACTTCCAATGTGGCAAGGTAGTTGTGAAGCTTGAACTCATCACAGTATAGGATACCATACCATATGCATTTTGCCTAAATAACACGTCTGTTAATGGTGTGGCCCTTAACAGGTGCAATCTCCCCACATTTTGGAGCTTTGAATGAACATGGAAAGCCCTTGACACAACCTGTTAAACTGAAAAGTTATTTTGTTAATTGAAAATGTGTATGCCACACACACACAGACTACTGAGATGTTTGTGTGTGTGTGTGTGTGTGTGTATATGTGGGGTGGAAGTATAATTATTTGCTTAAGATATGTGAAGTGTTCCCGTAATTTTAAGCAGGTTAATTTAAATTTTAAACTACACCTTTCAAGCTTCCAATCATTCTGAAACTGAAGTGGCTGAAACCAAATGTGAAGTGCTATGACAGTATTTGAAATATCTAGGAAAAGGGAAGAGAGTTCTGAATTTTTCAAAAGGGCTTTTAAAAAAAATACAAACAGTCATATATTTCAATAATTATTATGTCAAAAATAGTAATGATGATTAAAGGTGTTTTTAAGTGATGAAGGCTTCCCTAGAACATACAGGGGAAAAAGTATTGCTTGTAGAAAGTTGTGGAAAGGAAGAGAAAGGAATAATGGGAACAAAAATATTCCTTAGCTTTGGGCATTTGAGCAATGCACCCAGAAAACCATGAAAGGTATTTGTATTTGATGAGTGGCCTATTGTGAAAAGGTATTTGTGTTGCATCCAAACAGGTGTATCCATGAACAGAAGCACAATCCTGTGGCCCATTCACACTACATGGTTATAGTGTTATTATTCTACTTTAACAGTCATGGTCCCATCCTATGGACTTCTAGGGTTTGTAGTTTGGTAAGGCACTAGAACCCTCTGGCTGACAGTTCTAAATATGCTTCCCCACACTGCAGATCTCAAGATTACCTAGGATGGAGCCAATGCAGTTAAAATGGAATAATAGCGTTATGAGTGCACATGAGAATTTGGACTAGGCTCTTGGATTGCTGTTTTATTTATATCCTGCCTTTTGCTTATAGTCCTGGAACTCAAGGCAAAAATTAAAGCAGAGAGAGATAAAATATCATATCCATTAAAAAAAATACAAAGGTAAAGGTAATTAACTATCAATAAAATAAAAGCAATATAAAAATATATACATTAAAAAGCAAAACATGTGGACAATACAGCACATTATTAAAAACAGTTTCTCCATAAACAGTCACTTCCCTCTGTCAAAACAACAAAAAAAGTGTTTAGCTGTTGCTGGAAGGCCACCATGGTGGAAGCCAGGGTAGTCTATCTGGGGATCATCTACACTAGCCAGAATGCTCCAGGCTGCTCCAAGAGTATTTTGGCCCCAGAGCTGCCCCTCCTATACCTACACACTCCATAGCTGGGCAGTTGTCTACATATGCATTCCTGCTGTATTGCCTGTCACTGCTGCTGCTGGCATAAGTTACAATGAGGTCAGAAACAAGACACCCAGTGTTTTTGTGGGTTTTTCAGGCTATATGGCCATGTTCGAGAAGAGTTTATTCCTGACATTTTGGCAGCATCTGTGGCTGGCGTCTTCAGAGAATTCTGGCATGGAAGAGAATGGGGTATATATATATACCTGAGGCACCAGTGTTTATTACATGTCTGGGTGCCCTGTGACACCAAAGGAAAAAACTTGCACCAGGAGTAATGGATAGGTCAAATTCAATGCTGAACTGGCCTTACAGCATCAAGACAGTCTGCATCTGAATTGGAGATTTGGCCCTGTGGTATGAAGGCAGGTTGCCCTGAAGACAGGGTGAGACCATTTTATTTAGCCCAAGTAGATAAGTCCTACGAAGAGATTCGAGAGCCTGGGAGCAGCCACCAAGAAGGCCTTTTCTTTGGTTCTTTCCATTGTTCCGTGTTCTGTTTTCTGCTGCTCCAGAGACTAGAACAAGGAACAATGGATGCAAACTACAGGAAAAAAGATCCCACCTCAACATTAGAAGGAACTTCCTGACAGTGAGATCTGTTTGACAGGGGAACACACTCCCTTGGAGTGTGGTGCAGTCTCCTTCTTTAAATAGAGGCTGGATGGCAATCTGTCGGTGATGCTTTCATTGTGATTTCCTCCATAGAATCATAGAATCGTAGAATCATAGAGTTAGAAGAGACCGCAAAGGCTATCCAGTCCAACCCCCGGCAATTAAAGCACCTCTGACAGATGTCCATCCAGCCTCTGCTTAAACACCTCCAAGGAAGGAAGGTGTTAAACAGCCCTTACTGTAAGGAAGTTCCTCCTAATACTGAGATGGAATCTCTTTTCCTGGAGCTTGCATCCATTGTTCCGGGTCCTGTTCTCTGGAGCAGCAGAAAGCAAGCTTGCTCTCTCCTCAATATGACATCCCTTCAAATATTTAAACAGGGCTATCATGGCAGGGGGTTGGACTGGATGGCCCTTGTAGTCTTTTCGAACTCTATGATTCTATGAAAATATATACTTGTAAGTGTGGAGAGACAGGGAGACTGGCCTCCCCTCAAGATTTTAAAATTCAGGCAGACTTGTGTAGAATAATGTGCCCATTCAGATTGTAATTGCATTTTCAATGCAGGTACGCAAGGCCTTTTTCTTTAAAAAGGCAGATTTTTTTGGCAATTTTTGGTCTACTTTCCTTCCATTTCTCTCCATGTCCCCCCCCCCCCATGGGAAGCCTGCTGGTAGTTATAATATACAGTACATGTTTCTGAGGATCTCCATAT
The DNA here is from genome assembly GCF_019175285.1 of Sceloporus undulatus. Taxonomy (NCBI): domain Eukaryota; kingdom Metazoa; phylum Chordata; class Lepidosauria; order Squamata; family Phrynosomatidae; genus Sceloporus; species Sceloporus undulatus. Next base: position 358,387,227 of record NC_056522.1, on the reverse strand, counting down.
TTTCAACTGTACTTACAATTATCTCTCTGTGATGTGGCCTTTCTCATTCTCAGGGGCTATTTCTAACTGCACAGTTATAGCACTAGGATCCCACTTTAACTGCTGTGACGGAGTCACTGGGACAACTTGGATTCCTGGCAGTCAATCCCTGTTTGCGCTGTCTGTGAGGGGGGGCTGCCAGGGAAGGAGTCGATAAAAAGGGGAGAGTGGTGACTCGGAAGTCAGTTAAGTTAAGCCAATTGGGTTCATAGAATCATAGAATCATAGAGTTGGAAGAGACCACTAGGGCCATCCAGTCCAACCCCCTGCCATGCAGGAAATCCAAATCAAAGAATCCCTGACAGATGGCCATCCAGCCTCTATTTAAAGACCTCCAAGGAAGGAGACTCTACCACCCTCCGAGGGAGTGCATTCCACTGTCGAACAGCCCTTACTGTCAGGAAGTTCCTCCTAATGTTCATGTGGAATCTCTTTTCCTGCAGCTTGCATCCATTGTTCCGGGTCCTGTTCTCTGGAGCAGCAGAAAACAAGCTTGCTCCCTCCTCAATATGACATCCTTTCAAATATTTAAACAGGGCTATCATATCACCTCTTAACCTTCTTTTCTCCAGGCTAAACATCCCCAGCTCCCTAAGTCGTTCCTCATAGGGCATGGTTTCCAGACCCTTCACCATTTTTGTCACCCTCCTTTGGGCACGCTGCAGTTTCTCAATGTCCTTTCTGAATTGTGGTGCCCAGAACTGGACACAATATTCTAGGTGGGGCTTGACCAAAGCAGAATACAGTGGCACTATGACTTCTCTTGATCTAGACACTATACTTCTGTTGATGCAGCCTAAAATAGCATTGGCCTTTTTAGCTGCTGCATCACACTGTTCACTCATGTTCAACTTGTGGTCTACTTGGACTCCTAGATCCCTTTCACACGTAGTTTCATTCAGCCAGGTGTCACCCATCCTATATCTGTGCATTTTATTTTTCCGCCCTAAGTGCAATACCTTACATTTCTCTGTGTTGAATTTCATTTTGTTAGCTTTGGCCCAGCTTTCTAGTCTATTCAGGTCATTTTGAATCTTGATGGGTTCAGTATAAATGACCGTATCCTAAGAAAGGGTCGATTTTCCCATAGAAGGGAAGTTCTTTGAATGATCATTACACTGCTTAAACATTTTGGCCTCCACAGACTGGTATTTCTCTTTTTGTCCAATTTTAAACCAGGAGAGCTGGCATAATAACAAGGAAAGATGTAAGTAGCAAAGATGTAGCTATGGAGTAGGGGGAAAATCATTGTCCTCATGTAAGTATTCTGACCCCTAAATAAAGGTTTCCTTCAGTTTTCTGAAGGAACACTTTGAGTGTGCAACTAGAAATACAGGCTGCTGCTATACTGCACATTTAAAGCAGTTTGACAACACATTAACTTCCATGGCTCAATGCTAAGGGATCCTGGGATTTGTTGTTTTTTGTGGCACCAAGACTCTCTGATAGGAAAGGCAAACTATCTCACAAAACTACAAATCTCCAAATTCCATCGCATGAGTCATGGCAGTTAAAGAAGTGTCAAACTGCTTTATTTATGCAGCATGGCAGCAGCCACAATTCAGGTATCCAAAGAAAAGGGCAGACAGTGTTGCCTCAGATGCTGCTGCCGAATAACCACAGGAGACCATGTTGGAGGAAAGGCCACAACTTTACTAAGCAAACCATTGGTAGGGTTGGCACAAAGCATGAGGTCAGGATCTGCGAAATCAAACAACCCCACGTTTGTCTGATTAACCACAACCTGGCACCCACCAGGCATTGGGATGACCTAGGGGCTAAGGCACACCGTATGACCGCATCTCTGCCATGCGTTCACATATTCGCTAAGCCCCTAGTCACCGGGAGGCGCTCTCGCGTTATGGCCCCCGCAATGGCCATACGCCTGCTCTATTTGCCCCCGGGTCCCGACTGACTCCCAAACCAGAGCTCCGTAGCCCTGGTACCACACCGTGCAGATCCTGGCCTATGCTGCCTCCCCAAAGTTGTGACAAAAAACCCAAACCCAAGCGGTGGGTGGGTGGGAGAAGGCTCAGCTCCTCCTGCCTTCCTGCTTGGCTCCTAACCATCCGTAGCCAAGCGCCGACTGAAGGCCGGGGCTGGCAGCGCGGCCTATATAGGCCTAAGCCCCGCCCTCAGTACCACCTGACCAGGAGACTCCTCCTCCCAGGGCAGCTGAACCAATCATCTGCCCTGGAGGACCGGAACTCCCGATCACCGAGCCCAGCTCCTAGAGCGTCGCGGGGCGGAAGGGCCTCCCTTTCGCCCCACGCACCAATAGGGAGCTGGGGCAAGCCCCAGAGCACTCTGGGGCTTGTAGTCGTTCGCTGCGTCTAGCGGCAAAGAGGTCAGCCCGCCGAGTCGGGCAACCGCTTTTTATTTAGGGAACGCAAACACAGGAAATAGAAAAATTCCTGGTGTCACCAATTTTCTGTGTCTCACCTTCTGGGTGCTAAAAATATGAGAATTGCTGGAAATAGGGAGAGGGAGGTAGAATTCTTTTGAGGGGTAATGACCTTACTTTGCCCCCACCCGCTACTAGACCTCTGCTTCATGAACCACTGGCAAAAGGTAAAACCCTAAAGGGGAAATGACTTATAAAGTACAGTTTATAGGCATTGCTTCTTGTGCCTTCAAGCGATAAGCAGAAAGACAGACAAATCGATCAACTGATCATTATTTTGTACTTCAATTGTTTTTCTTTTTATTTGAGCTTTGGTGTTGGGCATTGAATAACTGAATCATTGTATGTTTAAAATATATTTACATATGCAAATGTGTAAAGGCCATGGGTGGGCTTTCTCCCTCATCCCCTTTCTGAGTGGCTGAAAAGTCCTATTCTGCCCTTGAATATGCTGGGATAAAAGGTCCTCTGTGACTTGAAGCTTTTGAACTGGAATTCACACCACAATTCATCTAAAGCTGCAAAACAACATGTGCTGGCATTTGGCTCCCAGGGGTTCTTTTTGGAACAATCTGAACACTGGCATTGTTCAAAGAGGCAGTGGGCAGACATGTTCACCCTGGGTATTTAATTGCTCCATCATATGCATATACATAGGCTGGGTAGGGGAGGGAGTTTCTGGAGGAGTTTGTGTAAAATGCACCAGATTTGGATAGTGCAAATACTAAGCACTGTCAAAAAAATAAAAATAAAAAAAAATGAAGATTAGATTTTCCCCTATGTTGGAGAACAAATATAGCACAGTTGCTAAGAGCTTGGGCTATGCAAGGGGAAGTATTTCATTCATTTCTTACCTCTGCCACAGACTCAGTTCTTAGCCTTGGGCAAGGCACTATATTTTAATCTCAGATTTTGTTTGCCGCATGAGGATAATAACCCTCACCAGCCTTTACAGATTGATTGTTGGGTTACTGTGATAAAATATTAGAATTAGGGATGAGAAAGTGTGTCAGTTTCAATGTCTTTTGCATTTAAATTTTGGCAATTTCTTTCAAAATCATCTGAAATAACATTCTCCCCTATCTGCACCTGACAACTGCAACAGAACAAATGTCAAGAGCCAATCAGAAAAAAGGAAGAAAAAAAAAAGAAGAAGAAGAAAAGAAAGAAATGGCAACCCTAATTCAGATTTTGGCCTTGGGTGAATATGTCTCTCAGTTTTGACTTTTCCCATATTATTTTTTTTAACATCTCAACTTCTTTCCAAAGAAATGTGAAGAAACTTAATTTTGTTAATTCCCCCTCCCCCAAATGACCTGAACTGAAATTCTCAGCCATAACTAATCAGAAGTATTTTGAACAGTCAGAAGTGCTTTATAGAGGCTGTTTTGCCATTGTTATTAACAAGGCAGCAAGATGCAATAATCATTCTCAATAGTGTACATCTCAATCTTTTATTTATTGATTTGTTTGTTTGTTTAGGTTGGAATCCTGATAAGCCTGACTTTTGATATAGTAAATATTCCAGTTCACGTTAATGACTGTTGCACAATCACAGTGAACAAAAATGCCCCCTTCCTTTGAAGCATCACAGCCAGCCCCAATACAGCCATTTCCAAGGTGCTTGGGAGTGAGATGGTGAGTAATAATGTGTCCAGCACTCATTCTGTCACAACTGAGAAAGAATGTCATAGACCCAGCAAAATCCTACAGTGGTCTATGAAGCTGTATGCCTTCAAGTCACCTGCCAATTAATAGCCAACCCATGGATTTCATAGGGTTTTCTAAGGCAAGGGATACTCAGAGGTAGCTTTGCCAGTTCCTTCCTCTGAAACAGAGCCATCAGCACCTTCCACTTCACTTTCTAAAATCTGATATTCATATTATGCTTCCTTGAATGATTCTGTCACTCTTTCATCTCTTTTATACACTTTTTCTGTGTATTGTTTCCATCATCGTTTTTATTTCTGCTTGGTTATGTAATGTGTTCATAGCGTATCCCCATTCTTGGTGGGTCATAGAATATCCCAATTATTAGTTTAAATTTCTTTTTGATTTCTTGGATTTTGTGGAAGAGCTCTCTTGTTTTTCCTTTTCTATACAAAGTGATACAAATTGCTTCTGTCCCTTCAAGTCTGTTGGGTAGTGGCATAGCAATAAAACTCCAAGAATGTCATTTTAGGTTCTTGATATGGGCTGTGATCCTATGTTGGGAATATGGGTTGCATAAATCTCTGCATAGAAAGTGACAATGAGAAAGGAAGAACAAGGCCGAATTCTCCCTAGAAGCCAAGACAATAATAATAATAATAATAATAGTAATAAAATTTATTTGTATTTTCCCTCCTCTCCCAATGGATCGAAGCAGGAGTACAGTGGTACCCCGGGTTACGAAAATAATCCGTTCCGCGGCGCCCTTCATAACCCGAAATCTTTCGCTAGCCGAAAAAGCCATAGGCGCTAGCGCTGGAAGCCGCGATTCCGTGTGAAAAAGCGCCGAAAAGCACCAAAATTTTTTTTCGTAAGCCAAAAAAAAAAAAAAACGTAACCCGGAACAGTTTTTTCCTATAGAATTTTTTCGTATCCCGGAAATTTCGTAACGCGGTGCTTTCGTATCCCGGGGTACCACTGTACAACCAATACATTCTATACAACAATTATTACAATAACAGTTATCTAAAATTCATAATTAAAACAGTATATTATCTAAAAATATTACAATACAATATTAAAATACATCATGACATCCTGAGGTGAAGTTGTCTCTAATTCTCTGTGGAGTCAGGAGGTGAATTTTTGTCAGATGGTTATAGATAATCATCAGGATATGCTCGCTGAAAGAGATCGGTTTTTAATGCCTTCTTAAAAGTGTCTAAAGTAGGAATGAGCCAGATCTATCCCAGAAGATTGTTCCAAAGCGAGGGGGCCATAGCTGTATATGCTCTTTGGGAAGTGGTTGCTAATCTAACTTTTTTATGATCAAGTAAATTCTTCCCGGTTGTTCTGAGAGTGTGGGGCGTATTATGTAGGGAGAGGCGTTCCCTCAAGTAACCCGGGTCCAAGCCATGTAGGGCTTTAAAGGTAATAACTAAATTGCTGTATTTTGGCCATATCATGAGAATATATGATTCACTAGAAAATACTTGGTAAGGTAGAAAGAAGTGAGAAAACAGGAAGACTGCATTCCAGATGGATAGATTCAATTATTATTATTATTATTATTATTATTATTATTATTATTATTATTATTATTATTA
>NC_056522.1:358258161-358381517 GCF_019175285.1 Sceloporus undulatus | reverse complement strand
GCTTTATTTATAAAGCACCGTAAATCTACACGACACTGTACAAAACCAAGTAAAATCAAGAATATAAATTGATTGATTGATTGATTGATTCAATCAATCAATCAATCAAGGAAACCAAGGCCTTGAGGCTGCAAAACCAGAGCAGGGTAGGTGATTAGGAGGTCTCTCATTCATGGGGTTACCATAAATCAAAGTCAATTTGACAGCAGTATCAACAACCAAATCTCTTCATGGGTTAATTAATTTTGCTATGCAACCTTGTGTTGGATGTCAATGCTGCACAACTGAAAAAAGACAACAAAGTGTACCAGTACCTCCAGCCCTAGAGGAGATCACGCTCTCCTCAAAGGACTGTGTTCACAGTCTGGGGGTGCTCCTAGATCTGTCGCTTCAGATGACAAACTAAGACAGTCAGGAGTGCCTGCTATCAGCTTTGGCTGGTACGCCAGCTGCGCCTCTTCCTGGAAGTAAAGGATCTTGAAACTGTAGTACATGCACTGGTAACCTTACGACTTGATTTCTGCAATGCGCTCTACATGGGGCTACCCTTGTGCCTAGTCTGGAAAATTCAATTAGTGCAAAATATGGCAGCCAGGCTGGTCACCGGAAAATCTCAAGTGACTGAATATCACCCATTCTAAAATCACTTCACTGGCTGCATATTAGTTTCCAGGCGCAGCACAAGGTGTTGGTTATTACCTTTAAAGCCCTACATGGCTTGGGTCCAACCTATTTGAGGGATTGCCTACTTCCATATAATCCACCCCAGACACTCGGGTCCTCTGGGAGGAATTTATTGCAGCCTCTAAAGACCAGACTAACTGCAACTTTCCACAGGGCTTTCTCTGCTACTGCTCCCAGACTATGGAATGGCCTGCTGGATGAGATCCGTCAAATTACCAGCTTAGAAGCTGTCAAGATGGATCTCTTCCAGCAGGCCTTTCCTGAATAAACCACTCAGCCACAGAATGATTACCCCCTAACACCAGTTACTATATTGCTGTGTTGTCCATGTTCTGCTTATTTTAATTAGCTATTTTAAAACTTTAAATTTTTAACTGTAATATGTTTAATTCTTTTTTAGGAGGGGGATGTTGTAATAATGTTGTAATTTTGTGTGGGTATATTTTAATTGTTAGACACTTTGATTGTTTTATTACAGAAAAACAGAGTACTGTAGAAATAAAAGGTTTTTTTTAAAAAAATATTTGTTATTATCATTCCACTTCCCTAACCTTGAACTGAATTCAGCTGTCAAAATGCTTCCAGTGGGGAAAACAATTCCATTGGGGAACTTATGCATGCATAAATAACAAACAAGCTTGTGGACAATGTGTCACTCCAGGGGATTTAGGGGTATTTAAATGGGTGGCCACAATCCAAACTGCCCAAGATGGAGGGCCAAAGTCAAGTACAAATGCTAGTGGTCCCCTAACAGAATGCTGGCAGTTGCATTAGAAAGCCATGCATCATCAATGTGTCCAATGCAGGGAAAATTCTACATAAGGAGAATTTCAGAAGCTTGTCTCTTAGCACAAGAACAAGAGAAATTGTAAGTATGATTATTATTATTGACTTCTGTGGCATGTAGTCATGCTTTACTTTGACTTACTTTAGCTTCACTGTTCATACTTTTTAATACCCTTGTTGTATGATATACCCTGATGTGCAGAAGATGTAATGCCGCCAGTAAAGAAGCTTATTAGAAAAGCAGAACTCCTTATTAGACAGATTTCTGCCACACAATTAATTATTTTGACTTTTGTTGTCTCTTTCTCCCCCCCTTCACCCCACCGCCCTGCCCAGTATTAAATACAGTTTAAGTTGTTGATAACATTATCCAACTAACATTTTAAAAAATCATTCAGTGGGCTTGGCAGACGGAAGTGAATATCTTTTTAAGTGATAATAGATGCAATTAATTTGGCACAATTTGAAAGAAGAAAAGGGATGGTGAAAGAGAATTAGCAATGTGTAATTGGAAACGGTTATAGAATGAAGCGATTTAGAGGGTAATTCAGTGATGATGTGGGGAGGGGGAAGGAAGTGTATGTAACTCAATTAAAAATGAGGGCCCTGGAACTTGTAGTTTTACTTTTGTAGCATGAAGAGTGTGTTTGTGTTGGTTGTATGAAGAATGAATGGAAGATGTAGGACAACATTAAAAAAATTTGTGAGAGTTGAACCATAGAAATATGAGTGACAACAACAGTTATACGACTTCTCTTTCTACAGCACGTCCTTATGCAAATAAGGCTTATAAATGGAATAAAACCTTAACTCTTGCTGGTAATGCCAGTGATTTCATTGCCTTTATTTCATCTTTGTAGTCCCATAATAAACAGCTGCTATATGAAATGGTAATACCCTCACGGAGCTTGATAGGGTTTAACCTCACATGTCTTCTTTTGACACCAAAAGACATTTGAAAGACAGTGGAAAAATCTGAGAATGTTCAGCATGTACTAAGCAGTTTTAACCTGGTAGGCCTCTTTCCTCTGGCTTCCAGAAGGTAATTTATCAAATGCTGATGTCGAGAATAACTATGTGAAATACAGACATCAAAACACTACTGGGCTCAGAGACAGCATTGTAGTGGTGTCCACTGAAATGTAACAAGTTGCACTGGATTATAACAATGGGCTACTAGACCAGCATTTTGCCCTCACCGTGGCCAATCAAATGTGTCTGACGAGCCCAAAAGCAGGATAAGAATGCAACAGTACTCTCTCATTTGTCTTCCACAGCAACTGGTATTTACAAAAATATTGTTGAGTACCCTTCCATGCCATCTTCCATCTTCCATACCATGCCCACTTGCATGAATACCCTTCCCTGCCATCTGAACTGAGGACAACAACCACAACATCTAGACCAAATGCAGGGCTATGACTAACGTCATCAATTTTCTTTCTTTCTCCTGTATCATTTTTAACAACTTCACCTGATGAAGAAACTAATGGAGCTTTGAAAGCTTGCAACATGTATAATGTGCAATTTGCTTGGCCCAATAAAAGCATCACTGTTTTGTAGATTTTGGATGATACTATACTTTGCTGTACTTTGGTTTATGGCCAACACAGATACCCCTGGATATGTTCACAAAAATACTGTCTCTGATACTGGAAGAAGTATATGGCCATCCTGACCAATAGTGTAGCCAGTGATCCACCACAGATTTGTCCAATCTCTCTTTTAAAGTCATTCAACTACATGTCATGTTAGTGGAATGTGACAACATTTTGACTGCATTCCTGTTGGTTATTCCCAACTAAAATAAGCCCAAAGTATCCATTGTTGAATGGTGAGTCTACACTTAGGTAAATCCAATTGATTCAATGGGTCTACTGTTGTCAAGACTCATAGTAGAATTTTGGCCATTGTGTGAAGAAGTTTCAGGAATGATCCTTGGCTCTAGTGTTATGTGTGAGGGAGAAAAACTCTCTTTGTGCTTTCTCCACATTATGCCTGACTATATACACCACAAAAATGTCTTCCTTCCTTACCTTTTTTCAAAGCTAAAGAAGTGTGATTGCTGACTAGAATACCATATGGACATTATATAATGCTAGCCTTAAAAGATTTGCACTCACTGCCAAAATGTTTCCAGTCTGAATTTAAGGTGCTTGTGATGACACTTAAAGATCTAAACAGCTTGGGACCTCAATACTTGAGGGAATGTTGTTATTGTTGGTGTGTACCTTCAATTTGTTTATGATTTATGATGACCTTAAGGCAAACCTATCACAGGGGTTTCTTAGCAACATTTGTTCAGATGGAGTGTGCTTTTGCATTCCTCTGAGGCTGAGAGAGTGTGGCTTGCCCTAAGCCACCTGGTCAGTTTCTATGGCTAAGTGGGGATTTGAACCCTGTTCTCCAGTGTTGTAGTCCAGTGTTCAAACCATTACACCACACTGTGTCTCAGAGTGCTTCTCCTTATATTTCCCTGTTCAAGGATTGATGTCTGAGGAGGAGCTTCCTCTGTGTCCCACCAGTGTCACAGCATTTTGTACAGATGTGGAAAGGACTTTCTCAGTCATGGCACCCAGTTGTGGAATGCCTTCCCCTTTCAGCCCAATGGATTTATCTCAAAAGGTTAACGCATGTAGTTTTAACAACTATTTTACTCTTTAAAACCATTTTTAACTTGCTATTTGTATTTAATATATTTCAGTTTATTTAAATTATTTCTAATTTTTTTACATTGTTTTAAATATAAAGGTCCTTTTTGGACACCTGTTTACTCCATGAATCTGAGGATACAGACTCAGGGGCTAAACGGTCCACCCCTTTGGAGTGACCTGCTGCCTCACCTTTCAGCGCCGGATCAAGGCTGTGGCAACTACATGACGTTCCTTTTTGCGCTGGGGAAAAGGTGCACTTGCCTCCATAGCAGCACTTTCTCAAGCTCCTTTTGGCACCGTGTCATCTGCATGCAGCACCAAAGGAGAGCTGTGACATCGCCCACATGACGTGACGGTGGCATCAGGGCAGTATTGGGATATGCATTGTGCGGATGCCACACCCCCCACTCTGCCCCAAAGGCTGGTGTATATAATGCTGGTCTTTAGAGACTCTGTGGGGCAATACAGACCGACACTTTGTGCCAGCCTGCACACGTACTAAGACTGAGCTAGGACTGAGCATTCATACGCTCCAAGCCCTAGTTCTGCCACCCAGCCGCCATTATGGTGCGTGCCCATCCACACAGCACATGCCATGATGATGTCCATGTGGTGCAGTGTCCAAACAGCACTACGCACAAGGTTGTCATGGTGTGTGAGCATAGGCTTGCCATTTCACGGCTGCAGCCGTGACCTTCCCAGTTTTTTGACCTTGGGGAAGGTCTTTCCCGACTTCTGCATTCTGTCACCCGGGACAGCTGGACGCCTGATCTATCTTCCCTTCCAAAGCAGCCTCCATCTGTGCTGGAGAGGCTGCAGCCAGGCAGGGAGGAGGAGGGGGAGCTTTTCATTCAGCCCAGCAGAGACTCAGAACAGAAGACTTTGCAATTTGCATACCATTTGGTCCTGCTAAACAGGGGCAATAAATACCTTTGTAAGTTGGTAAACAGATCATGTGATCTAACTAACTTGCTTAGGAAGTTCTCTCTCACAATAGATCTTTCCTGTTTTCCCTTCGGTCTCTCCATCATATCTCTCTCAACTTTCCACTGAAAGATGGTGAGATAACAAACTTCTTCTACCTGAACTATTCACTAGATAGGTTAGGACAGGGGTAGGCAGCCTTTTTGAACGGGGGCCGGGTTGTGTCCCTCAGACAACTGGGGGGTGAAGCTGGGGTGGAGCTTCCACCCTCCGGGGACGGGCCGTGTGCCAGGGTGGAGCTTCCACCCCTCCGGGGGCGGAGCTGCATGCCAGGGGTGGAGCTTCCACCCTCCGGGGGCCAGGCCTCCTCCTCTTTGCTGGCCCCTGACGGGGCCCCAGGCCATGTCAGAAGCTGAGAAGAGCCGGTGGGGGCCGTCACGCTGGAGGCCTCCCCCTCTTTGCCGACCCCTGACAGGGCCCCAGGCCCGTCAGAGGCCGGCAAAAAAGCCGGCGGGGGCTGCCAGTGCTGGAGACCTCCCCCTCTTTGCCGACCCCTGACGGGGCCCCAGCCCCGTCAGAGGCAGCAAAAAAGCCGGCGGGGGCTGCCAGTGCTGGAGACCTCCCCCTCTTTGGCGGCCCGACGGGGCCCTAGGCCCCGTCAGAGCCGGCAAAAAAAGCCAGCGGGGGCCGCCAGTGCTGGGGGCCTCCCCTCTTTGCCGGCCCCAGACAAGACCCAGGCCCCGTCAGAGGCCGGCAAAAAAGCTGGCGGGGGCCGCCAGCGCTGGAGGCCTCCTCCTCTTTGCTGGCCCCTTTGCCGATGCCAGGGCCTTCCTGGAGGGCCCCGGTGATGGCATCGGGCCTCCCAGAGGCTCGCTGCCACCGCCGGAGCCCTCTTGGAGGGCCCCGGCCACCACAATGGGCCTCCCAGAGGCCGCCGTCAATGGCGGCGAAATCTCACGTGACTTTTCCTGTGATTGCGCGAGACTTTGCCTCTAGGCCGCCACCATTTTGTTTCCCAAAATGGCGGCAAAGTCTCGCGCAACCACGTGAAAGGCCACGTGAAAAATCATCCAATTTTTTCGAGTGTCCTCCATTTTTATAAAAATGTGTCCTACATTTGTCCTGGTTTGAAGGTCCTGACTTATGGCAACCCTATGTGAGCACGCCTATGGCACCCCTACCAGAATGCAAAAACAACCCACCCAGAAGCAGGTTGTTTTTGCTCCATCCAGATGCCATGGCGTGTGGTTGCCGCAGCCTCATTCTGCAGCAAAAACAGGCGACATGGAGCCGCCCATATAGGCCCTTCATCTACAAAAGCTTATGCTACAATGTCTTATGCTCAGTTATTCTCTAAGTTGCCACAAGATCCCCTTTGCATACTAATATTCTAGGCTGACACGTCTTTTGTTCTGTTTAGATTGATTTTATTTGCACCTCATCCTGAGATCTTTTGATATAGAGAGGGATAAGAATATTTACATAAATAAATAAGCAAGCTAAAGAGTCCCTAACGATGTCTTACAACATTTGAGGCTCGTAGAGGAAATGCTCCAGTAACTTGATTACTTTTTGTTTTAGTTTTAGCTTTTTAAATTATTGTAAACCACCCTGAATCCCTTTTTGGGACAAACATTTCACCCATTTTGAACCTTTTCCATTTTGTTTGGGGAGTCAGATTGGGACAGGAGGTGTAGTTATGCATTGTAACTATGGCCTAGTCTGCATGGGCCAAAAGGCCTATTTCTCCCCCATTCTGGTGTTGTCATGTTTGGATGATGCATCTACTGCAACAAATAAATCTTGGAAATAAATCCTGGAAATAAAAAAGGCCAGCTACACTTCCAAGTCAGTCTGGGGAAAAAAAGATACTACACACACACACACACACACACACACACACACACACACACCACAGAATGAGTGTTGCATTCGTCCAAGGGAGATTGCTCAGCTATGAGAGCTATATGTGACTGACTCTCAATGCACATTATGGCAGAAAATGAGCAAGCATGTTAAGAAGCATGACAAGATATTGTGAAATTACAGTTTAAAAAGATACCCCTCAATCAGAACAGGTTCCTGATTCATCTGGATACACTGGGCATCTTCAAGAAAGGGGGTAAAGAGCAGCTTTCATCAAGGAAAGCAAACAGGGATCTTATGCGGTAAGAACCATCTTTAAATCCTAAGTGAGAATGTGGTTCAAAAAGTGTTGAGCCTCCTGTGGACCAAGACTGGAATTAAAACTCTGAGAATTATATATCTGAGACTAGAGCTTTATCAAAAGAGAATGATTCCTGGGGATATTATGGCAGACAGAGAAAGACGATACTCACTTTGCCTGCTTTTGACAGTCTGTCGCTTTGGATGGAGGCTGCTTCACATCCTGCATTTTGACAGTCCATAAAGGCTAATTAAATAAATCTCCCAGGTCCAAATGCTACCTTCTTAGGAAGACTAATTCCTCTTACCCAAATAGTTAATATCAGACATCATGGGCATGTGGCTAGTTAATGTGAGATAACACATATTGCTGGAACCTACTGAACACAGATATTACCAATTAACACATGATATCAGCAATCAGCATTCCTGCCATTTATAGAACACTTCACATTCCAGTTCTCATTGCTTTAAGCCCTGTAACAATCTGAAGTTGTTTATAAAGGAAAGATGTGTGTGTCAGATGGGAAATTAAAATGCTGGACCAGGCAGAGGAGAGGGGAATTGTAACTAACCTAGAAAGGGGTACACACCCACAAACTGTGCACAATTTGAGAGTATAGATACACAAATTTTCTTCCTTTGCCATTTACTCCAGGTTAATGCCATCTTTATATTATACTAGAGATAGGCTGCAGGTACTCGTGGAATATTTGTGTGTACTTCCATTGAGTTATGTTCTAGGCAAGAGAAGAAGGCAGTGGTGATATTCTCTATAAACCTTAGATCCTCCACCCCCTTTCAGGTGAAAAAGGGAATTATTGCTATGTGCCTTCAAGCTGATTCTGATTTATGGCAACCCCATCATAGGGTTTTCTTAGCAAGATTTATTCAGAAGTGGTATGCAATTGTTTTCTTGTGAGACTGAGGAGATTATCACATAGGGTAAGGAGGGAACACTTCAGTCCTTACCCTGTCTTTATCGCAACCACGCTTATCCCATCCTTGTCTCATCAGTGGTACTTGTCATTGGATTAATGAGAGTTTCCATTAATACAAAGTGATGGGGCCAGTGACAGGAAAAGGACAGGATAAGCGGGACATTGTTTGATAATCGTATCGCGATTGTGCAATAAGAATGACTGAAGGAAGGGATAAGGGCAGACGTCATCTGATAATCTTCACGAGATTGTGCCATAAGGACAGGGTAAGGACGGGAGCATTCCATCCTTTACACCATGTAATAATCTTCTGAGAGAGTATGCCTTCCCAGGACGACCCAGGGGGTTTCCATGACTGACTGGGGATTTGAACCCTGGTATCCCACAATCCTAGTCCAACACTCAAATGAAGAACTGGATAGAAATGCACAATCCAGGTTGCTGTGACTGACCAGCAATGAGATCTCTAAATGATCAGGCTAAATATAAATACTGCCTTTGCCCAGTTGATATAGCAGTACCCTTAATTTGCTGCTCTCCAATCCTAGCCAGTGGCCTCAGTACCTCAGAGGAGGGATGTCCAGGTCTAGATTTGGCTGCACTCTCTTACAGGGTGCACCCTTGGCTACAGATCGGTGCTCACCATTAAACAGAGTAAGACAGCTGATGATGCTGTGGGAAGAAGGAGGTGAGGAGAGCATTGTTTTGTCTGCCATGAGTCTTTCCCATTAAGTTAGTCTGCCATGCTCAGTGCAGGATACAGTCTAGTCACTAGTGTTGAAGAAAGATTCATGTGCCAAGCCAGTTGGCGCTTGTGAATGCAAAAGGAGAAGGTGCCATTTTCCCGCTCCCTAGCCAGGTAGCCAAATGTTTTGATGTGGCCTTGTTTGGCTTGCCCTGATAGCACAGCTGGTGCACCACTACTGATGTACCTATACTCTAAACACCTGGGGTGGGGGTGGGGTAGAACCACTGGGTCTCAGCAAGTTCAACACAAAAGCTCCTGAGGGTTAAAAGGTAGGAAGGAACAAAAGTTCTTCACATGTTTTTTTCTTGTTTAAGACAGCTGCCACTCTGCCATTCTTCTGATTAATACATTACCCACTTCTGTCATAATTAATAATTGTTACTATTAATGTGAAGAACTACTCCTTTCCCTATCCCTCCTACTCCACCTCAGTACAGTCAAGCCCTCCAAACCAGGTGATATCAGTTATCAAGTTGATCAAGATGGCCCCCTGACTAGAAATAAACACATTCAGCGGACAACGGCACACTGATAATCAAACCACCTATCTCTGAAACAGACTGGGTTTAATATTTAGGATATTGATTGAGTGATGCACCATGTGCTGTCGACTGCATATATTTCTGGAATCTGAAGAACCCTTACCACAGCATGATGAAGGATCCTACAGTCTTTAAGGGAAGCTATGCAGGAAAAACTCATTCATGCATAAGAGCTGATATTGAAGATTGAAAGGATTGAGAAAAGGGCACCTCATGATTGACATCCTCGTGCCACCTGGTGACAAGAGGCTATGGGGAAATCTTTGAGATACTTGGGTTCCATGGACTGTCAGGGAGAAACCCATTATAGACAAAGAATGATTAAAGGTGTTTACGTACTCATGTCTATTTGCCCCCATAATTAAGAGCTTCCAAATTGAGGCTTATGGTGACTTTTAAAGGCCTGTACAACTGAAAGAGGTGAACCTATTTGCATCCACTTCTTTAGTTCACCTCTTTTATGATGATCAAGGGAATTCAGAAAGATTTTTGGCAATATTCATTCTTCATTCTGTCTGACAACCAAAAGTTCTTCTTTGAAGCTTCCCTGGATCTTGTATGGCACTGTATATGGATTCTCAGCAAGTTCATAAATGAATGCAAAATACACATTTACTGTAGAAAAGTCTTTCAGTAATTAGTACCAATCATATAGGCCATGGACTGAAGACAGAATTTGAAGTAATGAGTCTTTAGTTAAAGATCTGTTTCAAAGCCTCATCAAGTCTCCAAGGGAATATCTCGAGGTATCACTAGGAATCACCTAGGCTTTGTCTCTTGAGACAGGCAAGAAGGCACACAGATAAGCACCAGTCAGAGTTATTTGTACTATGAGTTGGATCAGTTTACTCATGGAGTACTGTTCCCATATTTCCTGGCAAAACCTGGAAAAAATTCTTATCGGAATTTTGGTTATCATTATTTCTAATTATTGTTTCCATTTCAACAGTGATTTATGTAGAACTTTGTATTATGCAGAAAGTTTTGCTGCCATTTCATTGTAGTGTCAACCTTTCTATGCTTAGAAGTTACCATACCCTTTCAAACATTGTGGTTCTGATTTCCAGATAGGCAGGAATTGGGGGTGGGTGTGATCTTGATTGTAACATGGATGGGCTGCTCATCAGGCTTCTGGAGTATAGATTTGTTGTATTGACATTTAGAACTTTATCGCACCTGTTTTTTTCTCTGTTTGAAGTACGGAAAGAGGACATTCATGTGTGCGCGCGACCTGCAAAAAATGCATTTTATCACACACACCAACATCCTCCAAAAGGCCCCATTCCATCCCCCAGTGCCCAGCCATCCCCATCCAGTGCTGAGGCGTGTGAAATCTCCTGGTTGGAAGTCTTCCGACCAAGCAAAATGGCACCTGTCAGCACTGGATGGGGATGGCTGGGCGCCGGGGGATGGAATGGGGCCTTTTGGAGGACATTTTTGTTTGCGATAAAATGTGTTTTTTGCAGCTCGCGCGTGCACATGAGTGTCCTCTTTCCGTACCTGAAACGGAGAAAAAAACAGGTGCAATAAAGTCCTTAGTTTCATTGTTAGGGCAGGTGCAGACATACACACATGAAACTATTTGCATACTCTCTGTAACCATTATCTCAGTGGTACTCAGACTTTTTACTCTTAGGACCTCCTCCCCCCCCTTTACTCCGCCCCACTCACTAGCATCTAAATAAAAATATTTTGGTTTTTTATTGTACGTATTTTCATTTGCACATTTATGTATATTCATATTTTAACATTTTATAAGGAAATAATATTGTTCAAATTAGGATGGTTTTTTAAAATCAATTCATTATTTAACTCAATACATGTCTAAATTTTACACATAAAAGTTTGGGAGGAGGGGAAGGAGGAGGCAAGATTAGGGCCTCCAAGTCTTGTGCCCTCCCTTGAGCAACTCTTGCGTCCCCCCTGGAAATCCTGCCCCATCATTTGAGAACCACTGCATTACATTTGCCTTGGTCCCATCCTATGGAATCCTTAAGTTTGTAGTTTAGTGACACACAGGAGCACTCTGGTTGAGAAGTCTAAATACTCTTCCCTAAGATGCCAGTCCCAGAATTCTATAGGATGGAGTCATGGCAGTTAAAGTGGAATGGTAGTGTTGTAATTGTGCAGTGTGAACAAGCCCAAGTATTCTTCAGTTAAAACACTAGCCAGCTTTTCAGTGGCCATGTTCTGTCATGCTAGAGGAAATTAATCTTCCTAACTGAATCACTACAGTGGTCACCCTCAAGGGATTAAGTGCAGAAAGTGTGACTCAGGCTGCTAAAACCTTTTTATTTGATAATAAATGTTGATGGAGGAGTTGGAGAGGGCCATGGCATGTCAAGCTCTTGAAACTATTCAGAGAGGCCAGTCTTTTCCCATTCTTGACAGACAAGAGGGCTGACTAAAAACATGTTGTGTCTGTCTTTCTAATTTCCACATATATTTCTCCCCGTGATTATTTTGAGCATGGTTACCATACAGTGGGCCCTTGGTATCTCCTGGATTGGTTCCAGGACCTCCCATGGCTACCAAAATCCATAGATGCTAAAGTCCCATTAAATACAGTAAAATGGTGTCCCTTACATAAGATGGCAAAAACAAGGTTTGCTTTCTGGAATTTTTTTATTTTTTTAAAAAAAATATTTTCAAGCCATGGATGAAAAAAAATCTGTGAATACGGAGGGCTGATCGTATTATAAAACCTAACAAAGGGTTATCTATTTAACTTTTTGATACCACTGCTGAAACAGGAAGGGTGTTGGTTTTGATGGCTGGAAGAATGAAGGAAAGGAAGAAAAGAGGTGGAAGGAGGAGGTGGAGGAAAGTATAGAAACTCAAGAGTCCAGCATTTTGTTTAGAAAAGATCTATTATCTCTCCCCCTCCTGCCTTTTCCCACCTGTGCTGTGACAGATGGACGAAAGGGGCCCAGAAGAAAGTGTTAATTGCTCTTTTTTATGCTAGTAGTTTGGATGTCCAGGAGACCCTCTAATTAAAGAATCTGTGAGAGAACTGGTCGTCTGGCCTGTGCCATTTCCATCAAAGTTGTAACATGAAGAAAGGGCAATGGTCGTCCAATTATTTGACAGCTTGAAGATGCATACAGGGTAAGGGGATAAAGATGGCAGAAAGGCCGGATTGTTGTCATGTTATAATGCAAGCTTATCTATTTTAAAATGTCTATTAAAAGCGAAGGTGGGCTGGCTGTGTTTTATTCCACTGCTGTTCTGCACCAAGGGATTAAGTGCAGAATTTAGTATCCCAACAATCTCAATTTTCATTGTTTGTTTGTGTTTTAAACCTTCAGGTTTCTAGTCCTTATGGGTGGGAGGACAGTCTATGCTCAGAGGTTGTCCATCACTGGCAACTTTCTTCTGCCTTTTATAGCTGGGCCAGCAAATCATTAATTTGAATGAACAAAAGCAGACTGTTTTCTTATCATCCCAAGACCTGAATTTATAGTATCCACATGCTGAGGTAATTATTGATAAATAATTTAATATTGTAAAAACTGACATATCCATTTAGGTGCATTCCTGTTATATTGTTTAACTGTATTGAGGTGCTGACCTCTATTAGACAGCAAATAATCCTATTAAAGATTGGTCATTTACCACCTCCTCCCACTTTCTCTCTGACTGGGATTTTATTCACAGTTTACTCCATTCTCATAGACTGGTTATTAGTGAATGTGGACTAGTTGGTGTAGAATTCGGCACCATCATAATCACATTTGATAACCAGTTCTGAACAAGCTGAAGATCACGGTTGTAAATGAAAACGTTCTCTACATTTAATAGCTCTGGGAATTGTATGTGATCATGCTGTGTGACCAACTAAAATAAAATAATAATAAAAAATGAATTAGATTATTTGCTAATGCCAAGGCACATTAAATATTTTTGACAACAATGAAAATGCTTTCTAAATTGTAATTAGACTGGAAATTATTACACAAAGTCGGCTTCCCTGTAATCCTTTAAAATCAGAGGGGTTGTAATTGGCCTTAGAGATTCAACACTGCTTTGTGCTTCATTTTCCAGAAGTTCTGGTTCTGCATATGTAATAGCTGGATCCTTTGTGGCTGTGATAGGAAAGAAGAAGAAGAACCATCAGGGAGGGGGAAGTGTGAAGCAAGTAAAGCAACTGCATTATTTCCCTCACTTTCAACACATGTTAATGGATAGAATGTAATTCCAAACCATGTTTGCCATTGTTGATCTGGATTAAATAATAGAGTGTAGAAGATATGACCCTCTATATGGAAAAATTGCTCAAAATCCAGAATTTGGCAAAGGTCCTTATGGGATTACAGGTCCCAGAATCCCACCAGCCAGCATGGCCACTGGGAAGGGATTATGAGCCTAGATGTAGCAGGTTTGCACTTAATTTACATTGTTTTTGCAGTTGTGGTGGTATTTATCAATGACAGTATGAACATTTTGGAAGAATGCCCATCTGTGTCAATGGACCATTCTTCCAGGACCTTATTGATTGTGCTACTGAGACTGATGCCTTAAAACCAGTGATTGAATGGTAATAAAATAACTAACAATCATAGGCTAGTTCTATAGGGAACAATCCAATTACCCTTAGTGATGCACAGAGGACAAGATGCTGAGGATCTGAAAGGATACAGTCCTGTTGGGAGCTTATTGTTTGCAGTTTGTTTTACTAAAATCCATCCTGCTAGTGGGAGGAGCACAAGGGCAGAAATCTTGGTGCTGTTCTTGACAATGTAAAGCACTCACCTGCACATGGAAGATATATGGGCCTACACTTTCTCATGTTATTAATAGAATCATAAAATCATAGAGTTGGAAGAGACCACAAGGACCATCCAGTCCAACCCCCTCATATGCATGCCATGTTGTTGGTGTGTTGTTCTGTGGAGGGATATCTATGCAGGGAGGCCCTTCCTCCTTCTGGTCATGTGGCACTGGGAATAAAGTATTCCAAAGTCCAGAGATAAAACTTGAATTCCATTAGCAATACAAAGAGGTACTTCTTCTGAGATTCATGACGTCACCCAAGAAATCTTAGGAGACAATCTCTCAAGGATGGAAACATTTGGGATCTCAGAAAAAGTACCTCTTTGTATTGCTAGTAGAATTCAAATTTTATCTCCTGGAAGCCAGTGGAGCTTTCAAAGCTTGCATTGAATATTTTGTACATTTTGGTTGGTATCAGTGGCTTTTGGATGTTATTGTACTTTGCTATATGGTCAACATGGCTACCCCTGAATATGTTTTCTTAATACAGTCTACTATTTGAGATACAGTGCTTCTTAGCACTAGTCACTAGAGAACACAAGCAGGAGGGCTCAATGGCACTTATGCCGTGCTTCAGGTATTCTCATGTTCTTCTTGTTGGCTACTTGGAGAACCAAATTCTGGAGTAAGGTGACTTTTGGTATCATCCAGTTTTCCACAAGCAGCTTCCCTTATATTCCTAGGAAGCTTCAGCACGACTGTACAAATGGCACCCAGCAACCTGCAGACTTTAGCCAAGATGTAAGGGACTTGGCATGTGGAGTTATACATTAATAGTATTGCACAGCTTTCGTGTTGATTGGGAATGTTGCTCAATTGAACCATGGCACTAAATGTGAAAATGAATGTCCATCTTAACGTACAATGCATATACATGAACAATGTGAATTAATGCACATTGTGAAATGCACATCTACAACCTGGAATTGAATGCAGATGTTCTACATTGCACAAAAACTGCTCAACCACTTCCATAGAGGAGCTTGTGGAAAACCCCAACAGGATTCCAATATTTGAGTCCCTTGACCATGAAGAACCTTCTCTCATGGAGTCCCCATTAATTTTGGTGGGATGTGAAAAAAACCTGGATTGTAACTGTCTCTCTCCCCCCCCCCCCCTTTCAGTTTTAGTGATGAATAGGAAAGATCTTTGTGGCTTGAAAAGAAGTCCCCAGAGGGATCATGTGAATCAGCCAAGAATCATCTCAATTTGACAAAAGAAAGCCTGCTTCCTACCATATAATTTCCCCCTTTAAAAGGCACAAAAACAATAACAGCAAACCCCCCACAGCGTATTCCTTATGAGGGAAAATAACAAGGCAAATTTTGGCCTCGCTGGTTACTTTTTGTCAGCGTTTCTTGAAATGGATCTTCTCCAGATCAGATTTATTTTCCAGCCAGACTGAGGCCTCCAGCTATGAATGCAATCCTTAATTAAGGTCTCTTCCTAGGCAACATGTTAAGTTTTACTGCTGTCCCTTCAGGACAGCCAAATATTTTTGTATTACAAAGTTTTGGGAGGTTCTTCATTCATTGCTGAATGATACATAGAACGGACTGAAAGCTGTTAAACTTCTGTTGCACAAAGGTTATATAAGATATCGGGGGGGGGGACGGACCAGTAGTTTGCACTGTGTGGAATATAAGAAAATGCAGGAAATGTTCAGGGATTAGAAAAATAGATGTTTTACCATGAACCAAATCTGAACTGTTACACTTTGGAATATGCAAAACCTGTATTTTGTGCCATATTGTTCAAACTTGAATTGTCAAAACTGAAAGTGTAGTCTTATATCCCCTGCATGAGCAAGTATCATGCTCATGGGATACCGCTGAGTTCTTGCCCTTTTTCCTGGCCATTCTTTAAGTGCTCATGGTGCCCAGTGTACCACAACACAGACATTTATTGCCTTCATTGAAAAGTCCATCCTTGTTTGTCATATTGAATTCTTGAATTTGTCTTACGAGCTCCATGTTGTGATCATAAGTGGATCCTGGCGCAGGGTAGGCCACTGGATTTTTGTGTGGGTTGCAGTGTTCCCTCTTTGTCATGGGTTTCCCTGTACTCTCTTAAGATACAGTCCCCCCTTTATTGGTCCTCTCTACCCAAATATGGTTTAAAGATAAAGCACCATTAAGAAGGGAGACATTTAAGACTATTCTTAAAAATGTGTGGAGCTCTGAGGACAAAATCTAGAATCCTATGTGATAAAAAGGATTGACTTTCCAAGGACTTTCTACTCATGAGAACTGACTCTTTGACAGGCATAGAGAAAATACCTTTAGGAAAATATTAGAAGAATAAAATATTTCCTAATTCTAAGAATGTTCCAGCTATAAAATTTGTATATAACCCAAATAAAAGGTGTATGCAGAGGAATCTTGCAACACCTTTGAAACCAATTGAAAGACAGAAGTTAGTAGTATCAGAGGAAGTTGGCTCAAGTCTTTGAAAGCTCATGCTACCAACTTCTATCTTTCAGTACGTAAAGAGATCTTGTAGCATCTTTGAGACAAACTGAAAGAAAGAAGTTGTCAGCATGAGCTTTCATAGACTTAAGTTTACTTCTTCAAAGTTGCTACAAAATCTCTCTACAACTGATTATACAGACTAACACGGATATATCTTTGAATTTTATATTTCAGTTAGTCTCAAAGGTGCTACCTTTGCATACTGATTTTCAAGACTAACATGGCTATGTCTTTGAAAATAAAAGATGAACACTGTGAGTGAGGATGTTCTTGGGAATTTCCAGGCTCAGATAGGTGGAAGGATGACAGAGCCTTATGCAATTGCATTTTCACCCGGTTGGCCTCTCATGTTTATGGTCATACATTATGGTCTTTATTGTAATTACTCAGGCAAAATTCCCTTTGAGTCAGTGGGAAGCTATCTGAGTCACAACTGAATAAGGCTCTTGAGTAATTATGCCACTGGCTAAATGTACTGGATGACCCTATAGGCTTTTCCATCTTTGGTTTTCCTGGGCGAAATTAGGACAGCTGGGATAATAGAATGGAAAATTGGGAAGATGGGAAAGATAGCAATCAAGGTGAGGTACCTCAAGGCCTTATTGAACCTCACATACTTTTTTTTCTCCTGTTGTACAGGATGGGGCACATTAGGAAGTACTTTGGTTTCATCTGAGAACAACTGTACTCAGTAGCACTGTTTTCTTTAGGGGATGGGGAACTGATATCTTCTCAGGGTCACTGGCAGTTCTGGATGGTTCCCTTTTCTGGCACATCTGCAGCTTGCCATCCAGCGAACTGAGTTGTATATGGATGACTCACACGGTCTATTCCATTTGTGTTTATTTTTTGAATGAATATGTATCACTTAATCTTTTCTACATCTCATTACTGTACACAGGTAAGCACTAAAGCTCGAAAGGATATGAAGTTCTGTTGTTTTACTACACCAGTGGTATAGGTAGTATCATGGCAGCTGAAGCAGGAGGAAAAATGCTTGCAGGCACAACAGTTGTGAAGAAAGATAAACTCTGGGTACATCTACACTGCTGTAGCTCCATTCTGTGGGATTTGTAATTTTACAAGCCTTTAGCCTTCTCTGCCAAAGTGTGCTAATGCCTTACAGAATTACGTGGCAGGAGGTTGGACTGGATGGCCCTTGTGGTCTCTTCCAACTCTACGATTCTATGATTCTACAAATCCTAGGATTCTGTAGTAGGGAAACATGGAAGTTAAATGATGTCAAACTGCATTATTTTTACTCTGTAGATGCACCCATCAGCATCAGGAGAGAAAGACTGCTGGTTCTGGGACTATTTCTCCAATACCTCCTTTCTGAATGGATCCTCAGAGCTCATATGTTCTGGGAATGGTGACTTGGAAAATTGCCTGTGCCACAGGGCAGGCAAATTTATAAGCCAGGCCTACCAGAACATCCTGGCTCTGAGACCGCTTACCCTGAAAGTAGATCCTGGAACAATGGGTTGTTAATAACCAGCAGATTTCTCCGGAAGGAGACTTTCCTTGCTTTCCCTTACAGCTTCTGTGTGATCATGTTGAACTGCACTTCAAAATGTCTGGAGGGCACTAGGTAATCTGACTTTGAAATAATACTGGTCTAAACGGGCATTGGATCTGTTCTATTCTATCATTCTCCTATCAGTGATCACCAATTGATATATGCACATTATCACTTTCCTCTTCCCACTTTTCACCTTTATTCTTAGCTTACTTCAATTGTTGCAAACAGAGTTCAAAGAGAAATGGTAGCTTGCACTCAGAAGTAAAAGAGGAGAGCAAAGGGCAGAATCCTGGCCTTCCCAGTAGACTCAGAAAAAAAACCACATTGCTGGGCCAAAGCTAACAAAATGAACTTCAACACAGAGAAAGGTACTGCACTTAGGGCGGAAAAATGAAATGCACAGGTATAGGATGGGGGACACCTGGCTGAACAAGACTACATGTGAAAGAGATCTAGGAGTCCAAGTAGACCACAAGTTGAACATGAATCAACAGTGTGATGTGGCAGCTAAAAAGGCCAATGCAATTTTAGGCTGCATCAATAAAAGTATAGTGTGTAGATCAATGAAAGTAATAGTGCCACTGTATTCTACTCTGGTCAGGCCCCACCTGGAATATTGTGTCCAGTTCTGGGCACCACAATTCAAAAAGGCCATTGAGAAACTAGTGTGTGTCCAAAGGAGGGCGACTAAAATGGTGAAGGGTCTTGAAACCATGCCCTATGAGGAACACCTTAGGGAGCTGGATATGTTTAGCATGGAGAAGAGAAGGTTAAGAGGCGATATGATAGCCCTGTTTAAATATTTGAAGGGATGTCATATTGAGGAGGGGGCCAGCTTGTTTTCTACTGCTCCTGAGACTAGGACGCAGAACAAAGGATGCAAACTGCAGGAAAAGAGATTCCACCTCAAGATTAGGAGGAACTTCCTGACAGTAAGGGCTGTTCAGCAGTGGAACACATTCCCTCGGAGTGTGGTGTAGTCTCCTTCCTTAGAGGTCTTCAAACAGAGGCTGGATGGCGATCTGTCGGGGATATTTTGATTGAGATTTCCTGCATGGCAGGGGGTTGGACTGGATGGCCCTTGTGGTCTCTTCCAACTCTATGATTTTATGATTCCATGAACCTCTTCTAGCGTGTCTGTTCTTCCTTATTAATACCTTTTGTTATCATCACCACCCTCTAATGTTGTTGGCCACATGTTTCCTGAGTTTCATTTGTGAAAGGTTGGAGACTATCAACCTCTGCATATCAGCATAAAGAGCCTGTATGGAGGCAGATTGGGGGCATAACAACTGCATGCTCTCTGCTCCCATGACGTCCCACACCGCCTGCCTGACCAGATGGCAGGTGGCATCATGGCACATCTTTGGCACAGCATTTACATGCACTGTGCCAAAGAAGCAGTGAAAAGTTGCAGCAGTGGTGGCAGTTAGGGCACCCTTTCCGTGGAGCAAAACCGAACTGCTTTTTGTGGCTTCTTTTTGTGCCGAGGAAAGGTTAGATCAGGGCAATGGTGTGTAGTTGCTGCAGCCCCGGTCCAGTGAGGAAAGGGGCGGTTGCAGGCTGCTCCAAAGGGGCAGGTTGTTGAGCCCTTATGTTTTGAAAGCATGGGACTGAAGGAGTTAGCCCCACCCCAAACAATTTGATTCTATCTCTGCAACACTCCAGGTTTTACTGCGTTTTGCATGCTCACTTTTTGTGGAGTTTATCATTGTCAGATTATTTAGATTATTATTAATTTTTTTTTTTGCATGTTCTGCCTGTGCTTATTCAGAAAACATGCAATGGGAGTCATTTTCTTCTCTCCTCTTCCTCAGATGAATGGGTAAAAAGGGGAGGGCAGAAATAAAATTATTGGTCCCTCTCTACCTGAAAAAGTTTCCAAAGGCCTCGTCTATAAGATGTGGTTTATAGAACAGAGGTTTCTCTTCCCAGGGAAAATCTTACTATCTGTTCCACACAAGTGTTGCATAAGATCTTGGGGAAAAGATTTATAACAAGATGGCTGTTATTGGAACATAAAAGAGGTCAATATCATCATTATGAGACCACCAGCAGCCAGGATCCATCAGTAGATCAATAGGAATGGTGTGTAGGTGAGAGCAGCTAATCTTTGTGAGGGTGGAAACAGTGAACAGCTTCCTATGTCAGTGCAGACTGGTGACTAATAAATAAAGAAATAGCCTTAATACTCTTTTTGTCTGAAGTTTGATGTACATGTCTTTTGTGCCGAAGGCTCAGATGAAAGCTGGGAGTCCTGTCTCTTCATGAAAGGGGGGCGGGGAGGATCACTTTAAGGAAACCTTCAACCTAAACAGAACTCTGAGCTGTGCATCTTTGCCCAGGGCACATTTTTCAGTGTTGAGTAATGGCTTTTCTCACAATCCACCTTTTATATTAATTTCTGTAATGTTACACAGTAAATCCTAAAGGAGACAGCAGTATTTGTTTTTGGAACAGGACTGAAGTTAGAGAGGACTCTGCAACTTTGGAGAATATATATATTCATTCCTCATTTCTGTGAAAACATAAGTTGCAAGCACAATGTGGCACTTTTAGGGTGCTTTTTCTGAGTATGATGAACACATGAGCTGGCATTGTACATTGCAATTATGGATTCATAACCTAGAGTTGCAGATCTGTTACTGCTCTGTATTAAGCCATGCTCTGTGTTCATGATTGTGGCACTGTTATAGAATAACAGAATTGCAAAATCGATCCAGGGATGTGATGTTCAGATGACACATGCCCCCAGATCAGGCTGCAGCCGCACCATGCCAAATATTTGAAGGGATGCCATATTGAGGATCAGAGACTAGGACAGAGCAATGGATGGGAACTATAGGAAAAGAGATTCCACCTCAACATTAGGAAAAACTTCTTGACAGAAACAGCGGAACATACTCTCTCCTTCTTTGGAGGTCTTTAAACAGAGGCTGGATGGCCATCTGTTGGGGGTGCTTTGATTGTGAGTTCCTGCATGGCAGGGGGTTTAACTAGATGGCCCTTGCGGTCTCTTCCAACTCTGTGATTCTTAATGGTAGATCTTAATGCTAAGTTAGAAACTTCTCATTGGAATCAGATAAACCTGGTCTGAAAGCTCTCTCTCTTTCTCTCGCTCATACACACACTCACAAAAGCGGGATACAAACCGCCGCTTTGCGGCGCTCCCCCGCCGGCGCCGTTTGCTCCGTGCGGGAGCCGCAGCAGCCAAACCGTGCAACTCCCGTGCAGAGCAAAAAAGAAGCTCCATTTCGGAGCTTCTTTCTGCGGTGCCTCTATGACGTCGCGAGGCGCCACAGGCGCATTCGCGATGTCATAGGCGCCGCGACACGTCTGGACGCTATGCGTCCAGTACGTAAAGATGGCGGCGCCCATGTGGAAGGGCGCCGCCATCTTGTACGTACTGTATACGTACTAGGGTTAGGGGGGTGCAGAAGCACCGCCCCTTCCTAACCCTAGTACGTATACAATACGTACTATATGGCGGTGTGTATCCCTCCACAGTTTTACTCTGCTGTCTCATTGTGGTAGCATGGGGATTATAAACTCTTGAAGGCCACTGATCCACAATTTCTGGCAGATTCTTCCAAGTTGGTAAGGCCACAAGCATGGCTCTTTTAGCACATGCCATATGATGGTCAGCCTAACAAGGAACAGAGAGTATTATCATTAGAATGAATTGGCCATAGTAATTATGAACATAATAATGGTATGGATTAATTGCAGTCTGCATAGGTGAAGAAACTGCTTGCTCTGATGAAAGCATGGGTTCAGTGTTTTCAAGAAATACATGTACACCCTTTCTTTTAATGTCTTGCACAGTCAGTAAGTGACAGTTCTGCAAATTGCTAGTAAAGAACTTAAATGTCTAATTAGATCTTGAAGATGTACAAGAGTTTGAAGAATGTGATTGATGCCCGCAAAGGTACGGCTTCCTAATGGAGCCATCCTGACAGCAATTGCAGAGGCCCATTTAACGGCTGATGCCTTGTTGTGATCCATGTTGTCATTTTTTCATTACGGATTAAAATTAAAAATCTGCTTGGCAAATCCATTGTAAAAAATTTCCTTCATGGAAATCGACGGGTACAAATTATTTTGTCAATCGCCTGGCAATCAAAATGTGAGGGGAGATTGTTTTATGCCCATTTTATTTCTCTCCTCTCCTTAAATAAAATAAAATCATACTGATGACTTCTCATAACAAAGTTTTCAAAAGCATAGGTGGCAGCATCACTTAAAAAAATTAATCCAAGATTTGTCTGAATGTTTTGGTGAAATGTTCTTAATGTGTTCCCTTTACCCTTATTTTATAAGAAGGAAAATACTGCCATTTATTCGGAGAGTCATCCTGTGCTGTATAATTGTCTAATGCTGTGTAATGACAGGTGAATAATAGTAATAAAAGTCTTTATTAGTGTAAAAATCTGTTTTGCAAAATGGGAAGCAAAAAAGAAAAGAAAAGAAACCATCCAACACACTCCTCTTTGAAATGCAAAATGAAAATGATATTATTCATGCTATCCTATGCCTATATTCTGAGACCATCAACAACAGATTCCTCCTTTCAAGCAGCAAAACCCACTGGAAGAGTTCCCATTTCAATAAGCCACCATTCTGTCTTTAATGTCAGCTTGATGTGAACATCTGCCAATGCTCATCATCATGCTGAGAACAAAATCACGTAAGAACATACAAAGAGCAATCTAAGGGTCAGTCCCAAAGCCTATTTAGTCTAGCATACTGTTTGCCTCTGCAAAGCCTACAAGCAGGGCATGAATACTAGGGCTTCCTCCTGATCATCCCTACAGCATAACCTCCAACTAGCCCACTTTATTAAGGACAGTCCTGGTCAATCCTCTGTTGTCCCACTTACTCAGCTGCTTTCAAAATGTCCTGGCTTCTTTCTCCTCCTCCCACTTTCCTCCTTTGTCCTTGGTTATTTCAATTGCTGCAAACTGAGATCAAAGTGCAAAAGCAGTTTGTATTCAATTTTCAAACCCAAATTCAGCAGGAGGAAGAAGAGGAGGTAAAGTCTGCTCTTTGCAGTAGAGTGGTTTTGATCCCCCCACCTACTTTTTTTAGACTTTCCTAAACTTCATACATAAATTCCAGGGCTTTTTTCTGCTTCAAGTAGTTTTGTGCATTCTCCATCATGAATAATTTTAGGACCCTTGTTGCCTGGCTGCTCCCTTTAGTCCACACCCCAATATTGCTTGGTCACTCATGTCCTAGTTTTCATCTGTGCAGTGTTGGAGGGTATGATACAGCCAAGGGATTCAGTAAATTAAGCTAGGATTTAGCATTGTAAGAGTTCCAGCGTAGATCCCACCCCCCAATAGTGATGAATCTATTGGCTGCCCCTGATATTGTTTATGGTATCTGTTGATTCCCTTTATCAGTAAATGCTGTTAGAGAAATAAGAGCAAGCTCGTGTTTTATCTCAAGCAACTGGAAATCCTTGGAGATAATTATTTTTATAGAGATATATCAGAGGTTGGGCCTACGTTTAGGTAGTATAAGGTGCCTCAGGAATTCCGGACAGGTGAGGACTTGGCAGATAAAGCCTGCTTTCTGCCTCAGGCAGCATAATTTCATGGACTGGCCAAACCCTTCACTATTCCATCCAGAAATTTCTCAAAGTGGAAATATAAAATAAAGAACTGAATAGCGATTGACAAATCTGTCACACTTGCTTCCTCCCACATTTGAATTTTTAAAATCTCAAGTTATTTCTGTCACATTTATGAAGAAATTTGCGAGTGTTGGTAAGTTCTTATTCAAACAACAACAACAATCCTCAAATGAATTCCTTACCCCTCTCTAGCACCAGCCTAACTGAATACAGATAGCTATTTCCAGCATGGAAAGGAGCGTGTTGTACCTGCCTGCCACATAGCTGTTAAAGTTTGGGAATCTGTTGAAAAGAGAAGTGACAGCCCTAATTCAGCACCACAGGGATTCAAGCCAGGGTTTTTTTGTTTTTGTTTTTTAAAAAGCTAAGCATGCTGAACCCTCTGCTTGGATGGGCAAATCTGTCCATTTTATTTCCTTCCACAATTCAGAGGTTGAAGAACTCATGTTCTCTGTATCCTGCTTAGGGGGAAATGCTAGTGTGTGGGTACCAAGAAATGAAGTGAATGAATATCTCACAAAACCTTAATCCTCAAGAATGAGAATTCTTATAAGATCTCTGAGAACAAAACAACTACTTCATCTTGCATAGCCTCAGTCTAAGAAACTTTTATCTTTTCTTCTTCCACTCTTATTATGCATGATGAAGAACATTGACTACGGTGGGAGGGGGGAGAAGAAGTGGAAGATGAGCAGGAGAAGGAAGAATGCTTTTCCTACATCTTTCTTGGTATCTTAGATGTGAAGGTATTGATCTTTTGGGTCCCGTCGAGATCTTTCTTATAGATATTTTTTAAAAATCAATCCACTTTTGGTATGCTTTGCCCTTGGTGTCTGTGCAACCGTGTGAACAATTGAAGGAAGACAAACTGTAGCAGTGTATAACATTTTCTTGCAGGGGTGACCCAGATGTGCAATTCTGTCTCTTTCTAACCTTTGCCTTTATGTATATGGTTGGGTATATGTTCTTTTCAAAACATAAAATGTAAACATTTCCAGCCTTCAGTGAGGAAAGGTCAGAGGAGAGCGAATGTGTGTGTTTTCCTTTCCAACTATTGGTAAAGTTGCATGCAGATGTTGACGCACTGGCCTGCTATGCTCAAAGTACTACAGGGTTTGCTGCTGCTTTCCAGACAATTGCACTGAATTTTTGCTGCTTCGTTGGTTATTGTTCGTGGTGTGGGTAATAATTGAAGACAAATGGGTTGGAGAGGAAAGGGAAAAAACACACATACAAAAAAAAATCAAAAGGGCAACCCCAAAGTCAGGGATCTTTCCCCGGCATCCCCCTCCCCCCCACACACAATGGCCTGTTTTTAATAATGATTTTACAAGTCAAGGAAATGCCAAGAAATACTAATATGTTGCTGTTTATTTTCCCCATCAGAACAAAAGCATGAGAGACTGTTCGGTTGAGGGTAGTGGTGGCGGGCGGAGATGTAGGGATGAGTGTCAACCTCAGCTTATTAATATTATTTTGCATGACAGGACGTGCCAGGGAAAAGGAAACTATTGCCATGTCCAGGCTCTTTTTTACTATTGTTTGTGGGATGGCTGTTTTCATATGGCAAATATTTGTGTCCTTCCTTGGGTGTTCCATTCCTCCAACCCCTTTTTGTTTGTGCAGAAGGAGTCCAACCCCCCCCCCCCACACACACACACTTACACCAACACCTACATTGCATCTGTGTATGGTACACAGCCAAGATTTATAAGGTGTAAAGAGAAATCTATGTGCATGTCATACCCACTTAGTGACCTAATTTGGCAGGGACAGTCCCAGTTAATCCTTTGCATCCTCCTTTTTCAGCTGCTTCCAAAATATCCCAGTTATGCTTTCCTCTTCCCTTCACCCCCATTGTCCTCATCTTAATTCCACTGGTGCAAATGGAGTTCAACATAGAAAGTTAGTTTACAATAAATAAACTCGGATGGGGGGGGGGAAGGGAGGAGAGGAGAGTTTAAAATCTTGCACTACAGTATTCTGTAGATTTAGGCAAAAGCAAGCTGCTGCAGCCTTTTCTAGCTTGTCTGTTCTTCTTCATTAATACTTTTTGCCTGTCTGACTATACTCTTATGTTGTGTGGCTACATACATTCTTGTTTTCATCTGTGAAATGTTGAAGGGTATGGTGTGTCTGTGCATGTGTGCATAAAAGGTGTATTTTAAGAAAATTGGTTTGGATTTAAAATTTATTTTTAAACAACTATATCAATCTTTATAGCACAGGCCAGAAAGTCATGCTACTTCATAGTAAAAGAATATCTACTTATTATATGCATTTGCATCACCATACAGAAGTATTTAATGGTTTATAACAATAGTTGGTTTGTGTAACAGTGTCGCATAGTGGTTTGAGCATTAGACTATGACTCTGGAGGGCAGGGTTCAAATTTCCACTCGGTCATGGAACCCCACTGGGTGGCCTTGAGCAAGTCATACACTCTCAGCCTCAGAGGATGGCAATGCCAAGAAAACCCTGTGATAGGTGTGCCTTAATGTTGCCATAAGTTTTAAATGACTTGAAGGCACAACAGCAACCACCTGACATGTCGATGCTAAATATAGTATCAAACTTTTATAACTGTATAGTGTGAAAGGGATATCATGAGGATAAATGAATGAGGAAGGGTCACCTTTTGGAATTACAATCAAACAAACCTTTATCAAGTAGCAGACATTGAAATGGTAGACTGGAATATTTAAGAAACACAGCATTGCCAATAGAAAGAATAACCTTCTGTGGAGTCCCCTCCACCTCTCTCTTTGTGCAGAGCATGCATTCAGCTTATTTCCTATTCTAAAATTTTTGTATTTTATTTTTTTGGTGGCCACTCTTGTAACTCCAAAAGAACATCAAATGATTTAAAGCCTATTTATTTTAAAAATGTATGCATCCACAATAGCAAAATGCATCCTTGTATTGACATTAAAGGTGCCAAATTTTCAGCTTGTGGCAAATTTTTATATGTTGCAATGTTGTGTATATATGTGTGTACCTTCAAGTTGCTTGTCCACTTATGGTAACTCAGTGAAATTTGTAGGGTTTTCTTAGGAAGGGAATATTCAGGTATGTTTTTGTCAGTTCCTTTCTCTAAAATATAGCCTACAGCATCTGTTACCCTCTGAGAAATGGAATCTGTGGTTGGAGCTCAGCCTACAGAGGAGAGGATGAGTGTTAATGATATCTAGAAAAGCCATTTGGGACTAAAATCTATGTTCACATGGGCAGGTTTCAATTTGTTATATAATCTCTTAATATAATGCTGGCTCTGAGTGTTAATATTATAGCTACCTATATTGATGTAGCTTTGTAAATGTGGTTTTTGTTTTATAAACGTTTAAGTGGACCTTTATGCAATTTAAAAGCTGCACTAATTGAAGTGGCATTTTGTGGTTTTCATACTAAAGTAAAAGAAGAAGACTGGACCTTCAGGAGGTTTCAGCCACTGCTTTCTGAGTCATGGCAGTGTAGCCAATTTATAACTCAATAGTTAAACATGTCCGTTTTAACCAGGATTGGAGGCAAATGCTGATAGGACTGCCTGACTGAAAACTGGAAAAGTTATTTGTATCTTTAATGGTTGTGTAGAAGAAGGAATTCCAACAGGTTTTTCTTGTCCCAGTTTGCAAGGCATAGTCCCAAATAATCTTCTGTCATCCCACTCTTTCATCTGCTTTAAAAATGTCCCAGATTCTCCTTCCTCCTGCCACTTTCCCTCATTGTTCACAAGGAAAGAGACCCACCCCCTGTATTCACTTTGAATCTGCTGCAATCTGTTCAGATGATGTATGGCCAGTTCCACAGCAAAACTGCTTCTTTAGACCATTGATCTGATTTAAGAAAACCTGCAGATTATTCCAAAACTTCCCCCCGAATGCAACATATAGTCCCCCTGGCCTAAATGCAAATGGAAATGATCACAAAGGTTTTCTTTGTGGCTGTGTTGTCACGAGCAATGCACTATTCATCTACCCCTTGGTTAAAGATTCATTGATTCATTTTTATATGTTGGAAGCTTCTATTGGTGACTTTAACTTTTAACATGCTTAAAAGATACATGACAGGCAGTTAGAGTAATACCACTTCCCCTTTAACCATCACTTTTGGCCCTTTTGTTTCACTCTGGATTAGGTGTAGGGAAGAGGGGTTTTTTTGTTCTAATTTTCAAGTGAACCATCATAATTCACACTTCCCAGACTAACATGGGTATGGGCCATAGTTAACCCTCAGACTGCTCATTTCTCCAAATTTTGTGATGGAATTTTGCACTCAAACTTTGATAATTGAAATGTGTATTGAGAAGAACTGCATACAAAAATGCAAATTTATAGAAATGTGTATAAACATGTATATATAAGGAAAATAGTATACAAGATGTGTATTGTTGGGAACTCCACCCCCCCAGTCTTTTAAAGAAATAATACAAACTTTATGTGTTGTGTTTTACAATTACACCCTGATGCAGACACTCCATGGAACTGACTTTAAAAAATGTGGAAAAGTGGAAATATGGGGACTAGAAATAGATTGATTTGTCCATTCCTAGTCTTCATGACAATGAGGTTGTAGCTAAAATCTTGAATGTAAGGTTACTTTCTTATTATTTTTCCTAATATCCTTTCTTGACTAATAATTCTTATCTTTATATTTAAAGGTGTGGTAAAGCTATGTGCAAGAGGTGGATAATTTGTGGTCTGTGGGCTGGCATATTTCATGATCCTGCTATCCAGTTGTCCAGGGTGTAGTTATGGGGGAAGCAAACTGAGGACATCCCCCCAAAGTAAGAATTTCCCCACAATGAAATTGTCCTTTAGTCCCCAAATTTCTAGCGTTGCAGACAGTACACACCGAAAATCGCTTACTCCTAAAACTCTTATATTTGCTGTGTTTACATTCTATTGGTAACTTTGCCTTCCTCTTTTCTTTGGATGCCTAGACTGTGTATCTAAAGACTCAACTCTAATTTTTAGTTGCTACAATGCTAAAAATGTGGAGATTAAAGGAAAATTCAGGGAGCTGGCTGAATTCACATGGAGGGCCAATACATTTTGTCACCTCTGGCAACCATGCTGGGGACTTGAGTTTTGAAGCATCATCATGCTGTTGGATGCTTTATCTGGGAGTAAGCTCTCTTCACTGTAGAAGGATGTGGTGACTTTTGCATTGTTTTTGTGGATCCAAAGGTGCTATTAAGAAAAATTGATATTCACCCCATAATTTACGTGGATTTTGGTTCTGTTTTCTGGGTGTGGGAAAGTGTGGAGTTATAAATTTACATGAATATATTGGCAAGCTATGACATGGGCCCAATACAAAATGTCTGGATATTAAGGGAATTAAAGAGTTTTGAAAAAGAAGTGTGACCCCCGGGTTCATTATTTTTTGTAGAACAGGACCACACACTGGGGAAATTCAATGTAGTATACTTTTCTTTTCTTTTCCTTTCTTTTTTTTAAAATGTAAAACCAGTAAGCCAAAAAAAAAATAAAATAAAAAAAAATAAAGAAAAAGAAAAAAAAGGCATACATCTATTATGTCACAAACGAAGCTG
Source organism: Sceloporus undulatus (assembly GCF_019175285.1). NCBI lineage: Eukaryota > Metazoa > Chordata > Lepidosauria > Squamata > Phrynosomatidae > Sceloporus > Sceloporus undulatus. Next base: position 358,352,114 of record NC_056522.1, on the reverse strand, counting down.
GTCTAAATGAAAGGCTTGTATCCTAACGTTTAGCTTTTATAAGGCTTGTTACTACAGTAATAGAATTCTCTGCAAATTTCAAACTGAAATTTCCATCTGAAGTGTTTTGGGAAGGCTATTATTACCGACCTTCTAATTTCCACCCTAGCTAAGCATGTATTAATAACAAGGAGAGGTGAGGCAACCGCTGATACATCCAATGGTGCTTGACATTTAGTAGATGAATTAAAGTTTACAGTCCAATTGGTTTTTAACCAGTAATATTAGAGATCTTTGTTCCAAGCATTTCTTTTTTTCCTTTCTCTCCTCCCTTACCCTTATTATAATTAGCCATTTCTATTATTTATATTTCTCTCTCCTCCTTTGCCATATGTTTCATGGCACTAGACGACAAGCATTATTCATAAAGTGGTTGATCTACATTTTGGAAATTCACATTCCTGAGCACAAAGAGCCCAGGCTAAATTCTATCGTAATGTGTCTTTAATAATCATGATGTAAGGGGGAAAGGCCCAGACCCAGTTGTATTAGCATAGGTGGACACTGCAAATGTAAATAGGTGTTGTGGTGGTATTATTGGTGTATGCATAGGATTAACAGAAAGGCAAATAGGAGTAGGCTAATTTATGGTTGTTGTGCAAATTAGCTTCCCCCTGAAGCTGCTATTGCTCCAGAAGGGCAACTCCCTTTGGCGTCAGTGAGAGCTCCTCTCTTGATGCAAATTGCAGGTGTGTGTGTTGTGATTTGATGTTGATCAGGAAAGTTGTAAGAATATACAGTAGAGTGATATTTTCAATCCCTGTATGTTGTGGTCTTAATCTGGATCGCTTGCATTAAGTTTATTTTCACCCTTCAGCCATCCACAGCTAGGAGTACTTGCAAGGTGGATCCTTTCCTATCAAATATCTAAAACTGGGGTGTGAAAAATCCAGCCCATTGGCTGCATGATCTCTCCAGAGCCCTCAAATGTGGCAAAACTACCTCCACCATATGATTTTCAAGCCATTTTTGGCTGAAAAAGAGAGGGGGGGGTGTTAAACAAATTTTAAAAGTAAAGAGCAGTGGGCTAGTGGAAGAGCAACATGCCTGCAACCACTGGAGATTGTTTACCCTTGGTCTAAAGTTTTGGAGACTGCATAGTGTAGTGGTTTCAGCATTGGAATATGACTCTGGAGACCAAGTTCAATTCCCTGCTGGGCCATGGGAACCCACTGAGTGACCTTGGACAAGTCACACACTCTCTCCCCAGAAAAGCCATAGGGTTGCCACAAGTTAGAAATGACTTGAATGCACAAAACAACAACAAAGCTCTGAATTTTCCTCCAAAAGACATCTATCTATCTATCTATCTATCTATCTATCTATCTATCTATCTATCCCTACTTCCCTTCTGTCTGCTGCCATCATTTTGTTTCAGTGGCATTTGGCTCATTGAATGAAACATTTTGAGTGAGCTACTGTTTGTTTTGTGTTCTTCTTTTTAAATTCTTGATTGCATTTATGGGTGATTTAAAGCATTGTTAGTAGCAGCAGCTATAAGATAGGAAAGTGGGATACAAACCAGGACTAGCTCTGCCATTAAACAGAAACTGGTGGCTACATTAGGCAGAAGATACAGGTGTCATGAAACTGGTGTTCATTTGAATAATTATTGATGTATGTTCTTTACCAATAAGAGGAGCTTGTAAGAGTTTCTGCTCCAGGTGACAACATTATTTTGGCTGGCCATGGCTGACAGCCTATATGGCACAGAGTAGCATAATAGTTCCATGTATGGAATTACACTGTATGCAGACATTCAACACCCCATAGACTTACCATTAAACCATGGCAGACCCCCCCATGATAGATCTAGATATATCCCTGTAGCTAGACATAGACTAATGCCATCATTTGTAGAGATCTGCCAAGGTCTTCATCAGACCCTCCAACATTTCACAGATGAAAACTAGGAGTCATGTGGCCAAGCAACATCACAATGTGGTCAAAATGGCAAGAGTTATTAATGAGGGAGAACACACAAGCTCAGCGGTGTTATTAGGGCTGTCATTAGGCACTGGGTGACACTCCAGAAAAGGGGTGACACTTGGCTGAGTGTCCCCCACTTCCATGCTTTATGTCATGGCACGTGGCAAGGAAAGGTGAGTCCCAGGACACCCCTTCCTCCTTGCCCAGCATGGGTTTATGTGTAAAGCTGCACCAGGCAGGGAAAGAGAGACCTGGAGCACCCCTTCCTCCCAGCCCAGCATGGCTTTACTCACATATAAAGCATGCTCTTTTGGAGCCATCCCCTGAAGCTCTGCCCCCAAAGTCCTACCCCTCGCACTGGGTGACACCCTGGTGTGGGATGCCACTACCCAAGCTAGGAGAGTCTGAAGCCACATCCTTTTGCTTGGGCCTCCTGGAAATGGGAAATAGTGTGCTCATTCTTCTCCTTATCTGAGTTATCTGAATGTAAACTGCTTTTTCATTTTGGATTCAATTTGTAATAACTGAAGTAAGACAAAGGTAAAGGGAGAAAGTGAAAAGAGGATAGAGAAACTGGGCTGTTTTAAAAGCAGTTGAGAAAGTGGGGTAGTGGAGGCTTAACCCCTGCCAAATCAGGACAGTGGGAGGGCGTGCTCCATAGATCTCAGTGGATGATGTACTGTATATACTTGTGTACAAGTTGACTTCATGTATAAGTCAAGGGAAGGTTTCAGGGCCAAAATAATGGATTTTGATATGACCTGTGGGTAAATTGAAGGTAAAACTTAGGGGGCTTTAACAAAGGATGGAAAGGGGGAAATACCACTTTCGTCCCTCTTTCTCCTTCTCCCGACCTCTCCTGACTCCGATTCTTGGTGCTGGAGGAGAGGTTTTAATCGGATCGAGAAGGGAAGCAAATGGTTTTCAACGGGGAGTTTTTCCTCTGGGAAAGGAAGCCTTACAAATCGGACTTGGGACGGGCATCAGGCTTGCTTGTTTTAGGACCTTTCTGAGCAGTACTAGTGTACTGACTCGTATATAAGTCAACTCAGGGTTTTAGGGTCCATTTGGGGGCATAAATTTCTCGATTTATAGTTGAGTATATATGGCAAACATTTTGTGTCTGGCTATGGGGACATAGCCAGATGGTTCTCTAGCAACCCTCCTCCATCAGCCACTGAATGGCCACGACTTTAAGGGTTTCATGGCAAGTTTTGGGGAAGGGGGCTTTGACCATTGTAGAGGGTGGGAAATACCAACCTCTGCAACATCCACCCAAGACATACATATGCAGGTGTAAGGTGAATTTAGTCCTGCAAATGTCTCTTAAGAGGGTGTTGTCTCATGTGTGATATGCACTTTATAGGCTAAAGTGTTTTGCTACAGGTACAAATGATTAGAATAAATAAAAAAAACATTAAAAGGGGGCTAGTATTTGTTCTTCACAAATGTTTAATAGTGTATAGGTATTTTGGCAGGGGAAGGGGAACCTTGAAATCCTTTACATTTAGTGACCAATGGATAACATTTGTCAAGAGGATGGCAAAAACTGGAAGGTCCTTGGTTCAACGCTCAAGTCTCCTCTCAAGTGGAAATAATATATCCAGTGTGGGCCTAGCTAGCAACAGAATAACAGCTACATGACAGCTGTCTTCCGTGAATCTTCTGATTCTGGTGAAAAGGCAGTAATAACTTTTGTGTGAACATGTGGGTGGAAGAGCTATCTCTGTCCTTGGCTCCATCCTGTCCTTCACAGATACTTGAATAAGTTAATTATAAATTGCTACTTAATGACATAACTAGACTCCCTGATTCCCTCAGAATGGCAGTCTATAAAGAAAACACAGCATCTCAAGGTTTCTTTCCTTGCTGAGGAAGTTTAATAGCAAATATAGGCACCTGTGTGTGTATATTTAAGTGTACATGCTGATTAATGGGCGATTGGCTTACATAGGATGCCATAGGGCTTCTTTTCATACGTTATACTTCTAGTGAATATCTGAAAGCTAAATGACTAACTAAAAATATCAAGTGTGAAAGTGACAAATAGATTTCGCCTCCCCTGCCAAAGGGTTCCAGTGCCTCATTAAACTACAATTCCCAGGATTCTGGGAATTTTAGTCAAAAAGTAACTTTCCCAACCTCTTTAAATCACTGTATGACAATATGTACTAGGGTGTTAATGTGTGCCCTCTGATGTGTGACTGAATCCACATGTTCTGAAACACATGGGTGTAAAGGAACAGAACTGACCACCAATTTTGCATTAGGTTTAATTTTACAGTACTGTTATCTCCAGTGTTAAATTCAGTATTGTTGGTTATATTGCTAGTCAGTTTCTGCCCCAGGTTGGTCAAGAACTGCCGAGGGCTAACACACAGCCATGGAAGAGACTTGATTGGAAATGAAAGGTTGCTGGGATGCATGGATTTTGTGGGAAAAGCATACCAGGCGCTGTATGGACAAGAAATGGCTCAGTAATCAGAAGTGCTAGGGGACTAGCCAAGCAGTGGGAGGGGTCAGGCTCCTATACCATATCTTCCTGTGGATTTCTCATCTCGGAAAGCCAAGGGTGCATCTACACTGTAGACACAATGCAGTTTCACACCACTTTGAATACTGTAGCTCCATCCTATTCAGTCCTGGGATTTGTAGTTTTCCACATTCTTTAGCCTTCCCTGCCAAAGGGTTCTGGTGCCTCATTAAACTACAAATCCCAGGATTCTGTAGGATGGAGCCATAGGAGTTAAAGTGGGGCCAAACTGCATTATTTCTATAATATAGATGCACCCACAGTCAGTCCACTTGCTAATAAAATGACATCAGGGGGAAGCCATCCTAGCTTCTTCCTTTTTGTGAGGGAGTTCCAAAGCCTGGGAGCAGCTACTGAGAAAGGCCCTGACCTGCATTCCAACCAAATGATCTTGACATGGTGGTGGGACTGAGATATTTATTAGAGCTCAAGCAGCCTCATATTGTTCTTCATATGGTTCTTCAGATAACTGGACCTCAGCAGTTCACTACACCATTTCTTTTCAGCCAAGAACTGTGTAAACCAGTGTCTCATCAAACTATAAACCCCAGGATTCCATAGGTTAGAGTCAGTACCATCAAAGTGGTATTAAACTGCTTTGTTTCTGCAGTTTGGCTACACCTCGAGATTCCATCTAAACATTGGGAAGAATTTCTAATAGTAAAAGCTATTTGACAGAGGAATGGACTGCCTGGTGGGATGGAGTTTTTAAAATATGGATTATGGATTACCAACGCTCAGGGGAATTTTTGTGATGGGTTTCTGTATTGTCAGGGGGTGGGTCTTAGTGGCCTTCTGGGTACATACCACATATGAATCCATCCTATCCTCTGGAAAGCTTTATATTAGACATAAAGATCAATAAATTCAGACCAGAATTGTTGTTGTTTGTTGTTAGCTGCCCTGGAATCAACTTCGAGTCATGGCAACCTCGTGTCTGAGACATCTCCAAGCCTTCCTATCTTCCACTACTCTGCTTAGGTTTTGTAGATTCAGGCCCATCACCTCCCTAACTGAGTTTAGCCATCTGACATGCAATCTCTTTCTACTGCCTTCTACCTTTCCTAGCATTATTGTTTTTTCTAGTGAGTTATATCTTCTCATGATGTGGCCAAAGTACAGCAGTCTCAATTGAGTCATTTTGACTTTCTGGAAGAGTTCAGGCTGAAGCTGTTCAAGGACCCATTTGTTTGCATTTCCGGCTGTCCACAGAATCCTCAGCACTCTTCTCTAGAACCATATATCAAATGAGTTAACGTTCTTCTTATCCACTTTTTTTATTGTCCAGTTTTCACATCCATACATAGTAATAGGAAATACAATGGACAATCCTAACTTTAGTGCTCAGTTGTATATCTTTCCTCTTTAGCATCTTGTCTTGTTCTTCCATTGCTGCCCTTCCCATTTCCAGCCTTCTTCTGATTTCTTGACTGTAGTCTCTTCTGATCAATGTTTATCAAGGTATAGAAAATCTTTACTTATTTCGATTTTCAGAATACATTAGGATAAAATTTCAGCAAAAGACCAGAAGGCCAGCCAACTAACAAAAATATTGTAAAGATGAATCAGCAGGAAAGCAGATTAACTCTAAAACTTTATTGGTGGAGGAAACAAGAAACATCCGATTGACTGGAGTTCAGGAGAAAAAATGGGGAAATTTCTCTTCACTTGAGGAGCCAAGTTACTGACACCCTTGTTTGGCCACCCCAAGCATGCCAAAGAATTTACCTTCTTTCTAGGAGCTCAGACTGCTGTTGTATTAGCATTTATTTCCCTTGTGTCTTATCTGACCTGCTGCCTGAGGTCCTGTTTGTGCCAAGGCCTCTTGAGTCTCACTCCTGCACTTGATCTGCTACACCATTCAAGATTTTCATTTAGTGGGTGGGTGGATTGAAGAAGGGAAGGTGAACAAAGATGGACAAAATGTATTTGCCTCTGGTAGGGGTGGGCAACAGTGCAGGAGCCTGGGGCCAACTTTCCCCCTACAACACACCCATGTGGGGCACCCTCCTGGCATTGCTCCCAAATACCTCTATATTTATCAGAATTACAACCACTAATGTCTGGTGTCACTTGCTGTCACCATTTTGGGAAAGACTCTGACAAAAATAGAGGTATTTGGTGGTATTTGGGGGCTGTGTGGGGGACCAGAGGTTCTTTTGCATATTTTGAGGTGTTTTCCATGTAGTTTTTGGGCATAAAATACCTAAAAATCTCACTAAAATTATATTTTTTTCAGGGAGAAGGTGGGTGTTTTGTTTTGTTTTTTCTTTTTGCAGGACTGCTGAGGGCTTCAGGGGTCAACATGGGTTTGGGAAGCCACATGTGGCCCCCAGGTTGCTCTTTGCCATCCCCCGGCCTATGATAGCATCTTTAAAAATGTTTCTGCTTGTCATTGCTCATCCTGAGCTGAAAGCACATGAAGCAACAGTAAAATAGGCAGACCTTGAAGCCTGTGTAATTGCCGTGCAGCTGATCCATGATTTTCAATATATGTTCTTGAACTTCTAAATTAGACATCACCATCCTCAAACGTTCATACATATTCTAGGCAGCAATTCCAGCTATGGATTCCTAATAAATATGTGAAACACGTAACCACTCTGGTTATCAGAGATTGATAGAAAGGGAGGGAGAAAATAACAATTGTCATACTATCTTCCTGCTATGGCGAGAACATTCACCACTATATTAGGTGTTCTACTGCTCTGACCTTCCCATGTTTAGAAGTCTATAGAAATGAAGATCCCATTATGATGTATTGGTTATCCCTTTGTATAAACATGTTCACTACCCATCACATTATTTCATATAGGTGTTCTTGGCTGTCTGCCTGCATATTCACAATGGTTAACACACTGGCTGGTAGTAGATGGATGCCTAAAGTTTTCTAAGCCATGAAACAAAACCTAAAAGCCTCATGCACAGTCATCTATATGCGGAATCTAAATGAGATGTCTTAAATTCTATAAATTTGAGAAATGCTCTTAGAAGAAAATAGAAAAGAGGTCAATAGACTGAATCCCAGTGCTTCCTTTCCTAGAATCAGTAATGACTGAGATGGACCAATAATCTGATATGGAGCAGGGCAATTCTGTATGTTCATCTTTACCTTTCTAGAGCAGAGAATATTCAGGATGGCTTACAGAAGGAATGGACAGGTCTGGGAGCCAATTTGCTGCCCAAGTGCTCTCTGTCTATACAGCCATGGACTGCCAAAAACTAAACCAACTGGCCAAACGTGAGTCAATGAGAGTGGAAGTTTAATTCTGGTTTTGAAAATATGGGGTCCTTCAATGTTAAACAGTAGCTAGGGGATCCTGAAAACTATTTTAAAGGTGAATTTCTGATTCTGAAGAATCCAAAAAGAGGAAATTCACCTGGCTAGGGGAAGGGGGAGTCTGGAACAGATAATGGTTGCCAAAAAAGTCTTAGGATCTGCATGTGTGCTACACACACACACACACACACACACACACAACTGTAGCAAATAGCGTATCTCAAAAGGTTAGAAAAGTTATCTTTTTGACTGCAGCTTCCAGAATCCCCCAGGCAGCATGGGCACTGGCTATGATGGCTGAGTGAGTCTGGGGACTATTGCCCCAAAGAATAAATTTCCCAAGCTATCCCTATATCTCACTTTCACACTTCATATTTTTAGGTGGACATTTAATTTTCAGATAAACACCAGAAACACAATGTATTTCACTGTGCAAGTGCAGTGGCAACTATAGTGCAATTGTGGTTACAGATGCAACAACAGTAGATGCCCATGTGAGCTAAGAGCCTACTGATAGATCTGTACATTCATATGTATGTGTATACAAATTCTTATGCAGGTTGAGTATCCCTAATATGGAATTCCAAAACCCAAAATACTCCAAAATCCAAAATTGTCTATATAGCTGGCTGGAGTAGTGACACCTGTGTTTTCTGATGGTTCAGTGTACATAAAATTGGTTTCATGCACAAAATTATATTAAAAACATTATGTATAAAATTATCTTCTGGCCATGTGTATATGGTGTATATGAAACATAAATGAACTTGGTGTTTAGACTTGGGTCCCATATCCAAAATATCATATATATATATATATATATATATATATGAAAATATTTAAAATTTTAAAAAAATCTGAAATCCAAAACACTTCTGGTCTCAAGACTTTTGGATAAAGGAGACTCAAACTGTACTTCTTATTAAACAATTTGTCAACCCCTAGCTATGATCGGTTCCTTACCAGTCCTAATTAGGAAGTTGGTATCATTCCTAATTAAAGATCAATAAAATGATATTTAAAGTGATTTCTAAAAATGGATTAAGAGAAATGTCCTTTCAGAAATGATGGTGAGTAAAATAGCTACAAGCCTTGTCATATTGATAGATCCTTTATGTCTAAACACACATTAACTTGGGCAGACAATAAAAATTAATCCCCTTCCTTCGTCAAATGGAAGGTCACTTCCCCCGACCATCCTCAAGGGAAATGATGTCATTATGCATGCTACTCAGACATTTTATTAAATCTGACTTGGCTGTTTGCATGAAAACAAATTAGGGCCATAGATATTGAGGATGAGAGGGATCTTAAGGCACAGCAACTAGAAATATATTTATGGTAAATATATGACAGAAGGAATGTGTAATTAGCAATGAAACAACTTCATTAAACAAGTGAAATGTCAGTTTTCAGCTGATAAAAGAAAGATTGTGTTTCTACAGAGGTGTTTGGATATGGATTTCTTATAAATCAAGGGTAAAACTTGATATTCCACCAATGTTGGTAAGGACTTTTAAAATATATAAAGGCCATCTGTCAGGGATGGTTTAGTTATGCATTCCTGGCATCAGTCAAGGGTTAGACATGAAGTCTTTTTCAACTCTACCATTCTATGATCCTCTATGGATCACAGGACAGCAGTGTTTTTGCAATTCTGAAATGAAGACGGATCTAGCAGAAGTTTAAAATGTGCCCCCCCCCATTTTGGGGGTGATCTCCCTCCCATCTTCCCCAGAAGCTTAAGCATTTGGACCTCCTTGATATAACAACAGTATTTGTCATCCAAGTATTTAGTTGTAACAGTGTATATTCAAAGCCTTATAAAATGCATGCAAAAGAGATCTGGAGTATTAGTAGAACACCAGTGGAACATGTGCCAACAGTGTGATGTAACAGCTTAAAAAGCCAATATGATCTTAGGCTGCATAAATAGGAGTGTAATGTCTAGACTGAGGGAAGTAATAATACCACTCTACTCTACTTCGGTCAGACCTCACCTGGAACAGTGTGTCCAGTTCTGGGCACCACATATCAGGAGGGATATTGTCAAGCTGGAGCATGTCCAGAGGTGGATGACCAAAATGGTGAAAGGTCTGGGAACCATCCCCTATGAGGAGTGGTTTAAGGAGCTGGGTATGTTTAGCTTGGAGAAGACAAGATTAAGAAGTGACATGATAGCCCTATTTAAATATTTGAAGGGGTCTCATATTGAGGATGAAATAAGGTTGCCTTCTGCTGCTCCAGAGACTAGGGCATGAAGCAATGGATTCAAGTTAGAAGAAAAGAGATTCCACCTAAACATTGGGAAGAACTTCCTGATGGCGGGAGCTGTTCACCAGTGGAATATGCTGCCTTGGAGAATGGTGTAGTCTCCTTTTCTGGAAGTTTTTAAACAGAGGCTGGATGGCCATCTCTCAGGAATGCTTTGATTGTGTATTCTTGCATGACAGGAGGCTGGACTGGATGGCTCTAGTGGTCTCTTCCAATTCTAGGATTGTAGGATTCTATGATAACAGCTGGCATGCAAGACCAATAAAATCCTGACTATCCAGTACAAAAGATGGAACCCGTTTGACAGGATCTGACAGACTCCACACAATAGAATTTAGCAAATTTGCTAATGAGCAGTTTTAAAATTCAGATTTGCAATTCTGGAATTGAATGACAAATTTCAGGGGTGAAATTTGAATGACAACTTTCAGAGTAAAATTTTGTCATTGGATTCTGTTTTGGCCCTGAAAATTCAGGCAGCAACTGTATCAAGTTATATTGTATTTCCTGAAAATGCAGTAGTGTGTTTTCTGAATATGGTTCATTTTTATTAGTTTTTATGCAGAAATGCTATGATACTGCTCAGGTTAGAACCTCTTTTGATTTTAGACTTATGTGTAATTGTCTGTTTCTTGGGTTGTTATTTTCCAATATGAGCCCCATTTGCTGGTCTGACAGAGATGCACATGCCAGGCTATCTGTATCATGTTCTTCCATTTTTCAATGATCAGACTGTTGCCAACAGGTTAGGAATGCCCGTTGTGTGATTATTATAACACTACTGCCAGCTCTAGGATGTTGCTACTGCCACCATAAAATGGTAGATTCATCTCTTTTTCAGCTAATGCATGGTCACCTTGAAACAACTTGACTCTAACAAAAAGAACAAATAACTGTATGGGAAATACATTACTACTCAGATAGTATATTGCACATTTTTTAAACTCAAGCTATAATATCCATGGGAAATCCCTTAAAAAATTACAAGAGTGTGTACTATTACTTCTTTGTTCTTTTGCTGAGACTTATTTTCAGCACGAGAATTTATGCACTGCATTTTACTGGTGAATGATGAAAGTATTTCGGTGAGCAGATATGTTGCTCCCCTCCTCACTTGTTCCCCATCTTTATTTACAAATCTAATCAAAATGAAGAGCAGTCCTATTCCATTGGCTATGCTGATTGGAGGATTTTGGGATTTGTAGTCCAAAAGAGTGAAGTTACCATGGTCTGATATTGCACCTTTAGCAGCTATAGGCATGGAGGGGGGCTGGAAAACAAAATATGAGTACCCTTTGTGATGGGATGAAAATAGCCACAATTTCTCTAGCATTTGATACACTCCATAGCAGGGGTAGGCAATTTTTTTGAGCCGGGGGCCGGGTTGCTGTCCCTCAGACAACTGGGGGGCTGAAGCCAAAAAATAAATAATTAAATAATTTTTTAAAATAAATAAATAAATAAATAAATAAATAAACCGGGACAAATGTAGGACAACATTTTCAAATGGTAGACACTTTTTTAAAAAAAGTGGAGGACATGCAAAAAAATTTACTGATTTTTTAAATTTTTAAAATATAAATGCATGTTTCTGAGGCATCTATAGACAATTGCCCCCCTTGCCCCTGCACGCGAGAGGCCAAAGGCCCCGGCGGCAATCGGCGGCAGGACCAGGCTGGGGCCGGTCCCAAGGCCTAACCGGGCCGCAGGTTGCCTACCCCTGCTCCATAGCATAGATCAAATCATCAGTTAGCACCCACACCAAGCAATCCTCATCCTAGTCTGCCTTTTCTTGGGAGAATTTGCACTGCACTGAGATTAGGGTCCAACTACGATATAGATTGCCATGTAATTATCCCCTGGGAATTAAGTGGCATGTATGTCCCTGTGTGGGCATCCTACCTTCCACAGTCTTTTATGGAGACCACCTTGCTGGAGTGCAGTGCGGAGCAGGTAATCTTACTTATTTCCCCTGAAATGGATTTGGATCATGGGCTATTGACTGCCAACACATTAAAATTGTACTAAGGGTGAAAACACATTATACAATGTGGGAACCAAACACATGGGGTAATTGCCAAGGGGAAGACAAAAACCCATGAGCAGGAAACCTGTGGTTGTTATTAAAATGGGATCTTGACCTACTGCATTCTCTTCAATATTTGACAGATGAAAATTGGAACAAATGTGGTCAAGGAACATCATAGCATTGTCAAGATGGCCACAGTTATTAATGAGGAAGAACAGACAATTTGGAGAGGCTGCAACAGTTTGCTTTTGCCTGAGTCTATAGGGAAAGGAAAGACTGCTTTTGTACTTTGAACTCAGTTTGCAGCGGTTAAAGGAAACTACAGACAAAGGGGAAAGAGGGAGAAGGAGAAAGAAATTGGGACATTTTCAAGCAGCTGAAAAAGTGGGACATCAGAACATTAACCAGGACTTTAAATTAATCAGGACTGATAAACAGTTGGAAAATATGCTACTGTTACATGTGTTCCTATGTAACGTGTTATTTGGCCTTTCTATTTTTCATCTCTAGGATTCATCATTGACAAAAGCCGTAAACAACAAGACAGTTAAAACTCTGACATGACAACTAACACAAAGAGCTCATGAATAATTTGCTAAGTAAATAATTCTAAGGCAACATTAAAAAAAAATATCCAGACTCAGGCATTGTACACTCTAAGCACTATGTACAAACTAAGCACCGTGGAGCATACAGATGGCAAGTGTCCAATTTGAACACGTTAATCCAGCCTAAGTCTGAGGTTTTATTCCCTTTCCGTCGAGCTTCAATATGCATCTGATCTGAGGATATTGGATTTTCTCCCCCTTTGAGGAGAGAAATAAATGACTTATCTGGGGAATAAATTCGGTTCTCCTCTTAACATATTGCTCACCGTATACACAATGCTGAAAGAAGGTTCAGTGTTTCTAATGTAAATCTCTAAAGCTGAACCATGATAATGAGTTCTGTATTTTTTCTTTCTTTCTAGATGTTTGGTAGGTAGGTTTGAGGCTTCCTAGGGAGAATGAAAATAAGTGTGCGTGCACAAACACACAAGATTAGTGTTTATATTTTGGAGAAAAGGGATGGAGTCACAAATAACTCATGGGCCTGTATTCTCATGATATGGTAGTAAAAGGAGGCTGTAAAAGCACTTTTATTTTGGCTAAAAACATGTCATCCAACTGCCTTAATTTAGCAGGGACAGTCAATTAATCTTCTGCTATCTCACTTTTTCAGCTGCATTTCAAATGTCCTAGTTCCCTTCTCCTCCTCCCCAGTTTCCATCTACTGATGCAAACAGATTTGAAAGGGCAAAAGTAATATGAACTCTATGTATGATCAACCTCATTTTGTTGCAATGCTTCCAGTTAGGAAATTTCTTTCCATATATAATACTGTACTTGGTTTATAAAACAGCTGTAAGACATGGCCTGATGTCCTGTTCAGAAATTACAATGCTGTAAGTCTGCCTTATGACATCATACGTCAATGTTACTTTTGGACACACACATGAATCAAAAGTTCCCCCAACTTATTTTTTAGCAGTACATTCACCCCCACCCCCAACATCCATTTCCATGTTGCCAGAGAGTGAGTGGGGTGAGTGGCCATATGTCTAGCTTTCTTTCTATACCTGGACATGCTGCTTTCTATACCTGTGACACAGCTGTCACAATATGTCCAGCTAAAGAAAGAAAACTGGACCCATCTCTTCTCATCTGCCCATTCTCCAACAACATGGAAATGGTTTCCACACCCAAACAAGGGAGGGTGTGCCTTTGAGCACCCCCTCCCCCCCATGAATTGAAGCCATAGTCCTTAATCGTGGCATGGCCTCATCGGCCGAGCCTGTGCATGTGAAGGGGGCAGACCTAAGCTATTTAAGCTCCTCACCCACTTTTCCTGCTCTCTTTCAAATTTGCAACCTGCCCTCTCACCCTAGGGACAGTATGAACTTGCTTGGTTGTTTTGCAGTCGAGAGAGTTTGGGAGAGTGTGCCTCATGTCTACCTCCCTGTGACTGGCTGAGGATACAATCTGAATTGTTATTGCCTTCAGAGTCTGATATTTTTGCCCAATGGGAAGGCTGAAGAGGTGGTCTCTGAATGACACCTGGCTTCAGCTGAACCCACATCAGGATTCCACCCTCAGTCGATGTCTCTCAAGAGTTAAAGTTAAGAGTTCTCATTAAATTGGTTTGAGGCCAAATTAATGGCTCATCTTTATCCATCCAATTTATGTGTCTTCTCTATTTCATGGTGGGTCTCAAGTGTCTGTGTGGGTGTGGGTGGGTGGGGGTGCATTGTTGAAAAGGTGGGTTTGGGCTGGTCTCTGTAGCTATACTTTTTGGTTCAGGATCTCTTCCATGGTCTGATACTTCCTTGCAAATCACGTTTTGTGAAACTGTATAGGCTCAGGTAAAATAGGTCATGGCCTGGAATAACTGAATCAGAATTTTTCCAGTTTACTGTGAAACTGCCGGCATGAATTGTTTTGTTGAAAAGTGCCATAAGATCCAACAGGATGGCTTGTAATTTGCCAGGTTAAAAGATAGCAATCCTATTTTTGTGGGCAACTAAAGTGGGCGAGCTCTGATTGTGTCAGCCACAGCCATAAAAACAGGATGAAATGAAAACAAAGAAGCACATAGTGAATACAAAGTCAATACCATGTATACAGCATTGTTCACTGCATGTAAACTGTTCTTGTATGCTGACTTTTATTGGGGCAAAGAGTACTTCCCATGACTGAGAACAGCAAATTACATTTGTTATACTTATTGGATTATTGGGAAATGTTCAGAGATGAAGGTTTAAAAATGTAATAAAAGTGGATCAATATGTGTTCAAGGATTTAATCAATCGTGTATTAACAGCACCAGTCCCTTTGACCTTTTTTCCTTTATGCTATTCCCTTGATCACAGAATACCCCCCAACATAATAAATTATACTTTATATACATCTGTATGTTGAAGTACAGACCATCCTCTCATCTTTCAGATGGAAATTGGAAGGAGATGCAAGTCTCCTAAGTTTGTTAAATTCAAGCTGGTCCCTCATACCAGTGGTTCATATAGTTCTACATTGTCAACGTTTTCTAGTCTCAAACTTTGCATGGTAGAATGTTCTTGTTGTTACTTAAGATACATTAACAGAGGCAGAATTTAACCCCTTCAGAATTTAACCCTTTCAGCCTCAACTAAGAACAATTGAGGCTTGATATGCAGTCCACACTATCCACAGAAATCTCCTTGAGCATCACATTTCAAATGAGTTGATCTTTTCCGTGCCAGCTTTTCTCACTGTCCAGCTTTCACAATCACATATGAAAATCAGAAATACTATGACAAACATATTTCTGACTTAGTTACTTGGTAGCTTTCTTACTGGTATATTTTTAAAGCCTTCTCCCATTCAAGGACCACAACCCTGACCTTCTCTGTCCTCTATTACTCATTGCTGAAAGTGCTGCTCTGTTATCTGGTGTATTCATTTCCTTTGTGGTAGCTTGTCTCCTCCTGATTAAAAAAGAGTGAGAGTTTGTTCTTTCTTCTGCCTAAAGATATACCAGAAAGACATAATTGTCCTACAATATGTTGCCAACAGTGCAAAATATACATCGGCATCTGTACTGTGAGAAATGGCAGGCTGTACACTGCATGGTGCCTTAGTGTCCATATGCGTCTACTTGCATGCATGTGCAGTAGGAAAAAGATGCACCTCATCACCATCTCTCAGAGGTTTGCTTCAGAGAATAGGTGAGGGAAGAGGTTGAAGAGAGGCTGAAAGATGGCAACTGACAATAACAAAATTTTGTCAAAGCATCCCACAAGTATAAAATTTGGGACAAAACATGATCAGAAACAGAAATGGTCCATGGTACATGATCTGTGTGAGAGGACAGCAATGATTAGTAGATAACTAGGGTTGCCAGGTCAGGTACACCCCAGGCCCTGAGATTTCAGAACTAAAACCTGAGAGATAAGGTTGGGATTAGTGATGTCATAGGGGCAGAGTCTAGCAATTTGATTCAGCATGATATATTCAGCATCAACTACATTTTCTCAAAGCATGCAATTCTAATAAAAATTACCAAGTCTATCAAAAGACAAAATACATACATCCTTGGAAATAGAACCAGTGTGATAATAGTGATTTTTGGACTAGGATCCTGTGAGACCAGTGTTCAAATCCCCACTTGACCATAGAATCCTGTGTTGGGCAAGTTGTATTCTGTTAGCCTCAGAGGAAGGCAATGGCAAACCTCCTCTGAATAAATCTTGTGAAGACAACCCCATGATAGTTTCACCTTAGGGCCACTATAAGTCAGAAATGTTTTGAAGGCACATCAAAAGAACAAGTTTTCCCACCAACAAGCCCAGGTGTGTGTGTGTGTGTGTGTGTTTATAATTTTACAAACTTTGCTTTTAACAACAGATGGGAGTTGTAGTACAACCTCCAAAATTGTCCAGAATCTGTTTGAACAGAAAGATTATTATTATTATTAACCTTTATTTATGAAGCACTGTAAATTTACACAGCGCTGTACATACAATATTTTTAGTTAGACGGTTCCCTGCCCTCGGGCTTACAATCTAAAAAGACATGACACAGAAGGAGAAGAGAGTGGTGGAGGGAAAAGGTAAGAGGTCCAGCAGTTCCTCTCTACCTCCAAGGCCTGGACCAAGGCAGATGGACTGGAGGGAGGGCTTGGGTTCTTAATGGATGGTTAATCATTTTCCAGGGAAAATACATACTCTCAAGTAGGATAATGCATATACAGTACATAGCAATACAGGAAATGGTTTGATAAACAGACAACAAAAGAACACCAAATAGCAAGCAACAATTATGCAATGCCTGGAAACGCTTCTCTGAACAGGATGGTCTTCAACTCCGTTTTGAAGAAGGTTCCAGGAGTTTGGGGCAGCAAGTGAAAAGGGGCGAATCCGGGATGGGGCAGAGGAAATCCTGGGCTGAGACAGCAGACCTTGACTACCAGAATGGAGGGCTCTAGTGGGAAGGTGAGGAGAAAGAAGGTCTGATAAGTAAGGAGGGGCCAGTCCATGGAGGGCTTTAAATGTCGACAGCAGGAGCTTATACTGAATACGGAAAGGGAGGGGGAGCCAGTGAAGGGATGCCAACACAGGAGAGATGTGGTCAGAGTGGTGGGTGGAAGTGATAATGCGTGCAGCTGAATGCTGAACAAAGAAGCAATTTCCCCCTAGTTCTGTTTCTACTTCTTTTCCAAGCAGTGTATTTAACTCATGGAAGCTGAATCTTAACTAAAGAAATGTTTCTATGCGAGAAGAACATTTTTTTTGGGGTATTCTACTTCTAATGAGTTGCTCTCAACAAGCAATGTTGCTCACTAGCCACATTGTCTTCTTAGGAGCTGTGTACACAACCCCAAAGGAACAGCCTCCAGTCTCCCCTGTTACAGCCAGATTGGGGCTGCAGCAACTGCACCCATGGCCCCGATATGGCCTTTGCAGGCCACGGTAGCCATGTTGCCATGGCTTGGCGGGATTCCTGCAGTGCTGCATCATATGTACGCAGCACCGGATGAGCACCGTGATGCCGCACATTGTGTGGTGGGGTGTGTGGCATCACGCCACGTTGGGGTTGGAGCCAGGGCATGCGTCGTGTGGATGCTATGCCTCAACTTTGCCCCCAAGCCGGCCCAAACTGCCGGTCTGCACAGCCCATTAGTGCAGTTGTGGAATTCCTGCTCATTCCCCTAATCACCATCACTGTCATTATCATTGTCTTGTTAGAGCAACTTAATTACAAAGCAGTTTAAAAAAATGTACAAAAATAAAGTACTAGATTCAAATCTACAACCTAGTAGGTTACAGTCAAAAGCTATAGTCAAAAGCTCAGGTGAAGAGCTAAGCTTTAACCTGGCACCTATATGAGCCCAGTGTAACATGCGGACACTAGGCGTCCTTCACATAATGATGGCAGCGCCCATCTATACAGAGTGCCACCATTTTGATGCCCTTGTCACGTGCGAGGGGCGTCTAGAAGTGCCACCCCTCGCATGTGACGGGGGCACTCTATTGTGCCTGTCTGGACTGGGCCATACTCTTCTAGACCACCTCATTGAGGCTACATCTACACCAGGGGTCAGAAACCTATGGCCTGCGGGCTGCATGCAGCCCGCCGAGGCCTAGGGACCGGCCCCAGCCCGGCCCTGCTGCAGATTGCCACCAGAGCCTTTGGCCTCCGGTGCAGGCGCGCGGGGGCCTCTGGCGCGGGGCAAGCAGCGGGCAAGGGGGGCAAGGAGGAGCAAGTGGGGGCAAGGGGGGGCAAGGGGGGGCAAGGGGGAGCAAGGGGGGCAATTGTCTATAGAAGCCTCAGAAACATGCATTTATATTTTTAATTTTTTTTAATTTTTAATTTTTATTTATAAATACATCTTACAATACAAACATCTAAAATATTCTATCCCATTTGAACCTACATTAACATAACACCTATATACATATCCCAAAAACACAAAAACAAAAAATACATTTTCCCATCCAGTCGCATACATCTAACATAAAACATAAAACACTGTGACTTCCCATGGTCAATCCTTGAACCATTTCATTTTTCATTATTCCTGCATATCTTCAATTTCCTTTCATCTTTTTGTTTTCTCTTGACATAAATACATTATTTCTACTCCTTATTACAAATTTAACTTTTGTTGTTTTCCATACTTCCATACTCATCTATCTTTTATCTAATTTTATCAGTTTTTCCTCATTACTTTTAAATTTCATTTTGTATGTTTGGCCATTTTTTCCTTATAAATACATACAATTTTTCCCAATTTATATTAACATTTTTTTAAAAAATCAGCAGATTTGTTTGCGTGTCCTCCATTTTTTTAATTAAAAAAGTGTCCTCCATTTTAATTTTTGTCCTACATTTGTCCTGGGTTATTTATTTATTTAAATTTTTTAAAAAATATATATTTTTTTTTTGCTTCGGCCCCCCAAGTTGTCTGAGGGACAGCAACCCGGCCCCCAGGTCAAAAAGGTTGCCTCCCCCGATCTACACTGTAGAAATAATGCAGTTTGACGCTTCTTTAAGTGCTGTAGCTCCATTCTATGGAATCCTGGCATGTGTAATTTTATAAAGTCTTTAGCTTTTTCTGTCAAAAAGTGTTTGTGTCTCACAAAATGACAAATCAAAGGATACTGTAGGATGGAGCCATGACAGCTAAAGTGGTACCAAGCTGCATTATTTCTACAGTGTAGATGTACACTAAGACAAGAGGGTGTCCTTTGCCCTTGAGAATCCCACTTTCTTCCATTTGAACCATTCTCACCACTGGCTGAAACAATTTCTTTTCTATGACATAAAACGAGAACTGGTGGGAAAAAATGTTGGAATCAGGTTTTTGTACAGCTTAAAAAATATAAACAAGAGCCATTGGAATATATTTCTTGCAAATCTCTATGACACCGTCAGGACTGTAATGTAGCTTTAAAAATAATAATCAAGATGAAGAACTTGTAATTCTCAGAAACCTATTGCATAGATCAATTAGATATCTGTTCTAAATATAAGATTATACACATGTGGGACATTGAAACAAAACCAGCTTGTCTACATTTATGTACATTTATCTCTGTATAAATCAGCCCAAGTTCTACTGAAGTGAGTGGAATTATACATGCTAATTTGGTCGTTTTGGCTGCAGGCCTCATACCACTCACTCCCGAGTATTCCTCTCAGAGACAACTAAGTGGTTTAATGATTGCGGGTTCTGGCTGGAAGCCACATGCCACTTACTCTGGAGTAGTCCCATTGGCACTTAGGAATGAGACTAGATTTTTTATATGGGTATACTTGCAATTGTTTGAATTTGGCTTACAACAAGAGATAGCTGAAGTGAAAATAAAACATGACATGTAATACTTAAAACTGCTTGGGCTACTTTGCTGAAGAATAACCAACAGTAGACATTTTGCGCCATTAAGTGCAGGAATTTTTAGCTCAAGTAAAAAATGCATGTCCAAATTCAGATTAGCACAGGAGAAAGAAGGGAGGAGGAAGAATGAGGGTGGAAAAGGAGGAACTATCATGGATCTTGTCTGCTTGACACTAGTATTTGGCTAGACAAGACTGGATGAATGTCAAAGTGCAATTGGAAGCTGAAAGACCTTTGAAACACAAACTCAGGTGCCCCAAGAACAGGACGCTTGGTGAACGAAACAACCAGGACAGTAGAAGAATAGACTGAGGGTAGCCCAGTTTGTGCCTTCCAGATGTTTTGAACAAGAATTTCAAGAATCCAGTCATCCATTATGGGAATCTGGATAGGTGAATTTTGGGAATATTAGGAGTTTGTCACATGAAATTTAATACTGGCTCAAGCCTCCCTGCAGCCAGGACATGGGATGGATGTGGGGATTATCACATGCTCAATCGCCGCCATCAGTCCAGGTCCAAGCTGCACTCCACCAGCACTTTTTAGCTTCTGATTTCAAAAGGTGCTGGTGGAGCATGGCTGGGACCCCGCTTGGACCCGAGCTGATGGCGGACGGCAATTAAGTGGCAATTTAGCATGCGATAATCCCCGCCTCCATTTCACAGCTGGGCTGCAGCCTGGGAAACTTAACCCAGTTTTAAAGTTCATGCGATAGTCTAGCACAGTGATCCCCAAATTTGGTCCTCCAGGAGTTTTGGATTTTGACTTCCAGAAGCCCCAGACAGTTTGGCCAATTGTTAGAAATTCTGGGAGCTGACGTCCAAATCATCTGGAGGATGAAAACTTGGGAACCACAGGTCAAGAATATCTAGAAGGCACCAGTTTGGGGTAAGCCAGCTCTGGATTTACTGTTACGTATTAGGACCTCCCTCCCCCCTTTTAGGTTAACAAAGGTCCAAAACACACTGCAGAAAGAATCCAGTTTAACTGCAGGCTCAATGCTAGAGGATTCTGGGAACTGTAATTTTATGAGACATTTAGCCTTCTCTGTCAGAGAGCTTTGGTTCCACAATAAACTACAATTCTTAGTATTTCCTGGCATTTAAAATGGTCCCACACTGGAATATTTCAGCAGTGTGTTTTGAACCAAAGAGGAATGGAGACAAAAGGTGGCTGAATCTTGGAACAAATTAGGACTGAGTATCCTAAATCCTATTGAATACTCCCAACAAGTATTGAATGAGTCATTGCATAGGTAAATCCCAATGATGTTGCAGAGTACACTGTTACAGAGTGCAGTGTGGCAGCAGCTTGTTTCAGTGTGCAGTGCAAGAGTACACCCTTTAACAATGCCAATTAAACATGCCCACATGCACACATCAACCAACCAAAGTTCCCCTTTATGTGTGTGCAGATATTGAATATGTACTAGTGTAAATATAAAGTAGGGGTGGAAACTAGGTGGCCTTCCAGTTGTTGTTGCACTGGACAGCCAATGGTGAAGAATGCTGGAAAACATTTGGAGGACTACACAGTTCCCATCTTTCATATAAAGGGTGGTGTTGCCTCCCCTGTCCCTGTCATGCCATCCATACAATGATAGTTACATCTTCACAGAGGTTTAGGTACCCCTTCCTGGGTTCTATGGGGCAATCTATAATTGAATATTGCAAACACAGTTGCAGTTTAAATACGTGTGTGTGTGTGTGTGTGTGTGTGTGTGTGTGTACAATGTAACAAACTGTATAATTTGACACACAGAAATCCTAGAAATACCATACATCCATTGAGGTACCAGTTGTTAGGAAGGATCGAATTAGGGGAATTTAATTAGCTCAAATTTACGAGAGGCGTGTCCTAACAACGCACGCAGCGGATCGTGTCCCTATGTGTAAACCAGAGGTCATCTAGTCCAACCCCAAGAAACAGAGACTCCAATGCCAAAGGAGGTGCAATTAAATATAAACATTTATTAAAGCCACACAACAAAAGGGATCACACACGTACACACACATTCAATGCTAAAGCAAGGGAGGGGGAGAGTTTGGGAGTAAATGAGAAAGGATAGAGGCACCGTTGGAATAATTACCTTAGGAGTCTTCTCCAAGCGACGGATGTGAGGGGTGGTGGATGGTGAAACACGGACGCGGGGAACGGGGGAAAGCAAGCGGCAACCGCGGTGGCTAGGAGCTGAGTTCCAACGGGCAAAGCTAACTAGAGGCCCAAGAGACAGTGAGCTTTTGGCTTAGCTCGAGTGATTTCAAAGGAGCCCAGGGCTCAAGGTTCGCAAGCTCAGAGCGAGGCGCTCTACAAGCAAGGAATGAGGTTTGGAACTTCAGCTCAACAAGCCCAATGAGGGCAGGAATCTAGGTCCTATTTATACTGTGAAACATAACCTCAGGCTATGACTGCCTGGTGAACAAAGGTCTTGAAGGCTATCCTTTGTCTAAGCTGAAACTTACACAATGGATACACAAAGAAGAGGTCTGACACTTTTCAGGGGAAGACAAATATCTAGATGGGAGAGTTGTTTAAGACAATCACTCGCTCATTTGGAGAGAGGCTGCTTCTTTGTCCTCTTCTCTTTGGGCTGCCTGCGAAACTTGTAAGGCAACTCCCAGAACTGGTTTCTTAGGGTTTAAATCTACCTTTTTCTATGATCAAGTCCAGCAAGGCTTGCTGGCTACATGGTCAGCACGCTTTTAGGGTAATGGTGGCTTGCGATGGGGTCAGTCAGGGGTCATGATTTTTGATCGCTTGGCACCCAAAATTTATATAAAACCAAACTCGATAACACAGTGTAGGACCTGACTGCTGAACTCTTCTGCCTGAACTGCTTAGGAATAGTGCAACATTTGATGCAAACTTAAAGCCTTAAATTTTATAAATCCCCAAAAACAAAATAGATGCAAATGCATAATAGAAATTTCACTATAAAGAATGTGCCTTTTTGTCCCCCCATAAATGCACAAGTAAAAACCTCACTACCTTATTCAAAGTGAAAAGGGCCTAATCCTTGTCCTTGGTGACTGCAGCTCCTCTCGTCTCCAGCTTTTCCTCTGTTTCTGAACTCACCCAATAAGGCATTTCTTTAGGGTTTTCCCATCCACTGGTCCAAACCAATAATTCACAGGGGTTCCACTTATGTACATATGTACACTTCAAAGGGATACACTCTATATGTACATACCAGGTAGCGTTTTCAAAACAGCAAGAAGGGACACTTAAAATTCATGACATGCAGAGTTGGCAATCAGGAAGCAGCTATTAACAAGTTTATGTTCTGCCTGAATACCAAATGAAAGTATTCATAGAATAATAAAAACTTCAATTTGGACTAGCTAGCTAATCCAACCCCCTGCCACATAGGAATACAAAACTAAAGCACCATGAAAGATGACCATCTAACCTCTGTTTATTAATTTCATTTGATTTAGTCATGTATTTCTTTGTAACATTAACCACATCCAGAAATCATATGATGCACACATTTCTATATTTTGAGAGGTCCCACTATCCAAAATACAGCTGTATATAAAAAGAAATGCTTCCCAAACCTCAAATAGAGAACTTCCCTTGAAAAAAGAGACATGTGTCACTACTATAAAGGATAAGGTTTTCTACTCTCAAATAAGGAATGTCCCTTACAATAAGGGTCACTTGGCAAACATACATGTATCTGCACACAAGTCCTGTGAAAAATACCAAATGTTTACATTAACAGTAACAAATGATCTACATTCAGAAATTACATGATGCATACATTTCTGTCTTTATGGAAGGCCCACTATCCAAAATAAAGCATTCTATACGTATATAAGAAGCCCTGTGCAGATGGGGCTCAAATCAGATAGAGGTCTGAGATAGGGCCAGGGGGTATGACTCTGATTTCCTATTCGATGTGTACATTTGCACATTTAGACTGCCTGCACATGAACGTTACTGTTCCCTGAAAGAGCACATCTCCATATCTGCACATGATAATGAAAACAGCATTAAAGAAAAATTCAATTAGATTAGCAGCGACAAGCAACTGCTTGCCCCACCATTCCTGAGCAACAATTTATTCCTAGGGTGGTGAGAGGGACTCGAGCCAGCGGTCAGCAAGCTGACAAATCTGTCTTCTTTGCTGGGTGGCTGTCACTCAAATTGGGTGCCTGCTGATTGTTGTGGCGCTCCCTGTATTAACACCCTGCTGGGATAATTCTTTTTTATCCCCTTTTTTGGCCACCAAGAGGGTCTGCCACCACACTGCTGTTTTTCATCTTGTTAATTGAGTCATTTATTTCTTTAAAAGGTGAAACTTTATCAGGCTTTACATGCCAAAATGTGAGAAGGCATTTTTAATGATACATCAAATGTTAGACGCATGCAGGTACCTCAGTGAGGGGAGAGTAAATTTTTTTTAAAAAGATGCTGAGTGGGAAAATTGGTGAAAACTGCCCAATAGGAACTAACAAAAAAAGCTAGCTTACTGCCGCCCAAGGTAAGCTGTAGCTGTTTTATACAGACTACATACCTCATGTGTAAATAAAGAGATGAAGCAGTAATGTGGAAGACCTTGTTGGACATTATGTGAAAATTCCTCAAGGCTAGGTGTGGACTCTGTACATTGTCTTGAGAATGCACAAAATGCAGTTGAGATAGTCTGTTTTGAAATTACACACACTGACAGAGAAATATGCACAACTCCCTCTGGGGTGGACAGATGTACATTTGACCTTCTGTAGCCACATATTCGTGATCCACCGGTTCAACCATCCACGGCTTTAAAATATTTAATTTTTTGTTGTTTTTGTTGTTGTTGTGTGCCTTCAAGTTGTTTCTGACATATGGCGACCCTAACTCGAACCTATCATTGGGTCTTCTTTACAAGTTTCAGCAGAGAGGGTTTGCCATTGCCATCCTCTGAGGCTGAGAGAGTATGATTTGCTCACTGTCACCCAGTGTGTTTACATGGCTGAGCCAGGATTTGAATCCTGGCCTGCAGAATCATAGTTCAGTGTTCAAATTACTACACTGCACTGGCTCTCCTTTTAAAAGAGGTCTCTTTTTCAAAATATGTAAATTCCAAAAAGCAAACCTTGATTTTGCCATGCTATATAAAGACACCATTTTACTATGTCATCGTATTTAATGGGACTTCAGCACCCACAGATTTTGGTATCCACAGGGGTCCTAAATCTGAGGTTAGGGGGATAAAACCTGGTGTTGAGCAGGTCAGCTGTTATTTGGTCTGCTTGCACCAGAACTGTGCTTTGGGCCATAAGGTGTCTGGCTTCTATGCCAAGGGAACAAGGGAGGGAGAAGCCATTGGATTTAGCCCAAAGACAAAGGGCCTAGGCTGAGGACACAAAGGCCCTATATAGACTGGCACTTTGTGCCAACCTTATGGGCAGAGTTAGGGCACAGCATCTGCATGCTGGTTGCCCTAACCTCATCTCCAGGACACAATTTTGGCACATGCCAGTCCACATGGTGCATGCCATCATGATGCCCTTCTGGTGGAGAGGGGGTTGGGAAGGGACCATTTAGTATTTTATTGTAATGTATTTTCACTGTTGTAACCCGCCTGGATTCCTAGTGATTGGGCAGGCTATAAATAAATTATTTATTTATTTATTATTTATTATGGTGCTGCATCCACATGATGCAGCACTGAAGGTGCATCATAAAGCTGTGTTGTCACAGCTATGGCGCCCCTTGGAGGGCACAAAAAGGCATGAGGTGGCTGTGGCCCC
Source organism: Sceloporus undulatus (assembly GCF_019175285.1). Taxonomy (NCBI): domain Eukaryota; kingdom Metazoa; phylum Chordata; class Lepidosauria; order Squamata; family Phrynosomatidae; genus Sceloporus; species Sceloporus undulatus. The sequence goes on along the minus strand of NC_056522.1, from coordinate 358,326,375 downwards.
GATCTGGCCAGTAAAAGGGCAGCTTCATGCTGCCCATCTGTACAGCCCCAAAGTATATAAAGAGAGTTCTTGACCATACAAAGTGGTGAAATAATTGAGTGATAGTTGTAGTTGTTCTGGATTGGTCAAGTGAATAGTCAGTTGTTTTGAAGGTAAAAATAACACAAGACCCAAAGACAGGATGGGCTCCATCTGGTTGGTAGAAAGTGAAAATTTTGGTATGCATGTTCAAAGGCTGGGAAGCTAATAGGATGTATTTGAAAGAAGAGGCTGTCCAGGAAATTAAAAAGAGAAACTGGGGGAAAACCAGAGGAAAGAAGAAGAAGCATGTTTAGGGTGAGAGGGAACAGAGAAAAGGAGCTGAGGAACAGAAAGATAAAATATATATGAGGTAAGATTAAAATAAATGTTGCTTAGTAATAAGGACTAGCTGTCTCCTGATGCGTGGAATGACGGAGAGAAACAAAGCAAGCAGTGGGTGGGATGCACACCAAATAAATCGGTGATGGTGGCTGTGAAGATGATCCTTATCATTGTTATCAAAGTCATTATAATCTCAAAATGACCATGTTATTTTGAGAGCCTTGTGAATGAACTCCACAAAATGGAAGGTTCAGAGAACTTGCTGTCCCACCAAAGCATCATCCTTTTCACTCTGGATATGTGATGTGAAGGAACTCAGCACATCGGGTCAAAGTGTTTGAGTCTCTTTCATGAACAGGGATGATGATGATGATGATGATGATGATGATGATGATGATGATGACGATGACATCTGCCACACCATTCAAACCCTGTTCCCTCTAAGCTTCTCTGCAATCTCAAGAGTAGCTAGGTGGTAGGGATGGTTCTCTCAGTAACAGGTCAGACACACTGGTGGCTTGGAGTGGCCTCTGGTACTCCAGCCCCGATCAGGCCCTGAATGGCCTGGGAGGGGACTGCAGCAACCTCATGGCCCACTCTCAAAGTGGGCTACCACCATGGTCCTGAATGGGCCACCGTCAAAGAGCAGATTTCCCCCACTATTTCTGCTGGGGGTCTCAGGCTGCTTTAGGTGGCCTCAAAGTGGCTTTTGGCTGCTCCAGGGGTGTATGTCATCTGCATGGCCCACCCCAAAACAGCTGGAAGCTGTACTTTTTAGCCTGTTTTGGGCTGGATTGCCTAAACTATTTTTATGTGACTTTGATTTGAAAGGGAAGTTAAGACCCATTAACTTGATATGAGACCTCTTCCTGGTGGAGGGAAAAAAGTGCTAGAACTGGTGAATCCATGCATCTGTCTTCATTGTTGTACACTTCAAATTTTACCACTGTGCCAGTATTAAGAACTTTAAACCCATTGAACTTTTCTTCTCACTTGTTTTCCCCAATAGCACTGTAAGTTGACAGGCAACATGAAGGCATATACAAACACACATGGTTTTTAACACCATTGCCTGATGAAGAAGCCAGTGAAGCTTTGAAAACTGGCATGATGCATTTTGTGCACTTCTGTTAGCCCAATAAAAGTCACTGTTTTGTGGACTTTGGATTTTGTTGTATAGAGCTTAAAATGTTATAGCATGCGCACTTAAAACATGTTAAAACTACAATCAATCAATACCAATTGACCATGAATCTTACGTGATGTTGAAGGCTTTCATGGCTGGCATCCATAGTTTTTTGTTGGTTTTTCAGGCTACGAGGCTGTGTTCTAGAAGAGTTTATTCTTGACATTTTTTTCTAAAATTACCAGCTTCGTAAATGAAGAGAATGCTGTGGATATAGTATATCTTGATTTCAGTAAGGCCTTTGACAAGGTTCCCCATGACATTTTTGCAAACAAGCTTGTAAAATGTGGGCTACACAAGGCAACTGTGACATGGATTTGTAATTGGTTGACTGACTGAAGCCAAAGGGTGCTCAACAATGGCTCCTTTTCATCCTGGAGAGAAGTGACCAGTGGGTCCCACAGGGCTCTTTCCTGGGCCCAGTGCTATTCAACATCTTTATCAATGACTTGGATGACAGAATTGGGGACATACTTATCAAATTTGCAGATGACACTAAATTAGGAGGAGTAGCTAACACCCCAGAGGACAGGATCAAAATTCAAAATGACCTGAATAAACTGGAAAGCTGAGCCAAAGCTAACAAATTGATATTCAACACAGAAAAATGTAAGGCATTGCATTTAGGGCAGAAAAGCCAAATGCATACATATAGGATGGGAGACACCTGGCTTAAGAAGACTACACACGAAAGCGATTTAGGAGTCCAAGTAGACTACAAGTTGAACATGAGTGAACAGTGCGATGCTGCAGCTAAAAAGGCCAATGCAATTTTAGGCTGCATCAATAGAAGTATAGTGTCTAGATCAGGGGAAGCAATAGTGCCACTGTATTCTGCTTTGGTCAGGCCCCAACTGGAATACTGTGTCCAGTTCTGGGCACCACAATTCAAAAAGGATGTTGAGAAACTGGAGTGTGTCCAAAGAGGGTGACTAAAATGGTGAAGGGAAACAATGCCCTATGAGGAACGACTTTGGAAGCTGAGGATGTTTAGCCAGGAGAAGAGAAGGTTAAGAGGTGATATGATAGCCCTGTTTAAATATTTGAAGGGATGTCATATCAAGGAGGGAGCAAGCTTGTTTTCTGCTGCTCCAGAGACTAGGGCCTGGAACGATGGATGCAAGCTCCAGGAAAAGAGATTCTGCCTCAACATTAGGAGGAACTTCCTGACAGTAAGGGCTGTTTGACAGTGGAATAAACTCCCTTGGAATGTAGTGGAGTTTCCGTCCTTAGAGGTCTTTAAACAGAGGCTGGATGGCCATCTGTCTGGGATGCTTTGATTACAAATTCCTGTATGGCAGGGAGTTGGACTGCATGGCCCTTGTGGTCTTTTCCAACTCTACGATTCTAGGATTCTAGGATCCTATGACATTTTCCCAGCATCTGTGGCTTACATCTTCAGAGAATGCTGGTATGGAAGTGGGTATATTCTGTTGTTTGAGAGGAAGAGATTTACATGCTAATCTGTGTATTGTTCTATTGTTGAATGGCAAGACCTCAGGGTGTCTATTTCATTAATGATCCATTGTTTGCTGGGAACCCCTCCTCACCATGAGTGGTTTTCATTTGCATTTGCTGGGTCTTGATTTTGGTGTTTTTCAGGTCTGGTAGCCAAACTTTGGCCTGATTTAAATGTGCCTTTTACGCCGCCCCCGTCACATGCTATTGGTTGGCCGTCCATACCGGCCTCACCCCTAGCACGTGACGGGGGCGTCAAAATGATGGCATCCTGTACATATGGGCACCGCCATTTTGACACGACGGACGCATAGCATCCGCACATCACATGGCGCTTGCGATGTCACGAGCGCACCATTTGCACACTCGGGCTTTGCAAGCATGATGCAAAAAGAACCCGCTTTTTGCGGGTTCTTTTTCCACTGCCACGGAAGCCTCGCCGTTTGGAGGCTGAGGCTTCCCGCTGGCAGAAATGGAGGCAGACCGCCCTTTTTGGGTGGTCTGTATCCTGGCTTTGTTTCTTTAAGGGTTTCTTCTTTCCTGTATACGTTGTCCAGGTGTTAATGGATTTCAATGGCTTCCCTGTGCACTCTGACCTGATAGTTGTTGGCATAGTCCAGAATTTCAGTGTTTTCAAACAGCATTTTATTCCCAGGATGGCTTATAACTTGTTCTGCTACCCCTGATTTTTCTGACTGACCCAGTCTGCAGTGTCTCTCATGTTCCTTGATTCATGTTTAAACACTGTGATTGGTGGTCCCTATGTAGATTTATCTGCAGCTGCATAGTATGCGGTAAACTCCTGTTGCCATGAGAGAGTCTCTCCTGTCCTTTGCTGGGTTCAGCCTTTGCTGGATTTTCTTGGTCAGTTTGTAGACCATTTGGAGGTTGTTTCCTCACCAGTATTTTCCCCTACCTGCCAGCCTGGCCACTCTTCCCTCCTCCTCCTCCTCCTCCTCCTCCTCCTCCTCCTCCTCCTCCTCCTCCTCCTCCTCCTATTCCTTCCTTCCTCCTACTCCTTTTTCCATCCGGCCGCCACCCCCAGCCATTTTTCCTTCCTTCCTCTTCCTCTTCCTTCATCCTCCTCCTTTTTCTCTCCGGCTGTCACCTTGGCCGCTTTTCCTTCCTTCCTTCCTCCTCCTCTTCCTCCTTCCTCCTCTTCCTCTTCCACCCCTGATCCACCCACAGGCCTGCTGTCCACGGATGCTAAAATCCATGGATATGGAGGGCCCACTCTGTAAGAAAAGAGATTCAGAGTAAACATTAGGAAGAACTTCTTGATGTTTACAGCTATTCATCAGTGTACTGTTTTGGAAGGTAGTACACACTTCTTTGTTGAAAGATTTTTAGAGAGGTTGAATGGCCCTCTATTGAGAATGCTTTAGCTGTGGATTACTGAATAGGTAGTGGTGGTGATGGTGGGTCTAAAAAACATGTGGGGTTCTTTCTAGCTCTACTGTTCTATGCTTCTATGACTGTTATCATGTAAGAATGGAGTCAAGCCACGCTCAGAAGATACAGTTATATATCATTTTATTTTATTTATATCCCACCTTTCTTTCAGTATGGCGACTCAATACAAAAAGACATTGAACATTTTTACTGTCCCCCCTGGAGGTCTTCCACCCCACTTTTCTTCTTTGTTAAAGGCTCAGGAGCAAGTTCTTTATCATTCCTTTGGTCAAGTTGCCGCTGGTCAACAAACTTCATGATTTGCTTTGGAGGGACATATATTAGATGGGAAAAGATCACAGATGCTACAGGGAACAGTTCAAGGAGGGCATGGTATCCTGAAAAATTGGCATGGCTCAGAGGTGAAAAATAGAAAGACATTTCAAGAAGAACAAATAAGCAAAAAGCTGGAGCTGGCAGTACTGACAAAGCAGAGGGTGTGGGGGTGAGAATCAAATTAATATGTGATAAACACATTCCTGTTGGGGCAGGAACAGAGCTAGGGCTTGAAACTTGAGTGTACGAACCAGAACCTGATATGCAACAAGAAACAGAAATATTCAAAGAGAATAAAGAAGATGAAGAAGGTCCCTGGGTTCAGGAAGTTCATTATAATCTCCTCTGGCTTCAGAGGGTATGCCAATGGACATTTCTTCCTTTCAAATTTTGACAAATAAATGTTTTTTCTTCAAAATAAAACAAAGAAATTGTCTTTTCTAATGAATAATGTCTTCTCATGATGTGACCAATGTACAACAGACTCAATTTGATCATTTTTCACCCGTTAATTCACTATTGACTATACTGATACAATTTTCCTTTTCATTTAATTCACTAAACAAAAGGCTCAGTGTTGTCACAATTAGGGTGTCTTGTACATAGGAGAGCCCTCTTTGGACATGTTGCTCAATCCAAGTCCACTTTAAGGATAAATAACCATAAGAAGGAGGAGGGCTGGCCATGCCATTAGGCAGAGAATGGCAAACAACCAAGGTAGCATATGCTGAGATGGCAGTAACAGCAAAGTGTTGGTGAACAAAGGTAGACAGAGTTGCAGGGCAGAGGTCATGTGGCCACAGTTGTCCTTGGCTGCATCTGCACTGCAAAAATAATGCCATTTGATACTTCCTTAACTGCTGTGGCTCAATGCTACAGAATTCTGAGATTTGTAGTTTTGTGAGATATTTAGCCTTTTCTGTCAGAGAGCTCTTGCGCCACAACAAATACAAATCCCAGGATAATAAATAAATAAATAAATAAATAAATAAATAAATAATAAAAAAACCTTTTATTTATATCCCACCATTTGTCAGTGCCAATTGAGGTGGCTTACACGTTAAAAAGTTTCTACATACATTCCCATATCCCCAATCCCACCCTCCCTTAAAAAATTAATTAAATCATAGCAGTTAAAACACAGAATTAAAAATTAAAAGGGATTCCATAGCATTGAGCCATGGCAGTTAAAGCAGTGTCAAAGTGCCTTATTTCTACAGTGCAGATGCAGATATTGTTGAGTCACATTGCTATCCAAATTACAGTAATCATTTCTAAAATTGCATTAATTCAGAAAGATGTCAAAGATATGGAAGACAAGAAGGAAAATCAAACCATTAAAAGTATGTTACCAAGCAGTTGAACCCAAGTTCAGGTCAGACTCTCAACATGTGGCCATCTCAAGCAGTTGCCAGGGCCCCAAAGCTCCCTGTTGATGGTTTTTTGTGGGTTTTTTGGGCTATGTGGCCATGTTCTAGAAGATTTTCTTCCTGACGTTTCGCCAGCATCTGTGGCTGGCATCTTCAGAGAATCCTTGGCTGGAAAAAGTGGGTCTATATATACTGTGTGAGCCTGGGAATGCAGGAGTGATTTGCATGTGTATTGTTCTGTGTTGATGGCAGACCTCAGACTGGAAGGCTAATACAAAAGAGGATTAGTGTCTGCTAATTGGTGATCATTATCTGCTGGGAAAGCCTCTGACTCTGAGTGGTTTCCCATTTGCATTTGCTGAGTTCTTATTTTGCTATTCCTCAGGACTGGTAGCCAAATTTTGTTCACCTTAAGGGTTTCTTCTTTCCAGTTGAAATTATCAAGATGTTTGTGGATTTCAATGGCTTCCTTGTGCATCCTGACATGGTAGTCCCTGTTGATGCTTGTCATGGGTCTCACTGCCATTGAGCAGTTGATACTAGGGGCTTTGAGCATGCCCCTTATGCCAGCATGTTTGTTGTGCTGGGTGGAACATTTCTACCTGGCGCTTTGTCTGGAAGCTGTATTCCAATTCTCTGTTCCCTTCCCTTTGTCTATCTGACCTAATGGTGGCTGTACAACAAATATAAGCTTCAGGCTACAATCTGTGTTGCTGTATTTCAATGTTCATTCTTCAGACTTGTAGCCACTTTTGCCCAGGATTGGATGATGAGAAACTTCAAGCCCAGTTCAGGGAAAACATATAATAAGCTCTGCTTGGACTTTACTTCATTCCCATGCAATTAGGGAATGCGAGTTAATTTTTTAATTCATTGTGTGTATTTATGCAACATGAGAAAAGAATAATGCATGCGGGTAAAGTGAGAACATACTCGTTGGCCATGCCTCCCTGCCCTTATTTTCACTGCTTGTTTTCATTGATCTCCATTGTCCAGTTGTTTAGGTTTCTAAGTTGCTGAAAGAACTGATCTCTGCTACAGATGTTCACCCCCTAAGACCCTTAAGATGGGGTCAACTATTGGAAACAAAATGGAGTGAGTGAGGCCAAGGAGCTCTCACATAATTCTAATTATTTTTGTGATGAACACTGGGATAGGGCTTCAGTTTTGTCCTATCTGGGAGTCACCTGAATTAGGCTTTGGCCTAGGGTATGTGTGTGCACCTGAATATGGCTTGTTCTTTGTCCTACTTCGGTGAAGACACCCAACTGGGACTTCAACAGGGTGGCTGGGTGAACATCTACTTTGTCCTCACTAAGCTTAATCTGTGTGGATACTCAGCCTTGAATACAACTCGTAGGTTTGTGGAATTAATACTTGGACAAAGCTGAAGAAATTGCAATCTGAGGCCTATGTTTAGCTATACAGGAGTAGGTGACCTGACACTTGACTTATACACTATTGCTAGAGGCGCCTGAATTATATTGAGTCTGAACTATATTACAGACCTTCCCTTCATCTCCATATTAAGCTATTAAATGACAGTCATTCTGCTATTTTTTAAATATTAAGATGATAAATGCAGAGATGGTAGCAACAGCCTTGAACATGAGTGTGAACCATGTGAAGAGAATGAAACATTTAGCATTTGAGAAATGCCATGAAAAGAGACATGCAAGGCTTTAAGACACTTAGCATGGGTTTGAGGAGGGGGTGTAAATGGTTCTTCATTGAATCCATTCAGTGACAGAAGGAATAAGGAGAGGTAGAAATTGGCAAAAGAGAAAGCAGTGGCAAAATGACTTGCACAGGAAATAGAGACAGCTACATTTCATTCAATTTAACTTGGCATTTAATAGCAAAAAATTATAATTGTGGCTAGTGGCAGAAAGATGTTGCTGGCAAGTGTAGATTCAGTTCTGTCACTGGCTTATCATGTGGCTTCTCCATCTTTCAGCTGACTGAATGTCGTTGTGCTGAGATGAATGGAGATCTTCATTTCTCAGAAATGAATTTCAGAACCAGGGGTATGAATAGGTTAACCTATACAAGTTTTCCTGTCCCACATTCTGGTATTCTGCAGATATTTTGGACTACAGCTCATGTCTGAAATCTTGTATCAGCTTATATTTAATTAAGTACAGTTATTTAATTAGTTACTTACTTACATACTTTATTAATTATGTAACTAAGGCTGCATCAGCACTGCAGAATTAATGCAGTTTGACATACTTTAACTGTCATGGCTCAATGCTATGGAATTGTGGGATTTGTAGTTTTGTGAGTTGATTAGCCTTCTCTGTCAAAGTGCTCTGGTGCCACAATAAACTACAAATTTCAGGATTCTATAGCATTGATCCATGGCAATAAAAGCAGTGTCAAACTGCATTATTTCTGCAATGTAGATGCACTCCTCCTGGACCAAGCCCCCCAAACCTGATGGAAACATCATTCAATTGTGCTCTGATCATCCGCAGAATGGCACTTCTCTTCATGCAACTGATGTCCCATGAAGTAGGTTGGAGACCAGCTATGACTGTGGAGACCAGCCATGACAGCTATATACTGTCAAAATCATGACTACATAGTGATCATGGATACAAAATAGTTAATAACACTACTTAGAGTCTCTACAGACCAGCCTGAAAGCACATTGTTCTGCTGTTCAAATACAGTAATCATTTCTAAAATTGCATTAATTCAGCCTGTTTAAATTTTTATCCAAATCAGTGTCATATTTTGACATCTCTTTTGGATTAAAATTTTGGATTTGAGTTGAGAAACAAATTCAAATCTCCATTTAGACAAAGCATTCAGCTCCTATTAGTTGCTGACTCAACCTAATGTGCCCCACTGGGCTATTATGGAAATAATGTAGTTTAATACAGGGGTGAGCAAAGTGTGGTATGTGGTTGGAGAAGAGATGGTTAAGGGGTGACATGATAGCCATGTTTAAATATCTGAAAGCATGTCATATTAAGGATGGAACATGCTTGTTCTCTGCTGTTCCAGAGACTAGGACATGGAGCAATGGATTTAAACTACAGGAAAGGAGAATCCACCTAAACATTAGGAAGAACTTTCTGACAGTAAGATCTGTTTGACAGTGGAATATACTGTCTTGGAGTGTGGTGGAGTCTCCTTTGGAGATTTTTAAACTAAGGCTGGATGACCATCTGTCAGGGGTGCTTTGATGGGGGTTGAACTTTGTGGTCTCTTCCAACTCTATGAAGTTTATCGCACCGGGTTTAAAACGTTCCCCGGTGCGTTCTAACATGCACGAGTGGAGCCGCACACGGAGCGTAACGGGAACGCGATGGGGCCCAGAACGCCATTTTACCGCACAGCAGAATGCTGCCTTTGCTGCTGGGCGTTCCCATCGCATTCCCATTGAGTTCCAGAGGGCGCCATTTTTGGGAACTGTTTCAAACCATTCCCAGAAATGGCGCCCTCTGGAATGCAACGGGAACATGATGGGAACGCCCAGCGGCAAAGGCGGCGTTCTGCTGTGTGGTAAAATGGCGTTCTGGGCCCCATCGCGTTCCTGTCACACTCCATGCGCGGCCCCTCTCGTGCACGTTAGAACGCACCGGGGAACGTTTTAACCCCAGTGCGATAAACTTCTATGATTCTATGATTCACTCCCATTCCAAAACATTCTTTTCGCAGAGCTGTCCCATTGTCTCTCTTGAACAAGCCATTCCCACAGGACTGACCTCAATACATATTACTTCCCCTTCTCACCTGCTCATTATCCAACTCAAGGAAGGTAAACATCCTTTCCACCCTAGCCACACCAAATGTATGGCATAATCCATCATCCTGTAATATAAAACAAAGCAGGTACAATATAATTGACTAGCAAGCATGTCAGGAAATCAGAGGCATTCAGATCCTAACAGTGGAACATCATCTGAAAATCATCCAAACCTTCACCAAAATGCATTTAATGTAGTGGTCTGAGCTAATTTCCTCTATAACCACTCCAATAGGAAAAAGAAATTTAAAACCAGCTTATATCAAACCAAGAAGTGATGGCCAGTCATTTCTGGGTCACAACTAATGTGATGGTCAGGCCTGCATGGTGAGAGAAAGTGGTCAGGCTGGACAGCAAAGAAGGTAAGGATAGTTAAACATGCACAGTCACCATGGACTTGGTGGGAGAGGTTGCCTCCGTGATTCTTGTAATATTTTAGCATGCTGTGAAGTTTAGCATACTGGATCAAATGTTGCTGTTGGACTTGAGCAATGGCTCAGGCTGCCTGCTGTATTTCTGTTCCCAGCAATCATTGTGTAGCAGCAGCACGTCAATTCTCCTGGAGTTTCTTGCAATATATAGGAAGTGATTTTTGTCATGCAAACAATACCCCGTTGACAGTCCACAAATTATAGCATAGAATTACTCCAGAGTAAATAAACTCCGGGTTATAGTCAGAGGGGTGATGATTATTTTCAGACAAATGTCACTTTTGAAAGCTATTTTCCTCCACAATCACCTGACAAAGTAGAATCGCACTTTAGAAATCAACAGAAATGGATACCACAGTACTTCCAGAGGAGAGAAATTGGAAGGGAGTTGAAGCTGGCATGATTGCATTAAAACTGGATTAGGATCACAGATGTTTGGGTGGAAAGTTTGCTGGCTGGAGTCCCATGAGTGCTACAGGTATTTCTCTTTTATCTCACAAGAAGGACCTGAGAATGGCTTTAAAATATCTCCTTTTCAACAAGAGGTGATAAGAATGACATGTACATAAAGGCAACAGCCAAGTCAACATAAACAGATCAGAAAGTAAAGCTCTTCCTGGATTTTAGGAAAGATTTTACTGCAGGATTGGATGATTGAACACTCTGTTCCTACACAGGTATTATTGTGTGCCTTCAGATCATTTCACTAAGGAGTTTATCACACGGGAGGAATTTGTCATAATTTCAAATGAAAAGAAAGTGGGGCCAGAACTCATTCATTGCATTCAGCGAATTTACATGAATTCGAATTGTGCTCGAACTGACTTCCCATTGTCCCAAAATAGCTTGTCATTGCCCAAAATTGCCTGTGATCACCTCTCACGCAATAACATGAAACCCCATGATTGCGTTTGGACTGACTTCCCATTGCCCGACACTGCATGTGGTACTCTATCACGCAATAACGTTAAACCCCATGATTGTGTTCGGATTGCCATTGGATTATACTTCCAATTTCCCTTGTCTGATAACGTCCAAGATGAAGCTATCAATGGGCTTTCTTGACTCCCTCCTCAACTGTCATCTCGGCCTCAGAGGGAGCCATCAGGCAGACCCATCTCCATCGGGGACAGCCTGAAGGAAGAGGCCCCTTCCTCCTCAACTGTCATCTCGGCTTCAGAGGGAGCGATCAGGCAGACCCAGCAACATCGGGGACTGCCTGAAGGAACAGGCCCCTCCCTCCTTAACTGTCATCTCAGCCTCAGAGGGAGCGATCAGGCAGACCCAGCAACATCGGGGACTGCCTGAAGGTAGAGGCCCCTCCCTCCTCAACAGTCATCTCGGCCTCAGAGGGAGCGATCAGGCAGACCCAGCAACATCGGGGACTGCCTGAAGAAAGAGGCTCCTCCCTCCTCAACTGTCATCTCGGCCTCAGAGGGACATGGTGCAGACCAGTAACAAATGTCGGGACGGCCTGAAGGAAGAGGACCCCTCCCTCCTCAACGTCATCTTGGCTTCAGAGGAGCGATCAGGCAGACCCCAGCAACATCGGGGACTGCCTGAGAAGGAAGAGAGCCCCTCCCTCCTCAACTGTCATCTCGTGCCTCAGAGGAGCGATTCAGCCAGACCCCAGCTCCATGCGGGGACAGCTGAAGAAGAGCCCCCTCCCTCCTTAACTGTCCACATCTACCGTTCGGCCCTTCAAAGGAGCGATCCAAGTCAAGAAACACCACAGCAACATCAGGGAACTGCCTGAAGGACGAGGACTGTCTTTCTCCCGTCCCTTTTAAACTGGTCAAACCTTTGTTAGTTTTGTATTGTATTACAATTTTTACTGTACACCGCTATGATCATTGCGGAATAGCGGTCTATAAATAAAAAACATATTAATGCATATACAGGACATATCTCATGGCTTAATAAATTGATTTTCCTCTACCTGGCTTAAATCTTAATTCAGGCAGCATCCTGACATCATTGCAAGATTTTTGCCACCTAATTTGCCACTTGAATACAACCTGGGTCCATTCCCGCTTCCAGGAGCATTCCGGCGGCCATTTTCTTAATTTAGAAAAGAGCTGGAAAGAGCTCCTATGTCATCTCAGGTATCTTTCAAGAAAAGGTTCAGGTATCTTGAAATGAGAAAGGTCTCCCTTAGATTCTGGACAGTTGCCGTCAGTTAGAGTATTTTGATTGCTCCACCTTTCTCCCGAAATTAATAGCACCACCTAAATAGACACATAGCCTGAGCTAGTCAATATCTTTTCTTCTGCCTTTCTTTGCCTAACCCAGCATGTAAAATCATAAAATTATAAAAATTACATAAAGATGGCATAGTTGCTCTCTTTTCCCCCTACTGGCAAAGGACACCTGCAAGCTCTACACAGGCTGCAGATAGATTTGGGTTCACAGTGGGACTTTATATTTTCAAAAGGGGAATCAAATTTTCTAGCTTATCTTTCCTAGCAAATGCATCCACTTCTTTGGGTGGCAACTAATGATAAAAATTGTTTGAGATACAGTGCACCACTGGTGGCTGGTAGCTTCCATGTCAGTGGGGTGGTGAATCTGGTCAGGGTTTGAGTTCGAACTGTAAAGGAACTGTTTAAAATTATAGAACCTGCTTTCCTCCCAATAGGTTTGGCAACTTGCAGAACTCCAAGAATACAATCTGGAATCATACTTTGTCTGCTGCAGAGCCTTCTTCCCACTCTCCCTCCTGCCCGCCTTTGCCTGCTTTTTGTACATCTTGCCTGATGAAGAGATCCTGAGATTTCAAAGGCTTGCAGATTTGTGTACCTTTTGTGTTGGACTAATAAAGATCCTGCCACAATATGAATTTCGGAATGTGTCTTCTGGCCAACATGTTTACCATGCATTTGTGCAGGACCAGTTATGAAGCAGCTTTCTGTGAGTTTGCATACTGCCTCCCTCCTTCCCTCTCTCCCTCTCTCCTATGGTACACCCAATTATGTGGCATCATATGCATGTACTTTATGGGCAGAAACCCTGTCTTTTCTCAAGATATTGCTCATATTTTCAGTTGACTACCATATCATATCCTGCTTAGCTATGCGAATCCAAAGGGGGACCTTACATGAGTTACTCTCTCTCAGCCTGAGAGAAAGTCAGTGGCAAACCTATTCTGACTACATTATTATTATTATTATTAACCTTTATTTATAAAGCGCTGTAAATTTACACAGCGCTGTACATACAATCTTTTTAATTGGACGGTTTCCTGCCCTCAGGCTTACAATCTAAAAAGACACGACACAAAGGGAGTGGTGGTGGGAAAGAGGCCTCTCTAGTAGGATAATACATATAAAATACATAGCAATACAGGAAATGATTCAATAAAACAGACAACAAAAGAACATCAAATAGCAAGTGACACTTATGCAATGCCTGGGAACGCTGCCCTGAACAGGATGGTCTTCAACTTTGTTTTGAAGCTGGTTAAAGAAGTGATGGCTCTTGCTTGCGGGGAATAAGGTTCCAGGAGTGAGGGGCAGCGAGTGAAAAGGGGCGAATCCGAGATGGGGCAGAGGAAATCCTGGGCTGGGACAGCCGATCTTGACTACCAGAACGGAGGGCCCTAGTGAGAAGGTGAGGAGAAAGAAGGTCTGATAAGTAAGGAGGGGCCAGCCCATGGAGGGCTTTAAACGTCGACAGCAGGAGAGCTTATACAGCAGGAGCTTAATGCGGAAAGGGAGGGGGAGCCAGTGAAGGGATGCCAACACAGGAGAGATGTGGTCAGAGCAGTGGGCGGATGTGATAATGCGTGCAGCTGAATGCTGGACAGAGATTAAAGGACGGAGGTGAGAAAGAGGAAGCCCAGCCAGGAGGACGTTACAGTAATCAAGTCGTGAGATCACTAGGGCATGGACCAGGATCTTGGCAGTAGAGGCGGAGAGATATGGTCGGATTTTGGCAATATTGTACAAAAAGAATCTACAAGCCTTGGCTGTGGTCTGGATCTGAGGGATACACGACAGAGAAGAATCAAAGATAAAACCAAGACTGCAGGCTTGTTGGACTGGTTGAATAGTAGTGTTGTTCACAGAGACAGAAAAGTAGTGTTGAAGGGTGGACTTAGGAGGAAAGACAAGAAGCTCCGTCTTGGACATGTTGAGCTTCAAACGCCGATGGCGCATCCACTGCGAGACAGCTGTGAGGCAAGACGAAACTTGCTGTTAAAACCTTGGAGAAAGGTCAGGGGCAGAAAGATACAACTGGGTGTCATCAGCATACAGGTGGTAGGAAAAACCAAAAGAGCTGATGAGTTTATCTAAGGACAGTGTGTAGAGAGAAAACAGAAGGGGACCCAGAACAGAGCCCTGGGGAACTCCAATAGATAAGGGAACAGGAGATGAAGTCAGACCACCTGCAACCACTGCAAAAGATCTGTCTGACAAATAAGATCTATACCAGTCAAGAACAGAGTCTGAGAACCCAAGGTCAGAGGGTATGTCAATTAGGAGACAGTGATCAACGGTGTCAAAGGCTGCAGACAAATCGAGAAGGATGAGAACAGAGTAAAGGTCATTAGCCTTGGCCCGTAAAAGGTCATTCGAGATCTTAGTGAGAGCTGTCTCTGTAGAATGCCTTGGGCGGAAACTAGACTGGAAGGGATCGAGGATGGAGTTGGCTTCAAGAAACCCAAGACAGCAAGAATAAACAACCCGTTCCAAAACTTTAGAAAGAAAGGGAAGAAGAGAAATCGGATGAAACATCTTGCAAAGAAATGGGTTGTCATTGAAGTTGATTTGAAGGTGCACAACAACAACAAATGACAACAACAACAACAACAACATAGCATTCAAACAGTCAAAGGAAGTTACATTTTGGAATTACTCTTATGGAAGGAAGAAATACTATTCAAACTGGAGGCAATGGTTTAGTGTCACTTGCTAAATAAACACAGAGATTAAAATTTGTGTACAGCCTTAAAACAAAAACAAAACCAGAAGGCACTTGATAGAATATATAAAGGTTTATTCCTATCACACTGTTTATAGCTTCGGGATCTTAATGGCTACCTTTCCCATCTATGATTGATGCTGTGCTAAGGTTAGGTCAGCTTTCTACTGATATGCAAGCTGTATCAAGTATAATAGAGTTTAGCGATACCATTCGAACATGACACTGTTTGCACTGTGTTAGTGACAAGCTATAATCCTGACAAAAAGCTGGGCCTGGAGGCCTTTTTCTTCAAGATGATGATGTGATGATTGTGGCCATGATCAGGGCTGTAGTCAGTAGTAGTAGCCCACTAAGCTAAAAGCTAATGATTTTTTTTCTCAAAACACTGCCATTCATTTTGTAGAATGACTCCAGGCAAAAAATACAACAGCTAATTCTGAACTCTTGTGGTCTTTCTCTGAGAAGATAGGTAGCAATTAAACTTCTGTCAAAAGGTAATCTTAATTCAGACTCCCTGTGGAGCTTTGGAAAAATTACTTTGGGGGAACTGCAACTCTCAGAATCCCCTATCTAGCACAGCTTGGGATGTGTAGCTCCCCAAAACAGCTTTTACAAGCTTTGCCTCTCTTCCTTGCCAAACTCTGACTCTCTTTTTAAACTGTGCTTTACAAAGGGTTTTCATCCTAAATAATCAGAGGCGCCCGATAGTTTCCATGTCAGATAAGTTAGCAAATCTGTTACGGGTCTGAATTTGAAAGGAGCAATCCTTGATGCTGAATAATTTTTTGTGGTGGTGGTGAGCCCCTTTAAATACCAAAGCCCAATGTGGATTCACTACTCTACGTCCCTGGATCCCTTTCAAGTTACACAGTTGTAGCACTATGCTTCTGCTTTAACTACCTCCTATAGAATCTTGGGTTTTGTACTATATTGTGACTAATCAATAAACATTGCTGCTGCTGCTGTTGTTGTATTGTATTGAAGCATTAGAACTTTCTGGCTGAAAATTCTAAATATCCCTCCCTAAACTGTAAATCCTTGGATTCCATAGCAAGTTGCCATGGTTATTAAAATACAATCACTGCGGTGTAACTTTATAGTGTAAAAAGGTGTGAAGCCATCAGTCCCTGCTTTGTATAATAAAGCTTGATCTTTTGTTTTCTTTATCTTCAGGCCTTCCTCCATTAGTGGCAAGTTTTCACATGACTGAGCCAGCTAGAACCCTTCTAATCCAAAAGGGTATGGAATTGTTGAATAATGGAATTGAAAGGCATCCCCAGAGCCATCTACTCTGACTCCTACCAGCATAGGGATCCATCGCTAAAATGCCCCTGCATGGTAGGCATCAGTGGTGTCATTAGGGGGTGTGGGGTGTGTGGGCAGCAGCAATATGATGCCCAGAAAAGGGATGATATCAGGTTGCCAAGTGCTTTCGCCTTGTTCCCCTCATGAGAACGGTACCATGAAGAGAACAACACTTTGGCACCGAGGGAGCTGAGCACCTTCATCTTGGTGATGTTGCCTTGGCACAGCATGTGGCAGTGGGGAAACATTCCCAGACCCCCCCCAACACACACACACACACACACACACACACACACACACACACTGCAGGCCACTCTACATGTAAGTAGAACAGCATGCGGCAGGGGGGCTGGGCATGCCCCTTCCTTGCTATGTGCCACTCTACATATGAGTAGAACAGTGTGCGCCAGGGAGGGAGCATGCCAACCCACCTCACCCTGCTGTGCACCATTTTACTCACATGCACAAAGGCATGCAGCAGTGATGTGACCCCTGGAAGCTCTGCTCAGAAGCCCTGCCTCTCGCACCGAGTGACACTTGGGCTGCAACATCACTGGTAGGCATGCAACTTCTGTTTAAAAACATTCAGTGGAGTCCATAACCTTTTGAGGGAGTCTGTTTCATCATCCTCTGTGGTTTACAGACTTCGTATGCTTCTGTGTGGAATAGCAAAAACGTATTGGACACAAATACATGAAAAAATAAGAGAGATACTTAAAATTGAATATAGAAAGGATCCTAAAACATATCTAGTAGGAAAAACAGACAATAAATTTGAGAGTAAATATGAGAAAGATCTCCATTATTTGATTACAGTGGCAAGAGCAGTATTTGCCAGAAGATGGAAGGGAAAAAAAGGTCTACATAAAACTGAATGGTTCTGGACAGTATTAGACTACATGGAAATGGACAAACTAACCCAATTGATTAAAAAATAAATCAATAGAGAAGTTTAAAAAGGCATGGCTAGATATAGCTGAAAAAACTCAACCCCTACTGAAAAAAATTTGAAAATGATATATATGTGTGTGTGTGTGTGTGTGTGTGTGTGTGTGTGTAATAATAATAATAATAATAATATGTTTTATTTATAAACCGCTATTCCAAATAGATCATAGCGGTGTACAAGAAAATTATATAACAGTACAAGAAAAATCTACAATTAAGATACACTGTATCTTCAGGCCAGCCCCTGATGACGCTGGGCCGGCCTGCTCTCTCCCTCAACGGCCGAAAGATGACAGTTATGGAGGGAGGGCACTCTGTCTTCAGGCCAGCCCCTGATGACGCTGGGCCGGCCTGCTCTCTCCCTCAACGGCCGAAAGACATACACACACATTTAATACTAAGAGAAAAGGGGGAAACAATAATAAATAAATAAGAAGGAAAAATAATAGTAATAATAATAAATAAAACAAACAAATATAAACAAACAAAAAACAGGACTAAAATAGGAAGAGGAAAATAGACAAATAACAGGAAAATTGAAAACAAATTAAAGAAATATATAATAGAGAAAATAAAATAGATATATTACAGGATAACAAGTAAATAAGAAGATTGCGACTAGAAAAGAAGTAGAAGAGTAATAGTAGAGGAAATATTCACTAAGTGGTTATTAGGGAGTTTGTTTTATTGGTATTATTAGAGGTGTTTTGTCAGTGAGACAGTTTGAATGTAGGTATATGTGGATAAAGGGAAGATGGAAATGTGTGTTTTGTCTTTTGTTTTGCCATTCTTTGTCTTATAAAATGTGTTTTTAAATGTTTTTTGAAATTCAATTATATATATATATATATATATATATATATATATTAAAAAAGAAGACTGTATGCTTCAACATAGATGGCTGCTTTATGTCAGAATCCATTGACTTTCTCACAACTGGTTTTTTAAATGTCTATAATACATATCAGTGTGATCTATTTGCAGCAGCAGGTATAACATAACTATTATGGGTGGTCAAGGAGAAGGTTCAGTTCTTTTAAAAAAGTAATTTGTACTGAATATTTGGCAAAAAGACACAGCAAAAGTAATAAAAAAAGAAAATATACTAAAAAAGAAAACAGAAAACCAACAATGCAAAACACAATGACAAAAAACATTTGATGTAATCTTGAAACTAAAACATCATTATATCATTCTTATCTATAGACACTTGTGTTCGTGTCTGTTTAATATACTTCCCTCCGTTTCTGTCATGGCCGGCCACAAGGAGGACTTGGAGGACGATGACGAGGACTTGGCTCCTCAGGTGCAGGAGGAACCTGAGGCTGTGCCAGGCCCCAGTTCTGCCCTGCCAGCTCCCTGCTCTGTTCTCCCAGCCCCAGTGGATTAGGCTCAGCCAGACCCTAGCTCTGTGGGATCTCTTCTAGTGGAGCCTGAGGCTCAGCAGCCCAGCCTTGCCCCAGTAGAAGTGCCAGACTTGGGAGACATAGAGCAGCAGAACATTGAGGTTCCTACCTTTAGCCAGAGGAGATCAGCAAGGGCATGCCTTCGCTGTTCCAAGAGGCTTGCTGAGAAACGCTCATTAGGTAATCAGCAGCTGTGATAAGGGATCTGGATATAAGGCACCTGGCAGATGCTGAGCTGTCTTGCCAGAGACTATTAGTTTTCATTAGTGAATGCTGCTTGATCTGGCCCCCTAGACTCTTGACTGCCTTTGAATCCTTGACCTTGGACCGGACACTTGACCAACCCTCTGGTACTTTTGACCTCGGACTGGACTGGTAGTGTGACTCTCTGTAATCATGAACTTTGGACTGGCTAGTGGCTTATTCTATTGACATTGTTTGGCATTGAGGAGGAGCTGCTGCTGGCAGCTCGGTGTGTTTATCTTCCCAGCAGGCTCTTATCAGCCATCTGAGTGTCTGTGTTGGCAGCATTCCCAGACAGTTTCCTTCTTCCTTCCTGTCCCTTCTTTATCTTTTCCCCCTTTCCTCCTTTTATACTCCCCCTCCTCTTATTTTTATTTACCCCTTATTCTTTCTCCTTTCCTTCTCTTTCTTCTCCTTCCTCTTCTCATTCTCTTTCTAATTACTCTCGCTTCTCTTCTCTTTTCTTCTCTTCTCTCCTCCACTTTACTACCTATCTTCCTCTTCTCTTTTACCCACCTACACACATTCTTTTACCCTTCTCTCTACTACTTACATCTTCCTTTCTATTCATTCTTTGCCTTTCCATATTCCAATACATTCTAATCTCTCAAATGCTATCTTAACAGGTATATCTCCCATACCTTTTTATTTATCTCACTTATGAGGAGCCATTAAGAATTTTTTCAGGGAAAAAAAATCAATCTTGGGGAACAGGTGAGATAAGTGAATGAATGAATGAATGAATAAAATCTCAGCAAGCAATCTTTTATGTTATTTTTTATTTATGATCTTTTAAATTTTTTAAAAAATAGTTTATGGATGCAATTTTATTGTCCCAAGGGTGGGTCTGAAGGACAACAGAACACTGCAGACCTTCCTCACTTTAGGGGAAGAAGACGGTCCATTCAGGAGAAGAGTAAAAAGAGGACATTTTAGGAATGTAAAAGTAAAAGTAAAGGTTTCCCCTTCGACAAGGTTGTCAAGTCACGTCCAATTGTAGGGGGCAGTGCTCATCTCCATTACTTAGCCAAGGGAGACAGCATTGTCAGAAATGACTCCATGGCCATGTGGCCAGCATGATTGCATGGAACACTGTTACCTTCCCACCAAAGTGATACCTATTTATCTATTTGCACTTTTACATGATTTTACATCTGCTGGGTTGGCAGAATCTGGGACTAGTGACAGGACCTCACTTCATCATGCAGCACTTGGGTCTTGAACTGCTGACCTTCCCACCTTGCAATCATCAGAGTCAGCATCTTTACCACTGAGCCACTGCATCCTGTATGTAGGTATGTGATAAGGGTGAATTTGGGTAGATTTTAGAGGGGTGGGTTGGGGAGCATCAGTGGGGTCTTTCAAGACCCCAGAGCAAGTCAGAAATGGGTTTAAAATGGTTTTAAGTTAAAAATCATTGTCCCAAAGTTGTTGTTGTTATTATTATTATTATTATTATTATTATTATTATTAACCTTTATTTATAAAGCGCTGTAAATTTACACAGCACTGTACATACAATCTTTTTAATTAGACGGTTCCCTGCCCTCAGGCTTACAATCTAAAAAGACATGACATAAAAGGAGAAGGGAAAGGTGGTGGGGCTAGTAGGCTAATACATATAAAGTACATAGCAATACAGGAAATGGTTCGATAAAACAGGCATCAAAAGAACATCAAAAAGCAAGCGACAATTATGCAATGCCTGGGAACGCTTCTCTGAACAGGATGGTCTTCAACTCTGTTTTGAAGCTGGTTAAAGAAGTTACTGGTGGTTTAATTTGATATGTTTTTAGCTAACTTTTTTTAGTGTAAGGGGAGAGGTTGAAGTGATAATAGGAGCAGAGTGGGAACTTGGTTAGCTATATAAGGCACATCCTGATTTTGAAAGTCCTGTAAAAAAAGGGCGAGAGCCAGCATGGTGTAGTATTTTGAGCATCGGACTACTACTCTGGAGATGAGAGTTCGATTCCCTGCTTGGCCATGGAAACCCACCACAGGTGACTTTGGGCAAGTCACACACTCTCAATCCCAGAAATGGATAGGTCCACCTTAGGATTGCCATA
Organism: Sceloporus undulatus; assembly: GCF_019175285.1. Lineage (NCBI taxonomy): Eukaryota > Metazoa > Chordata > Lepidosauria > Squamata > Phrynosomatidae > Sceloporus > Sceloporus undulatus. The sequence goes on along the minus strand of NC_056522.1, from coordinate 358,305,188 downwards.
AATTGGAAACTGCTTGAAACCATATGGCAACAACAACAACAGACTAAAAAGGCAGTATCTGATCCTGTAAAAAAAGGCAGTGACCTTTTTTTTGCATACTATGACATGCTTCCTGATTTCTCTTCCTTCCTCTTGTTTCAGAGCATGGCTTGTGACACAACTGAGCAGAGATAGCCAACTGCAGTAGGTCCAGGGGCCCATTTTCTGCTCCGATAATCCTTCAGGGGCCACTAGATGAAAAATAATGTACTTCTAGAAAGAGTAACGAGTGGGTCTTAGAGAAAATTAAGCCCGAACTCTCCCTAGAAACCAAGCTAACTAAAATGAGACCTATCATGAGAAGATGTGAGTAATTAGAAAAGACGATAAAGCTTGTTAAGGTAGAGGGTAGTAGGAAAAGTAGAAGACCATATTACAAGTGGATGCACTTAACCAAGGAAACCATGATCCCGAGATTGCAAGATCTAAGCAAGGGTGTTGATGATAGAGTAACTTGGAGGTTTCTCATTCATAGGGTATTATAAATTAAAGTTGATTTGATACCAATGGCAATAAAAATGTGTAGATGGGCAAGGGGCTACAAGGGGAAGCAAAAAATGGCAAAAGCTCCCCTAGAAGCATCCTGTACTAGAAGCCTCTGGCTTCAGAACGCTCTTTTGAAGGCTTACAAAACCATATTGAGGATGATGGAAGCTAGCAGGTATTAGCTTCCTAGCCACTTTTCACTTTGTGAGAAATGTACCTCATTTTGCAATGAGAAATTCTCACAAGCAGAACCAAACTCTAAGGGCATGACTCCTGAGGTAAAATGTACCTATTTGGAAAGGTGAGACCTGTGATGTAATTTCACATTGTTCTGTCACATCATTTACATCTCGATACTTGAGAAATGTCAGAAGGATCTGAATCCAGGAAATGAACTAAATGTTTCAGATTTCAAATTTTGATTTTCGTTTACCAGACATCATTCATATGTGATGCTGCTGCATTGAGACTTATTTCTCACTCTGGTTTCAGACTGAACATTGTTGTGTTAATGTTCTAGCCTTTGTAAATATACCCTTCAGGGACTGCAGTAACATGGAGGTATTTGTTATGATTTTGTTTTAAAGACAGTCCTTGTCTCCAAGAGTGAACAGATGGAAGGTGAATTTAGAAAGGACTGTACCTTTCTTTAAATGTCACTTATTGTATTGGATTTCATTCTGTCTCTGAGACAGATGGCAATGTTTAGGATCTGGACTAAGCTTATACCTCTTATTGACACTGCAATGGTTGGAGAAATTGTCTATCAGCAAATATGCTTATTTTGGCGATTTGTCATGAGGAGAGTGAATAGCTGCATGGCAGTATATGCAAATTGGAGATGATATAACTGTAATGTTGGCAAATTATCTCTTGTCCAGGAAGCAAGAATGCTCTTAGCAAAATTACCATATATTGGAAAACAGATAATGGAACTAGTTGTGACAGTATGTTTCATGAACTTTATTGGTTAATGGAAAGCAAAAGACCTGTTCATGCAACATGATGGCCAGGATCCTACACCAAAGAGACAGAGCAAAACTTTACACACATGGAGCTATATGAAGACTGTGCAATGAAATCTTGTTTGTGCATTGTATTATTGCACAACTGAATGTTCAGTCAAATGGACATGCATCTGCATGCACAATCTGTAATGCACAATGTGAAATGGCAATGTTTGTGCAACTCCACTTCTGCAACCTTGAACAGAATATAGACATTCCACACTGGACAAAAATATCTAACCACTTTTATAAGGGAACAATTCCTGTTGATTCAGGGAGTGCACTGCTACAGCATTTTTGTTAGATGGCCATCCAGCCTCTACTTAGAAACCAATAAGGAAGGCAAGTCAACCATCTTTTGAGTCAATCTGTTCCACTGTCAAACAGCTCATGCCATCAGGAAGTTCTTTCTCATGTTTAGTCCAAATTCCTTCTTGTAATCTGAACAGTGCAAGCTGTTTGGAATGGAACAGACTGCCTTAGAAGGTGATGGACTTTCTTCTTTATTAGAATGATTTCTAAACATGTGTGTAAGCACAGGAAACTAACTTTGTTCTAGAAGTGGGATCCTCTTGAACCCTGAACCCAAACATTCCCTAATATAAAACAATAGTCACTGTAAATAATTTAAATACAGAATGTACTACTCAAGTCCAGTGTCTACCCTTGGCTGTTGTTTGTCTGCGTAATGTATTTGTGAGTCATACATGGGATCAAATGACAACATATGTAGATTGCTGTGTGTTCTGTGGTATATGTCAGAGCCCCAAATGAAGGGTGCAAATTCTTCTTGTTTCTTCATTACAGCTCTCATTTCACAAAACACTGTGGCTAACCCAATTGCAATTTAATATTCCAAACAAGGACATCTGCAGCAAAGAATTAACACAGCAACATTTAAGTGTTCAGTTCCATGTCTTGACTTTATTGAACTAGACATACTCCTCTCCTTGGAGAGGTTTTAAATAGTTTTCTAAAACTCTGCAAATGTTAAACAAAACACAGAAAGGTCACATTAGACACAATTATTTGGGGTTTTCCCCCTATGATTTTTGAATGTAGAATATGTTTGAAAACCAGTTTTACAGTCCAGTGTATGATTACAGTCAAAATATCTAGATTTAAAAAGCACTGATTAAACAGTTGTCAGGGATGTTGGGAGATAGGTTAGACAGAGGATCATAGAATCATAGAGTTGGAAGAGACCGCAAGGGCCATCCAGACCTTTCACCATTTTAGTCGCCCTCCTTTGGACACGCTCCAGTTTCTCAATGTCCTTTTTGAATTATGGTGCCCAGAACTGGACACAATATTCCAGGTGGGGCCTGACCAGAGCAGAATATAGTGGCACTATTACTTCCCTTGATCTAGACCAGGGGTAGGCAACCTGCGGCCCGCGGGCTGGATGCGGCCCGGTTAGGCCTTGGGACCGGCCCCAGCCTGGTCCTGCCGCCGATTGCCGCCGGGGCCTTTGGCGTCTCACGTGAGGGGCATGGTGGGGCAATTGTCTATAGAAGCCTCAGAAACATGCATTTATCTTAACATTTTTTAAAAAAAATCAGCATTTTTTTCGCGTGTCCTCCATTTTTTATTTAAAAAGTGCCCTCTATTTGAAAATTTTGTCCTACATTTGTCCCGGTTTATTTATTTGTTTTTTTTTTAAAAAAATATTTAATTATTTATTTTTTGGCTTCGGCCCCCCAGTTGTCTGAGGGACAGCAACCCGGCCCCTGGCTCAAAAGGGTTGCCTACCCCTGATCTAGACACTATACTTCTATTGATGCAGCCTAAAATCGCATTGGCCTTGTTAGCTGCCGCATCACACTGTTGACTCATGTTCAACTTGTGGTCTACTTGGACTCCTAGATCCCTTTCACATGTTGTCTCCTTAAGCCAGGTGTCCCCCATCCTATATCTGTGCATTTCATTTTTTCGCCCTAAGTGCAGTACCTTACATTTCTCCCTGTTGAAGTTCATTCTGTTAGCTGTGGCCCAGCTTTCTAGTCTATTCAGGTCATTTTGAATTTTGATCCTGTCCTCTGGGGTATTAGCTATTCCTCCTAATTTGGTGTCATCTGCAAATTTGATAAGTATTCCCCCAATTTTTTCCTCCAAGTCATTGATAAAGATGTTGAATAGCACTGGGCCCAGGACAGAGCCCTGTGGGACCCCACTGGTCACTTCTCTCCAGGATGAAAAGGTGCCATTGTTGAGCACCCTTTGGGTTCGTCCGGTCAACCAGTAACTTGTAACTTGTTTCTTTCCTAAGTCTAAATGTGAATGTGGAATTGTTTTTCCTTGTCATGATATCACAAGGTTTTATTTTTGTCTTTCTCAGAGACAGTTTGAACATTTGCAAGACTGATCTGTGCTGATTTCTATAAATGCACAAGTTTTAAAAATACGATAATTTCTGTCTTCCTTCAGATTGTTTAAAAACAGAAGCATGGAGCACATTATGTTTTTGTAAGCAATCATACTATAGTTTGTTGTTGTTGATTGCTGAGTGAGGATGCATAGCTCCACAAACAGAAAAGATGCTCATGAGATTATTGTGCAAATTGTGCCAAACACAACAAGAACAACCTTTCTTTCAATCCCACTGCATTCATAGGCATGATCTGTGAGGATACATCACAGGCCCTTCCTAATAGTTGCTCCTAGGCTCCAGAACTTCCTTTCTAGAGAAGCTACAATGACCCTTCCTTTCTGTTCTTCCATCAGCAAATAAAATCTTAAAAACTGCAGCAGGTTTTCGAAAACTACTGCAAGTTTTTTTTAAAAGCGCTGGAATCCTGTTGGAGACTTGCATCTTTGCAAGTGGATTTACGTATGTGGGAATTAGAATTGCAAAACTGCATAACAGCTATATCCACTAGAGTGCTGCTGTTACATTGCTACGTAGCAGAGCTAGCAAAGTGAGTGGTGCACATTGTACCCAATGAAGAATGGGGCTGATGTGCATCAATCCCAATGCACATTGCATCGGTCCTGAGAGATAGCACATTGATCCTGATGCATATTGGGCACCAATGCACATCAGCGCTCTTGCTGATGTCTCATTATACATGTTTGTAATTCAGGAAAGGGGTTTCTTAGGACCTCTGCTACGTAGCAAGGTATATGTAAAATTATATAATATAACATGTCATGTAGAATTCTGGTCAGGGCTTTTAAGAGCATGCAATACTGTTTACATTACATTGTTTTTTAAACTGCTTTTAAAATACTTTTAATTGTATGTTTTAGTTATTATTAGTGTTTTATTCTATTTTAATGTCAGTCTTTTGTATTTTAAAACCACATTGTATTTGTTTTAATTTGCAAGCTACTTCGAGGAAAATATGAAGTATAAATAAAGATAACACGACCATCACCAGTACCAGCAATAACAGTAGCACTTGGAAGGGGGTACTCTTGCTGCGTTTGGGGAAATTTTGATGGGCTGCCTAACTATGTTGACCATAAATCAGACACAGGAGAATATTCTCTAAGGTGAGACCATGTATTCATAAACTGTTGAATTTGATTGACAGCTGCAGTCCTTTTTGTCACACCTGAAGGCAGCAAGCATGCTTAATGGCCACAGGGCAAGCTGCATAGCAGATGGCACTCTCCTCTAATGTCTATCAATATATACTGCCTGAGGTGGCCATCTTACTGTCTAATAATAGACCTGGCCTTGTCTTCCACCCTAACTCTGTACATAAGCAGCTGGACAGATTAGGCAATGGAACCAGAGAAGAAAACGAGGGTTCAGCATAAAATAGAGACTTCTTGGGCTGTACAAGCAGCCCTGAATGGCCAGCCTCCAGATGTCCCTTCTTAGCTGGCAACCTCATGGCTCAGGCCCAATCTGGCTTATTGAAGGCGCAAAAAGGAGTCGCAAAAAGTGGCTCCTTTTTGCTCCCTTGAAAGGGTGCCATAGCTGCAGCAGCATGGTTATATGGTGCTCATTTGGTGCTGCGTTATCTTGACGTAGTGCTAGAGGCACGCCATGATGCTGCTCACCATCTGGAGCAGCGTGTGGTATCAGGGCACCTTGGGGGGGTGGAGTTGGGCATACGTCATCAGGACGTTACATCCCGACTGCTCCCAGGCCGGCCTTTCAGGCTGGTCTAGGCAGAGCCTTCTGTCTCTTTGGTTGTTTGCATTCCATTTGCCAAGCCATGAAGTGTGTCTAGTTGGTAGCAGATGCCAATGTATGGAATCATAGAAACATAGAATCGTAGAGTTGGAAGAGACCACAAGGGCCATCCCGTCCAACCCCCTGCCATGCAGGAAATCCAAATCAAAGCATAGAATCATAGAATAATAGAGTTGGAAGAGACCGCAAGGGCCATCCAGTCCAACCCCCTGCCATGCAGGAAATCCAAATCAAAGCATCCCCGACAGATGGCCATCCAGCCTCCGTTTGAAGACTCCAAGGAGGGAGACTCCACTACACTCCTAGGAAGTATGTTCCACTGTCGAACAGCCCTTACTGTCAGGAAATTCCTCCTAATGTTGAGGTGGAATCTCTTTTCCTGCAGTTTGCATCCATTGCTCCGGGTCCTAGTCTCTGGAGCAGCAGAAAACAAGCTTGCTCCCTCCTCAATATGACATCCCTTCAAATATTTGAAGAGGGCTATCATATCACCTCTTAACCTTCTCTTCTCCAGGCTAAACATACCCAGCTCCCTAAGGTGTTCCTCATAGGGCATGGTTTCCAGACCTTTCATCATTTTAGTCGCCCTCCTTTGGACACGCTTCAGTTTCTCAATGTCCTTTTTGAATTGTGGTGCCCAGAACTGGACACAGTATTCCAGGTGGGGCCTGACCAAAGCAGAATAGAGTGGCACTATTACTTCTTTTGATCTAGTACCTTATCGCACACACATTCTGGGGATGGAAAGAGGACACTTGTGAGCGCACGCGTGCTGCAGAAAATGGAGTTTATTGCACACGAATATGTCCTCCAAGAGGCCCTGTTCCATCCCCCGGAGTACACTCGTTCGCATCCAGTCCTGACGGGTGTGATTTTTACCTGAAGGATTACCTTCCGTCAGCAAAAAATCATGCCCGTCAGGACTGGATGCGAATGGGTGCGTGCTGGGGGACGGAACAGGGCCTCTTGGAGGACGTATTCGTGTGCGATAAACTCCGTTTTCTGCAGCACGCGCGCGCACACAAGCGTCCTCCTTCCGTCCCCAGAACGTTTGAAATTGTGTGTGCGATAAGGTCCCTAGACACTATACTTTTATTGATATGAGAGAGAGCTCTTTCACACTGCATTATTATAGCATTTAAATGCCACTCTAACTGTCCTGGCTCTTCCCTATAGAATCCTGGTATGTGTGATTTTCTAGTTCTTTGCCAGAGATCTCCAGTGCCTCACCAATCAAAAAATCACAGGATTCCATAGGATGGAGCCATGGCAGTTAAAAATATATCAAAGTGTGTGTGTGTGTGTGTGAGGGGGGGAGGCATCTCAAGATATTTTTTAAAAGGTTGTATTTTGTTGAATGTTGAATTGAAGACTTCAGTTTTGATTTTACAAAGGATATGAAATTTCTTTTGTATTAAAGTTTGTATCATAAATTTTAATTAATAAAGATTATTTTAAAAAATAAAATAAAAAGGTTGGTTTTTTTTTAATTACCCACTGCATTTTGACAAGGAAAGATTTGCCCTGCAGGCAGATTTTCCAAATTATTTTGTAAGTAGAATCAGAGAAGCATAGGACTTTATTACACGGAGAAATTTGGGGGTTTAAACAGTGATTATCCGATGAAAACTGTGCAATCACGATTAAGATTTTCAAACGACGTTGCAATTGAAGAGCCATTATCCCGAGAAGAACCAGGCAATAAACAGCAACAAATCATTCACTGGGAAATCTCATAAATGATTTGTTGCTGTTTATTGACTGGTTACTCTCAGGATAATGGCTCTTTATGATGTTTGAAAATCTTAATTGTGATTGTATGATTTTCATGGGATAATCACTGTTTATACCCCCAATTTCTCCCTGATTTTCCCCATGTGATAAAATCCATAGAGCTGGAAGAGAGCACAAGGTCCAACATCCTGCCAGGAATGCTGAACAGCTTTTACTGTCACAAAGTTCTTCCTAATGTTGAGGTGGAATCTCCTTTCCTCTAGTTTGAATCCATTGCTCCATGTCCTATTGGAAATATTTAAGCTACTATTTGCATGCATCTCTGATCACTTTTTGTCAATCAGTGACCTTTCCTGCATGTCTATCAGCTATCTATCATTGTTTGCCCATCCATCCATCTAGTACCTATCCAACTTTTCCTGAGTGTAGCTGCACCTTAACAATGCACCTCTTCTATGCAAACCACAGGGGAAAGTAATTATATTTAATAGATGGTACCCTCGTTTGAAGCTACCCCAGTCTAAAGATGCATAGAGAAGTAATTAAATTTTATAGCAGTGTCAGCTTCCAAACAAGGATATACAGTCTAGTCCCCCAACGGTTCGGGGGGGGGGGGGGGGGAAGCATATCCACCAGTAGCTTCCTCACTAGAAATATTCATGCTTTTGTAATTGTTCAAATCAAATCTCCTTCTACAAAGGAACATCCTCTGTTTCTGAAAATGATGGAATGTAGAAATGTCTAAGCATGTTCCCTGATTGGGAAGGGGGAAGTGAGGAGACAAAAGGGGGGAAGGGCATTAAACAAAATAAGATTATAAAAGAAGTCCCCAAAAGTCACACTTTAATATTCTACTCTCATTTTCATCAATCACTGAAGCAATACCCCCTAGATCAGTGCATTAACTTGTTTATCTTTTACAAGGAGGAGAAAGGGGAGCAGAAGAAGGGGAAAAAAAACTTCATAGCTTCATCATTCATTCCAGAGTGAGGGGGGAAAACAAAAGCCAGCCACCGAAATTTGCATGGTGCTCAATTATACATTAGTGAACATCACTTGGCAATCTGTTCATATCAATTTAATTGGATTTTAATACTGCCTCTGATCTTGTTTTCTAATTAACAGCAGTGCCTGGCAATAAAGCAGAACCATGCACCCAGCAACACCTTTGATCTCAACCATATGGAGCTCCTCCGTGCTCTTGGATAAAAAAAAAACCTTCTCCCTTTCCTCCGATGCAGGCCGAGAAATACCAGGAGCTCCCAGATGGCTGTATACCACTCCTGACTGCGACTTCATTGATTATTTTCTCTTCTGATTGGTCCTGATTGAAAATAAATAAAACATGCACTTGGAACTGGATGCAAATTGGTGTCACAATCTTTCGGTTTTGTTGATCGCTTGGTTTTTTTTTCTTTCTTTCTCAGCTCCTTCTTCAGATGACAAGCATTTTGAGTAAACATTAATTGACTCAATGGTCTGTATTTAGGAGCACAACTTTTATCACCAGGACCTTGTATTTGTATGTCTAGCTACTGTCCTCCAAGCACAACATTTTAATTAGGATTGAAAGAACCTAACTGTTCATTCCTTATCTTTCTGATGCTATCATCATAGGCAAACTATTTAAGCCTGATTTGAGCACAGCAGAATGTGATTTCTATCTGCTTTTTGATGGTTTTGTCGACAGTCAGTTCCTTTATTTTCTTTATATTATTATTTCGCCCCCTCCTTCCCAGGTCAAACGTGAAGTACAGCCTGCTCACGGAGACCAGATGCTGGCATGTCACATTTCATGTGTTTTTCTCAAGTAGCTAGCATTCTCGTCAGGCTTCTAGGATGGAAGGAACTGATTAGCAGGTTTTTTTCTTTCTTGTATGCATTTGTGCAAGAGAAAGAAAGAGAGAGACAAAGAGGCAGGGATTCACCTTGATCCTGGGGCTTCTTGCCAATACAGTCTGGCCCCTAATGGCCTCCCCATTAATTCCAATTGAAAAACCAATTCCTTTGCAGAACTATTTTCTGTACTGGGATGAAAAGTGCAGCTCAGAAATGCAAGTGAGCCATCTGCACATCTCAGTTCCTATAAGTCTCTCATTTAGAGCATTATTTTAAGAAAGATCTGCCTCCTGGAAGCTTTAGGTACAGCTTTTAAGATAGGGAAAAACTAATGGATATAGTGTGGCTAATAATGCATTGTCTAGAAAAAGGAAATACACCCCACCACAAAAAAGGCTGAAAGAGGGAAATTTCATGTGTTTAATTATAATGTATAAACTGACCTCTAAAAATAATTATGGAAATTCAACTAGGAATACAACGCATCTCTTCATAGCAGATTAGAATTTGACCAGGGGACATGTGTGTCAGCAACTCATCTGAGCCCTGTAGCCAATGCTGGCATACGGCAGAGTAAACTGGCAAATTCAGAAACGTGGTTCTCGGTCCTCAGTTGAGATTACAGCAGCTGCATGTCTTCCAGGAACTGAAGAAATGCAGGAACCTCCGGGACCTCTCAGCAACCGATGCCAGGCTTCAACTGATAAACGACCAGACAAGCCAAGTCTCCTGAAGTGCTTTATTTACAGGGCTATAATACAGATCACAAATGAATACCAACTCCTACTACAACCCACAAAGCAGTCACTGGAAGCCTCTGTGCTTATATAGCCTTCAGACCATGCAGTCTCCCAAACCCAGTAACTTCCTATGTCACATTCTAAAGTGTCCCCCTGTGCAATCCAGCTAGATGTTTCATCATCCAGGGCTTAGTGCATGCAGGCACCAGAGTGTCCTTGAGGCTATGAGCATCAGCTGTGCTTAATCAGCCTTGTCCTGCTGCTACTGGATGTTCATGGTCAGACACACACACACACATCCAAGCATTTCCCAGTGTGCTGACTTTAACCCTCGACAATGTGTGCCTGCTTAGTCTGCTATTTAGGTGTTGAGTGTCAATGGGCAACTTCAAGGCTTTTGCTCTCTTCAATTTGAGTATTTTGATTCTTAAACTGAAGTTGAACTCCTGAGCTGTCCTTCAGACAAAGAATGTCTTCAAATAAAGAGCTATCTGAAAGTCCTTAAGATACAGGATTACCTTCTGTAATGAATGCTCATGGCCACTCTTTGTGTATCTGTGGGACAGCACAATATCCATTGAATAAATAGGGTTACAGGCACAATCCCCAACAGCACCAGTAAAAAAAGATCAAGCGGCAGGGCTGAGAGAGATGCTAACCTTAAATCTTGGCAATACCTTATGTGTCAAAGCGCTGAGATATATGGATCATTGGTTTGGCTTGGTATAAGACACCTTTATATGCTCAGAGCTTGAAGAACTTTACATAGTTACTATCTATCTATGAATGGTGGACTTGAATTTTCCACCTTATGGTGATTTTTGTACTGCACATGGAACCTTGTAAAAGAAGGCAATGAAAGAAGTTAGAATTACTCAAGTCAAGACTAAGAGGTAGGTATGCAATTATGTAAGTTATTTTCTTCCTACACTGAAAAAATGCTTTGAAAACTGAACTGTTTTTGAAGACTGATATGAGTTTGGTATTTATTTAACACAAAAATTGCATATTTAAAATGTTCTTACTGGATTGTTCTTATAACCATTAAATTGTGTTTTTCACTGCTGTACGCTAGGGGTGGGAAGAAGGTAGATCAGGATTTATGGGTAGATAACTTGATAGAAAAATTTCTGACTCTTACTGCTAACAGTGATGACAAAATGACTGCCTTCTCACTCCGTTCATGTAGATGAAACAAAGAAGGCTTGAGTGATGCGATGTGGAATTCTGTGTGTGAAAGGACTTTGGCCTGCCTTCAGCTTTGGTACTCAGAACAAACTTCTGGGCAAAGAATTCTTTCATTCTAACTATGTGTCATTTTCACTAGGCTCTGGTTGGTGGGTCTTGAGGTTCCAGTAAATACAACAGAGATCCCACAAGCCTAAAGTCTGCCCACATTTCTGGCATAAGTCACTCTGAGTGCTCTACAACATATAAACAGAAAGATATATTGGTGCAGATATAAACAACAATGTTCCATGTAGGGAATCTGTTCTAAGAGTAGAAATCATGCTTTTGTATGTAAGGATTTTCACATTTTAGGTAAAAGGAGCCAGCATGCTGTAGAACTACCATGGTGTAGGAGCCAATGTAGCATGTGATGTGATGTGATGTGAGTGTTGGATTAGGACACTGGGATACCAGGGTTCAAATCCCTGATAAGCCATGAAAACCCACTGAGTGACCTTGGGCATGCCGCATTCTCTCATTCTAAGAGGAAGGCAATAGCAAATCCCCTCTGAGCAAATCTTGCCAAGAAAACCTATGATATGGTTGCCATAGGTCAAAGTCAACATGAAGGCACATGACAGAAAAGCTGACAAAATTCCCAATCCCTGAACTAGGTCCATGTTTTTGGATGAATGCACATGACCATATAGTGTCAAGCAATCTGATACCCGCAGTCACTCATTTACACTCCCCAGAAACTTATGAGAGGATTGCCATACATCAGAGTCTACTTGAAGGCACATTAACAACAAGGTTATTTGAATTGGTTTGTGACTCCACCATCCAACAGTTCATTGTTCACATGATACATAACCATTATGTTAAACAGCTATTACACTTCTACTGTTGTTCTGTTGTTACTATTTATATTTACATCCATCTGCTTCTTAACCCAGACACAATTTAATTTGAGTTATATACTACATCAGGAATGGGGGGAAAAGGTGTGGCCAGTGGACCACATGTGATCTCAATACCCTTCAGCAATTGGTTTAATAGATCTAACTCAAAATTTAGGTCTGTCTACTGCTACCAGTTTTGCAATGGCAGTGAAAGCAGCACTGTTAAGTACTTATTGGATGGCTGGCAGCACTGGGTTTTATTTCCCCTCAGCCAGCATCTCAAAAATCTCTTTTGAGCAATGCTGTGTCAACATGCAACATCCTTTTATATTGTTTCTGGAGACAAAATGGTGGATTCCAGTTGCTTAGAGGAGTTAAGATTGATAAATCAACACAAAGGGCATGATTCCATTCCTCTGTTGGTATATTAATTATGACAATACATGACAGCACCTGAACAGAGTGTTACAATGCATCTTCCCCTTTGCAAAGGGTAGAATCTTTTAGCTTCATAACTGAATTGAAGATCATAAGACAACGCCAGGGGCTTAAAGGTAAGACTAGGGCTATGTTTGCACTACAGAATTGATGCAATTTGACACATTTTGATTGTCATGGCTCAATGCAACTGAATTCTGGGATTTGTGGTTTTCTGAGATATTTAACCTTCTCTGTCAGAGCACTCTGGTGCCGCAACAAACTACAAATTCCAGGATTCCATAGGACGGACAGTTAAAGCAGTGTCAAAATGCATTGATACTGCAGTGTGGTAATAGCTTAGCTAAATATCATACCTGAATCCCTGTCAAGACCCATGGCTGCAAATAAAAGTTGTTCATGCTGGACTTTATGGACCAATAATATGATGCAGTAGAAACCAGCTTCTTAAGATTCCATCACACTTTCCCTCATCACCCTCTAAGGAAACACCTCCCCTTGCATTTCTGATCTGTTCCTGGTCGAAGGAGAACTGAAGCAATGTATAACTCGAGAAAGGAGTTTTAAAAAACCCATGTTTTATTATTCTACTTTCGATTTGTTGATAAATGAACAATATGTTCGCTTCTATGGAGTGCAGTGACATTTTACCGATTGAAGGAGCAGAGCTGATAAACAATGGGGGTTTCCTGTTCAACTCGGCAAGGAATCCTCTGGTGATTGGCTACATAGTACCTCGATTACTCTTGTGGTCTCTCTGTGCCCTGGGATGTGGCATCCTTGTCATCATTAGTATGCTGAGACACCATTTTGATCTTTGTTGCACATTTCCTTCCTCTGAAAGCATACCAGAGATGGAGGGGGGCAATGAATGCTGCTGCCTGATTTGATTACCAAGCTGTTGCTGTTACTGTTGGAAGTATTTTTGCTAACAATTAAATCACCCCCACCCCATCTTGGCAAGTGTTAAAACTTTCATTGTTTTATTTTGGGACTGCCAGGGCCAGCCCTACTATTAGTGAGAATGAGATGGCTGCTTCAGGCAGAAGATGCTGTGGGGCAACAAGTAAGTCACTGGAGGAAAACGTTGTGTGTTCCACAGTCTGTTTTGTGCCTCCTATGATAGCCAGCTCCTTTACGTGTGGTAGAAGACCATGGCTGCATCTGTACTGCAGAAATAATAATAATAATAATAATAATAATAATAAAATTTTTATTTATATCCCCCGCCCTTCCCAAGATCAGGGCGGCTTACAACAAGGTTAAAACAATGGTGCCATAACAATAAAAATACAAACTACAGGCAGACCATACAGACAATAAAACTGTAACAAAAACCAACAGGATTAAAAACCCCTAGCCCAACCTCTGGGCCCGGAAGAGGAGGGAGGCCCCAGGATTTTTAGTCGGGGAATGCCTGTTGGAACAGGAAGGTTTTTAAGTCCTCCTGAATTGGGCCAGGGTAGTAGTCGAGCGGAGCTCGGTGGGCAGCGTATTCCAAAGGGCTGGGGCAGCCGTGGAGAAGTCCTCCATGTGACAACACCAGTTTAACTGCCGTGGTTCCAGCCTATGGAATTCTGGGAATTGTATTTTGATGTAGCACCAGAGCTCTCTGACAGAAAAGGCTAAATATTGCACAAAACTACAAATTCCAGAATTCCACAGCACTAAGCCATGGCAATTAAAGCCATGCCAAACTGTTATATTTCTGCAGTGCAGATGCAGCCTTAGTGGCTAAGATGCTGTAAATTAATATATGCCTACCTATGGCCCAGTACATACCGCCCGGAAGCAGTGTTCAGGCGGTGATTCTAGGGTTAGGGACCGCACACCAACCGTATGGTCCCACACACCAACCACCCTAGCACTGTCCATACGGAGGGCCACCATCGTGACATAAGCAACGCACAGTATATAGATGTCACTGCATGTTGCTTATGTCAATGGCGCACTCATGATGTCTGCATGGCGTTCGAAGAAGAACCCGTTTTTTCTGGGTTTTTTGGGGGATGGAGGGATGCTGCACAGTTTGGCTGCTGCGGCGTCTCTCCAGAGGAAAAACGGCTGCCTCCAGCCCGCCCTTTAGGGGTGGTTTGTTTTGCCCCTATATTTGGTTTCCTTGAAGACTTAATGTGTCTTCACATTACTTGGTGGAAGTAAATAGCATCCAATCTGTCTCATATACTCAGGTCATCTGGGGAACTTTTACTTTAACTGGCTAGGAAGAAACTGGCAACTGTCACCCAGAGGACATTTTCACTGGTCACCCCTAGACTGTGGAATGACCTGCTGGGAGAGATTTGACACCTAAACATGCTGTCTGAATTTAAAACAGTATTAAAGTGCTGCCTCTTCTGGCAGGCCTACTCAGTCGATTTTAAACTTCAGTATGGATTTGAAATTGGTATATATTTTTTAATTTTCTGTTTGGATGATTTCAATATGTCCTGTGTTTATGTGTTTTAACTTATGTGTTTGAATGGTTTTATGTGTTTTAAAATATATTGTACCTTGCCTCGGGCCTTGAGGAGAGAGGGGTAAGAAATGAAAATTACTTATCATATGGAAGGCAGTTTTCGCAACTGATACAGTATGCACCCTAATCTCACTCTCCAAGTGCTATTACTTCTTCTCAGATCCAACTGGGCCCCCTTTTCTTCTTTTTCCCCAAGATAAAGGTGGCCAGTTTAAAAGTTTTTTTAAAAAAAGTGTGAATTACATAATGTGTACTTGGTTGTATTTAAAACACTCATTGACATGGGTTGTTGGAAGCATCCAGCAGATAGAGCTTCTGATTTTGGGTCAACACAAGTTGACTTGTCTTAAAAAAAAGTGAGGACTGGAAATGTAAACCGCACGTGGACATGAATGCACACACACATATACAAACACACACAGTGAAAGACATGACCTGGTTATGTAAGCATGTCAGATATTAAATCTTCTGGTGATTCATTTTTTAAAAATACTTCTACTATACTGACTCTGCTATTAAAGAATATCCGGCAGGCTGGCATGGATCGGTGTCTGATTGTTCCGCTTCTATCAGTCTCCTGCAATTCTGATAGAAAGGAAGAGGCTGTAAATGTGTTTAAACAAGCTGTCAGAACATTAACCTGTTTGCTATGATGTAAAAACATTCCCCATCTCCAGACCTTGGAAGTGAATGATCTATGATATTTTGAGGTGTTTTTGGATTCCTAGCAACAGGAGTCCTTTTAGATGTATCCAGACCTCATTTAAAAATATCAGAGACTATTTTTTTTCCTGGTCTTTGCAGTGATGAAAGAATGGGGAAATAAAATATATATTTTTGCCGGTGTTCAAATGAATGAAGGAAAGGGGAAGAGATAGTGGTAATTTGTATCTAAGAATTCTCCAGTTGATTGGAATTCAATGGGCAAACCAAGAAAATCCCATCCATATGGCATTTCCTGCTTGTTTTAACAGCATTCCATATTTTGCTGCTGAAATTCAGCAATGTAATGGCAGTGATTTATCTCTGTGTTTGGCCTTGCTAGGGCTCAGGACAGGAAGAGTGGACAAAGTTAGCTCCTGTAGTGCAGCAGTTTAACAATTGTATTGGGATTCTGGGAGATCAGGATTCAGATTCCTGCTTAGCTATGGAAACTCACTGGGTGACCTTGGGCAAGTCAGTCTAAGAGGAAGGCAATGGCAAACTCTTTCTTAATAAACATTACCAAGAAAACCCCATGATAAGGTATGATAATCTGGAGTCAACTTGAAGGAACATAACAAGGAACCTTGCAAAACTGCCAGTGCCTGAACCAGTCCCATATTTTTGGATGAAAGCAGGTTCTCATGTAAATTCAAATAGACATAGTCTCACATTGACCCATTTCCCCTCTCCAGAATAGATGATCAGTGCCAAACCTGGTCATTTGCCTGAGACTTAGGGGCTGTGTAGACAGCCCTGAAGGGCCACAGCAACTGCATGCCACAGCTCTGATCTGGCCTTTCCAGGGCATGAAAAGGAGATGCAAAAGTGGCTCCTTTTTGCACCCTGGAAAGGGCACGGCAACTGCAGTGCTACAGAGCTCCTTCGGCACTGTTATGTGGATGCAGTGCCAGAGGAGCACTGTGACACCACACGCCATGCAGTGTGGCACATGGCATCACACTGCCCTGGGGGTAGAGCTAGGGTATGCATCATATGGATGCTACACCTCAACTCTGCCCCCAACCTGGGCTTCAAGGCCGGTCTGCACATTGCCACTTGTGTTTTTTCCTAGTTGCTGGATGGGACAATTTGGTACTGGTAGATCTACTTCAGGGCCAAAATACTCTAAAGGGACCAGAGCTGATCTGAACTTGGAACCAAAGTAGAATCCGTTCCAGTTAGGACTTGGGTGCGAGACTGTCAATCAGGTGTTGCGGGCTATATTTCAGAGGAAGGAACTGGCAAAACCACTTCTGAGTATTCCTTGCCAAAGAAAACCCTATGAAATTCTTGGGGGGGGGGGGGGGGGGGTCACTGTAATTTGACAAGAGACTTGAAGGCATGCATAGACAGACAGATCTGTATCTTCATGTAGATGTAGTTGGACTGGGTTAAACTGATATGGAAACTGTCATATTTATCGAGTTAATAATAGAACTGAAAGACAGGGATCTCACAAGAATGGATATTGTATCTATTGTACAACGGAGTCAGGCCTTAATAAGGGTTGGCTCAGCATAGTTCCATCTTGGGAACCTAGCTTCTAGTGGGCCAAAGTAGGCATGCAGTTCAAAGTGGACCACAGCCCAGTTCCAAAATACCAATCAGGGCTTGAGGGATGGGAGGAATAGGTAGACCAAGCATAAGTGTTCAGGCCTACAACCATGGATATGGAATAAGATTCTTGGCAATGCCCTCATATGATATTCTGCTGAATCTAAATTGTATGCTCTGAACCTAGGTCTATATATAGTTGTTTGGACAGGGACAGGACCTTGAGTGTCAGCAAACTGAATGTCCAGGCTCTTACTGCAATCTAGATGACAACCTTGAAGTACAGAGCTTACTCTGTCCAATGTTCTGGTGGTCTGGGAAAGGAACTGCTTGTGAGGGACTGACTGCTGAGGATCCTAGTTTGAGACCCTTATCCTGGTGAAATATGCTTGGTTCATATATGCCAGGTTCTGTGTTTGTGGCTAGAGTGGTCATATATCCTACTTTGCAAAGGACAGTTCTTTCATTGAAGACATCCTGTATGTGAAGGTCTGAGCCCTGTCTGAAGCCAGTTTAAAGAACCACAAGAAGAGAATGCAGGAGCTGTGAAGTTGGTAATTAATATTAGAAGGTCTGGGACCACTGACTAAGTAAGTAGGCATACTGGTCACATAGGTCTTGTATACACTGGCCAGGACACTCCAAGGGCAGCCTGGTGTATCCTGGCCCTATTACCTCATCCTCCATTTTTGCATGGCATTTGCTGTCTACATGGGTGTCCACTGGGATGCCTGAAGTGTCTGCTGTTGCTGTGGGCTGAGTGCCTTTTCCTGACATCAGAATGAGTGATTTGCAGTAGTGGTGGACAAGTAGTCCAGTGGGGTGCCCATGCAGATAGCTGTTCCAGCATGGAAACAGGGGCCTTGAATCTTCTAAGCAGATCTACAGGAATAGGTATGTTTTTATTTTTTACTCTGTCTTAGCATTTTTATACCCCAGCTCTGGTATGTAACATGCAGAAAGTTGTCTAGATTACCTGCACTAGGACTGGGGTTTTAGACGTGTTTCATCTGAAAAGGACGATGGCAGAACTTGGAGTTGGTGGGGGAAATGGGTTTTTTGGCCCATACAGGCAAGGCCCAAACTGCAGCCTCCCCCATTAGAATGAGAAGTCAGTTAAACTATAGTAGTTACTTTTAAATTGTCACCTATAGGCATATATAAGGTAAGGAAAAGTGGGTGAGGGGGCAGAGTGGCCTTGGTCCACAGAGATAATCTCACCTTGACCAGGATACCTATCCGGACAACTGACTGCTTTGAGTGTTTGTACCTCAGCCTGAAAACCAAGGATAGTATAAGGATTCTGTTAGTATACTGTCCACCCCATTGTCTAACAGACTCCCTATCCGAGCTGACACAGCTGGTCTCGGAGTTGTTGTTGGAGTCACCCAGACTTATAATTCTGGGCGACTTCAACATCCCACTCGAGACCAGTTTAACAGGTGCGGCTCAAGAGTTCATGGGCCTATCCCAACTGGTGTCCGGGCCAACACATTGCACAGGTCATACCCTTGATGCGGTCTTCAGTACGGAGGAGGAATATCCCGAGTTACTAGTACCACTACACTGTCGTGGATGGATCATTCCTGGTCAAGGCTGAACTAAGAGCCGCAGCTGCCCCTCGGGGGTGGAGGACCTATTAGAATGGTCCGCCCTCGAAGGTTAATGGAACCAATTGGATTCCAGAAGCCTTAGAGGGTTCCTGGTTGGTAATGCTGGTGATTCGTCAATGCTCTGGTTAATACCTGGAACACCGATAATCGCCGGGCCATTGACACAATGGCTCCCAGCGTCCTTCCAACCTGCACCTAATCATAAATCATCTGAGGAAAGATCGGAGGAAAATGAAGCGGGTTGGACAATGACTAGAGTGTGACTGGCGTGACACTCGACTCCTATCTGACAGAACTCGTCATAAGAAATTCCTTCATTCCTATAGAGAGGCGATCAGCCAGTGCAGAGATCTTCTCCTCTCACGTATCGCATCTGTGGAGTCCCGTCCAGCAGGGCTGTTTTAGGGTAAGGGAACTGACACAGGTTCCACCTGTGCAGAACCCTTTGCTTAACCGACAACGGCCTGCTGTGATGTTTTAACAACTACTTCGCAGATAAAATCTCTCAGATAATGGCTGACCTGGAGGCGGATTGCAGCAGAATTGACTGATGAGGTGTCCAGTGAACCCGTTGTAGAGGTTAAACTGGATCGGTTTGAGCTTGTGATACCAATGATGTGGACAAGATCCTGGAAATGTGAAGAAGACGACATGTTCCCTCGATCCCTGCCCATCATGGCTGGTCGTCCAGGGGGGTGAGCCTTGATGCATTTTTTAGAGATGTCTCAATGCATCCTTAGGGAAGGTTGTGTTCCAACTTGCTTAAAGAGGCGGTTGTTAGATCGCTCCTGAAAAAACCTTCCCTGGACCCACTGGATATGAAGAACTCAGGCCTGTATCCCATCTGCCATTTTGAGCAAGGTGATCGAGAGGGCAGTTGCCCTTCAACTCCAAGTCATCTTGAGAAACCGATATCTGAGACCCATTTCAAACCGGCTTCAGGACAGGAATGGGGTGGAGATGCCATGGTTGCTCTGGCTGACGATCTTTGTCTAGGCATTGACAAAGGAAGCGTGACCCTGTTGTTGCTTCTAGACCCTCTCAGCGGCCTTTGACACAATAGATCACACACCTCTTGGAACGCCTGGGAGAGTAGGAATCGTGGCACTGCACTCCAGTGATTCCGGTCCTTCCTCTCAGGTAGATTCCAGAGGGTGATGCTCGGGGACAGTTGTCTCCTCGAAAACAGAGCTTAAATGTGGTGTCCCTCAAGGCGCCAACTGTCCCCATGCTATCCAACATTTATAGAAGCCGCTGGGGGAAATCATTCGCAGACATGGGGCAGGTGTATCAGTATGCTGATGACACCCAAATATATTCTCCATGTCCCGATCAGCAGCTATGACAACAGATGGCATTTCTCCCCTCAATCAGTGTCTTGAATGGGCTGGATGAGGAAAAACAAATTCAGCCTGAATCCAGACAAAACAGAGGTACCTACAGTAGGGGCCCCCAAACCAGGTATAGGGTTGCAACCTCCAGTCCTAGATGGGGTCACGCGCTCCACAAAGGACTGTGTTCGCAGTCTGGGGGTGTCCTAGACCTGTCACTTCACATAGAAATCCGGTGAATGCGACGATCAGGAGCGCCTGTTATCAGTTCGGCTGATATGCCAGCTGCGCCCTTTCCTGGAAGTAAAGGACCTAGAAATTGTTGTACATTCACTGGTAACTTCCACAACTTGATTTCTCTGTAATGCACTCTCCATGGGGCTACCCTGTGCCTAGTCCAGAAACTTCAACTAGTGCAAAATATGGCAGCAGGCTGGTCGCCGAAAAACTAGGAGTGACCAATAAAACCCATCTTAAAATCTCTTCACTGGCTGCCTATTAGTTCGGGCACGTACAAGGTGGTTGGTTATAACCTTTAAAGCCCTACATGGCTTGGGTCCAACCTATTTGAGGAATCATCGCTTCCATATAATCCGCCCACACCCTCAGGTCTTCTGGGAGGAATCTATTGCAGCCTTTAAAACCCAGACTAACTGCTCCCCCACCTCCAGAGGGCCTTCTCTGCAATTGCTCCCAAACTATGGAACGGTCTGCCAACGAGATCCGTCAAATTGCCAGCTTAGACAGCTTTAAAAAGCTGTCAAGACAGATCTCTTCCAGCAGGCCTTTCTGAATAAAAGTGCCCGGCCACAGAAGGACTGCCCCCTCACATCATGTATCATCCCACCGCTCTGTCCTCACTGTATTTTTATTGTGTTTTAATAGATGTTTTAATTGTAATTGTTTTATCCAGTTTTAAGGGGGGAATTGGGATGTAAATTGTAAATGGGGATTTTAACGTGTTGTAAGCCGCTTTGATTGTCCTGTCACAGAAAAGCATATATAATAAAAGTTTATTTATTTATTTTATTTATTTATTTTATTAGAATACACTCATGTTGTACAAATCTGTGTCCTGTTTTGAAGAAGAAGAAGTTGGTGATGACAACTATTTGGAGAGGGGGAAGCAATAATAAAGGCCAACTTAACTCTAACCTAGCTGTTTGTGTGCATATGTGTGTATCTTTCTGTTTAGAATGAGCTTGAAAATGCTATTTTTGGGACAAGGACTCTTACAGCCAGCAGTTAGCATAGCCAGTGGCCGAGTAAGGGTTATCAGCATTGTTACAAGGCTGGGGGGGGGGGAGTACATTTCTTAAACTCTGCAGGGGAAATTCAAGAGTTTGTATTATTTTTAAGTTTAATTATTATTTGAAAAAATCCAGTTGGCTGTATTGTCAAGAAATCAAGTGGTCAGTGCAGCTGTTTTGTGAATCTGGGCCCTCGCAGCTGTTCTAATATTGAAGGATGCTGCAAAACGGATGAAATTAATTTTATTAGTGGCTCTGACAGAAACCCTACATCCACACTACATCCACCGTGATCTAATTTGATAATGATATTTATGTTTTTCTTCAAGGTCTCTTGTAAGGAATGTTTAACACCCTTGATTATATGAATGTTTGCGCTTAATGGAAAGCAGAAAATAGAGGATTATTTGGAGACAAGATATTTTATTTGTTTTGGTTCATATGAGCCATAAAATAAACAGGCTGCCTCCATTACTCTCAAGCATCCTTCCTCTGTCGTTTGTGGTGGACAATTTGAGCTTGCTGTCCACCAAACCAAGGGTTAATTAAGGCAAATAAAGTTTTAAATTGTTAATAATCCTTCCAATGATCTTGTTTCCCCCCTCCTCCCTCCCAACCAGTAAGATGATAGTGCGAGTGATAGCCGATTTATAATTATTTCTGCAAACGAATGCTTTAAAGGGAAATATAAAAACCTGCTATTGGTCAAGTAACCATGGAGGCTTAGGTGAGCGTAGCTGATTTCTCAGACTCCCTGAAAGCTGGAGCATAGTTGGGTAAATCTAGTAAGTATGTGCAGAATAGTAATTTGTCATTAGTCAGATTGATGTGAAAAGGAAAATAATAGATTATTTACACATAAAATGCAGAAGTCATTGGTAGTTAAGGTAGGGCCTTAACTAATAAATACATTTTAATAAATTGTGTCAATATCTTTAGGGATGGAGTGCAAGAGTTTTAAGCTGTCCTGCAGCATTGGGATTTAGCTTTTATGTGGTGTGAAATGCATTGCAATTTGAGAAGGACTATGCAGAAAAACTGTGTGTGTTTAGCTTCGATTGCTTGGTTAAAACGCATCCGAAAAGCTCTGAACAGTGAGGACAGAGTCTCAAATGGTTTTCTCTGGGTCTTGTTTTTCACTACGTTTGAAACAGATTTAAACTAGGACTTACCATGGAAAAGCTTCAGTCCCAACAGGGTTCTCTATACCTGTCGGGCATTATTGGCCAATTCACATATTAAACTTTTGTAGGTGCTTACTAAATTTTAAAAATGAAATATGGGCACAGAGCCTGCATCTGCACTGCAGAAAATCCAGTTTTACACCACTTTAACTGCTGTAGTTCAATTTTATCAAATTCTGAGAATTGTTTTTTTGTGGCATAAGCGGAGCTTTGCTCGGTGCCACAACAAACTACAAACCTCAGAATTCCACAGCACGGACCATGGCAGTTAAAGTGGTGTCAAACGGATTATTTCTGCAATGTGGATGCCCCCTAGGAAAGTACAATTGTGACAATACTAATTTCAAAATATTACCAAACTGCAGTGTTACTAATAGGGCCAATGTTTGTCCCAGCTGGGCTAGACCCAATGAAATAAATTAATGCGTGTTACTTGTGACTGAACACCCATTGATTTCAATGGCCTGCGTTAGTTGGAGTAATAATTGGATTTAAGCCTGTGTCAGCCCACATGATGCTTATTGGGATAAAGCACTGACTCTACCATGGGTAAAGGATAACATGATGTAGATTTGAGTCGACTGATTTGGACTCAGTCAGACTCAAGTCACTTGTCATGAATTGTGGACTTGACTTGGCAATAAATGATGCACTGACTCCTGAATTCACAACCTGTATATTTTAGGGAAGAACTTGCTGCCCTAACTTCATCCGAAATGTTACAGAATAGAAAACATTTCATCCTTTTTGAACAATGCTTCATCTCACTCGCTTTCTTCCTACAGGTCATATGATGGAGCATACTTTACATTTGCTATATTGAAGCCCCTGCTTCCAGTACACCCCCCCTCAAGTCCACTGCCTAATGTTGTGTGCTGTTCCTCTCAAGTAATGCTTCTCTACTCATGGGAGCAAGTCTTACTTGCTCCTCCAGAAAAGCTTTAGAAGTCTCCCTCCAATGCGTTGCAGGACAGGTTGTTGAGTAGACCTAAATCCCCACCTCAAGGCCATTGCCTAACACGTTTGCTATCCCTCTGAGAATGTCCCTGTGCTCTGGGTCTGAGGTAGGTGTTGAGGTCTAACAGCAGCATGCCACTCGGAGGAATCCTCTAAGCTTTTGAAAAACTTAGGAGTGTGAAGCTAAGGCTTCACAGCTAGCATCCATATGTTTTTTATAGTTTTTCTTCTTCAGAAATGAAGAGCCATCACAGCTGCGGCGAAACATCAGGAATAAACTCTCTAGAATACGGCCTCATAAATCGAAAAAACCCCAAAAAACTTTAGAAGGAGTCTCCACTCAAGCCTATTGCCTAACACATCTTCTGTTCCCATCCAAGAAATGTGCCCCACACATGGGGGGGTGGAGGTGGGGTGGGTCTTGCCTACAAAGTTTTAAGAATGCTCTCTGATGGCAGTGGGACAGGCTTCTGAGTGGATCTCATTTTTCTAAAATACAGTCTAGATAAATTTGCCTATGATAATTTAATTATTTTTTTACCTACATTTGCGCACATCTTTGATTTTCGTTTATGAAATGCTACAGTCCTCACCCTACATCACGTCTTTTTCTTCGTTAAAGTTGGTTCCCAGACTTGAGACTCAACTTGAGCTTGAAGGAAGAGACTGAGAGTTTGAGTAAAGACTTGAATACATCCCTAAAGCAATATTTTTAGTAGTGAGCCTGCTGCTTCTTGCTCCTAGGGATATAATTCTTTACAATTTCTCCCAAGGAATGCAATGATTAACTTTAGTGATTTTCTTCTTGCTGTGATAAAGTCTTTGGAAAGTGTGCAGTTTTGAAGACTTTTCCCAGAAGGAGAGTTCTGTCCAAAAAACATTTCATATGGTTGTTTTTTAGAGAAAAATGCAAGTAAAATAGAATATAGAGAAAAATGGCTGTTTCCTGGGGACAAAAAATATTTCTGTGCAGAAAAATTCTGTTTTCTGTGCAAAACAAGCACATGAGAATTTTGCATAGTAAGTCTTGTTCTGAAAAGATCTCAGTCCAAGGTTCTTCTGAGGTTTGTTGACACTCAAGAAATACATTTTTGATCATTATTTTTTTTGAAATAATTTCCCCTCTACTCTCCCATCACTAAAGATTATAGTCCAACATAGTTGGACTGCAGAGACATCCTTGCTGGAGTGGAAATTAGAATCTTCTGATGCACTATACTAGTGGTAACATGCCAATTGTTTTTTTTTTTTGTTATTTGGACCATGGGAGTTTTTTCCTGACGTTCCTCACAGCATCAATGGCTGGCATCTTCAAAAGGCTGGCATGGAGAGAGGTGGGGTTATCACGTTGGTTGGGGGAGGTTGATTTGCATGTTAATCTGTGTATTGTTCTGTTGTTGAATGGCAAGGCCTCATGGTGTCTTTTAATATAATCCATTGTGAATCAAAGCCTTCATGGTGGCATCCATTGTTTTTGTGGGTTTTCGGGCTGTGGCCTGATCTAGAAGAGTTTATTCCTGACTTTTGGCTGGCATCTGCAGAATGCGGCATAGAAATATACCCCACTCTCTTCCATGAACATAGCCACACAGCCCGAAAAATCACAAAAACTAATGATCCATTGTCTGCTGGAACCCCCTCACCCGAGGTGGTTTTTGTTTGCATGGGCTAGGTCTTGATTGGGTGTTTTTCAGGACTGGTAGCCAAACTTTGTTTACTTTAGGGTTTCTTCTTTCCTGTTGAAGTTGCTAAGTGTTTGTGCATTCAATGGCTTCCCTGTGTGCATTCTGACCTGTAGTTGTTGGCATGGTCTAGAATGTGCGTGTTTTCAAAAGCATTTATGCTCAGAATGGTTTATAATGTGTCCTGCTACTGTTGATTTTTCTGGCTGACTCAGGGGGTTACAAACCGCACTTGGGACATCCGCAGGACATCCCATTTTAAAAAAGGGGGCTCTCTTCTAGACGCCCCTGGCTCGAGTACTGCTCTGTCCGTACAATGTGCGCCGACCATTCCACACGGCCGGCGCCCATCTTTAGTAACGGATGCTGTGCGTTCGAACGTGTCACGGCGGCGTGACGCGCGAATGCGCCCCTGGCGCCTCGCGACGTCACAGAGGCACCGCAGAAAAAGCTCCTTCCTTGGAGCTTCTCGCGTCCGTGCAGGAGCCGCGTGTATGGCTGCTGCGGCTCCCGCATGGAGCAAACGGCGGCAGCGGCAGACCACCTCAAAGCGGCGGTTTATAACCCGCCTCAGTCTGCAGTGTCTCTCGTGTTCCTTGATCCATGTTTAACACTCGTTTCATTGTCCCTATGTAGACTTATCCACAGTTGCATGGTATGTGGTAAACTCCTGAGCCGTGGAGAGGTCTCTATTGTCCTTTGCTGAGCGCGGCATTTGGTGCATTTTTCTAGTCGGTTTATGACTATTAGGAGTTGTGTTTCCTCACCAGTTTTCCCTATACAGTCTCTAATTCGTTGATGTATGGTAAAAATATCTTTCTCTTGGGTGGTTCTTTGTCTTCTATGGGTTTTTCTGGGTCGTCAGCCCTTCTGATGTCTGAGCTGGAGTAACCATTAGTCTGTAGAGCCCATTCCAGGTGCTTCAATCATCTTTGAGGAGTGGGCCAATGTTTGTGGCAAGTGGAGGGGGAAAAGGCTCTGCACATATCTGCCTTCCTTCACCATTGTCTAACACTGGAAAGGTGTAAGTGCTAACATTGGTACTAACAGTGTTTTGGCCAAAATGTATATTGTGTTCACCTCCTTATACACCTTCAGGAAGGAGAATAAATAGAAACACTAAGAACAAACAATAATATGTCGGCTCTAAGATGGGGAAGGCATTTTCATTCGTATAATGGCCATTTGGCACCTCATATAAGCATTCCAGAAACAAAATCGAAAGATGTTCTTCCAGTCTCCAACAGTTATGCAACTTCTTGAACAATTATATATTATTTTATTATTATTATTATATTATTATTTATATTACCTTTATTTATAAAGCGCTGTAAATTACACAGCGCTGTCATACAATCTTTTAATTGGATGGTTCCCTCGCCCTCAGGCTTACAATCTAACAAGACATGACACAAAAGGAGAAGGAGTGGTGGTGGGGAAGGGACCTCTCTAGTAGCATATAATATAAATTAGAAATATGGAACACTGCACAACTTACTGAAAGGTTTATGAACTCTAACACGCATTTGCTAAATAATATCAGTAATTCTCACCTTCTCTACCTATTCTTACAGAGCCAATTAACAATAATGAGAGCAATAACTATCCCAATAGTAGGAATTCCTTAGTGGATAAGTAACATGATTGTTTTTTTTTTCTATGTGGAGAATTAGCACTTTGGCATTTCCTTTCCGTGCACAGGTTCTCCTATGCCTGTGGTCATAGCTTGGACAGCAAAGCTTTAATAATAGTCCTACTGAGCCAATTGTTAGGGATTTAACTCCTATATATGTTCTGCTTCTTTTTTTCAATCCACAGTCAATGATTTTCAAAATTTTTCTTCTACACACTTGTGTCCTCCAGTACTCCATTACATTTAATATTGCTGGCAGCATGTTATATTCTTTTAGATTACCCGTTTTTTCGGGGGCGGTCTTCTCACTGACATCTTCAGACTGTTATTTCTGGTGTTTTGGTTTTCCCTTCCATGATCTTGCTCTTTACTTTCCCATTATTTTTTTATTATTGCATTAGGAATAGAGCAGGAAACAAATTTGACTTCAGGTAAGTCTAACCCAATGGTGTGAACCCAAGTACAATATATATATATATGAAAGCTCCTTGAAATTAAGAAGAGTAACTTGTACAACCTGAGAGACAATGTTGTCAGAATATCTTCAAAGAGGTAGGCTCCATCAGTGGTCTCCATATTAATACAATTTAATTAATATTTGCTCAGCTTTTTTCAAGATCATTGCTTGGCCCGTTATCCATCAGTATTACATTCAAAGGACCTCTTCCTTTGTTCTTTGACCAAGCCAACAGAATCATAATTTTTCTGAATATTCATCCTGAAACACACCATCTATAGGCATTTTTTTTCGAAGAAATATTAATAATCTCATTCCACAGATACAGATCTGTAGTAACAATTCCAATTAATGTCATAAATGAATAATTACTTCCAAAGTAAAGATTTGAATTTAATGGGATACGTATTGTTAAGTATTAATTAATTAATTGTTAATAAAGATTATTAAATCATATGGTAGGAAGGCTGAAATTTAATATCCATGTAAAAGATGTGTAGATAAACTAAGTGATACATATTTTGTGTCTACTTGTCAAACCTCAATAAACACTGGCATTAATTTAATGAACTGCTCCACTTAAATTTGCACTGGAAGAAGCCAAGGTTTAAAGTGTAACCCATTTCAGGCAAATAGAAGATCTGATTTTGAGCCAGGAATGGAGCGGTCAGTGTAAAAAATAAATAAATCAGAGCTAGACCTCTGCTGGTGTCTTATGCATGCAGCAGTTTCACTATGGAAAGGGTTGGCCATTTTTGTCTTATGCAGAACATTTGTATTCAGTTCAAGGTTGTGGAAGTGACGTTGCACATGTAGAATTATGTGCAGTCAGATGTGCACGTTGTAAAGTGGGCTCTTGGTATCTACTGGGGTTTGGTTCCAGGGCCCCCATGGAATACCAATCAATGGATGCTCAAGTCTCATTAAATACAGTGGCATAATAAAATGGTGTCTGTTATATAAAATTGCAAGGTTTACTTTTTGGAATTTCTCTGTTTTTAAAATATCTTCAAGCTGTGGGTGGTTGAATTCTTGGATAAAGAATGTGGATATGGAAGTCTGACTGTAATTCTGTCTGGGTTCTAAGGGCCAACTATAATTGAACATTTCAAACAAAACTGCACTTTAAATCTCAATATAAACATATTTAACAACAATACATCAAACTGTATTTTAAACTTGTCACATATGTACAGTCCCAAAGGTTCCATGCATCCAATGAGTTACAAGTGCAGGATTTGACTACAGGACTCTTCTGCCTGAGCTGCAACAGATGGTTAAAACCTTAAACTCATAAATAAAATGCAAAATTGATAATAATGCAATATAGAAATCACACTACAAAGAATGTATCCTTTTGAACAAATAACTGAAAATACTACTGACAGGGCGCAGTAGAAATAATGCATCTTGACACCACTTTAAACGCTTTAGCACCATCCTACAGTCAAGGCTAATAAGGATTTTGATAATCATTGTATTAGGGCTGCCAGTTTGAGAATTTGGAATAGATATAAACTAAGATTTTCTTCTAAGATTCCACTTCAGGTTTCTACACAAGAAGCTTTGTTTAGAAGAGATAAAAGAAGTGATGAAAAGTGGATTACTTATAACGGGTTAATTAGGAGGATAATGAGGCTAAATTCAAGTCTCAGGAGGAGTTCGTTGGAGAGGGATATGGCCTTCATTGGTATTCCTATAAACAACTATTGGAAAGATAAAAAGTTGCTGGTATTTTATAAAGAAAAGACTGAATTTGAATTGAATTTATGTGATGATAACGAACACTTGGGAAAATGTATAAGATGTTATTCAAACTACAAATGGAAGATGAACAGATGAAAGACTGTATGGTTAAATGGGCTCAAAGTATAGAATAGAATAGAAATTTATTGTTAAAAGCTAAAAGCCGTCACAATATAAAATATATCCAAACAGTAAATACATAAACAGTGTTTAAAAAAATTAAAAAAACAAAAAAACACCAAAGCATAAAAACCACCAAAAACAACATGGTAAAGTTAATAAAAGAGATCCATCAACAAAAAACCAAAAATACATCATAAATGATAAAATAATAAAATCATAAAACTAGAATGGATCTAACCATCATTCCGATCAAGAAAGCTAATTCTAATCTTGCTAGCAGCTAAACCAAATTTTGCTACCATAGAAGTAACAAATACATTGTTGCCAGCCAAAAGGACACAAGTCTGCTGAAAGCAAGAGCTACTGGAAAGAAATTTCAAAATACAATCAAGAAACCTTTGTCTAGGAGATATATACAGAGGGCAATGTAGAAGGTAATGTTCTATATTCTCCACTTCCCCAGTTTTGCAGATACATAGTCTTAGACAGGAGTGTTATTATATCTGCCTGTCAAACAGGCAGAAGGCATACATTGGAACCTTAGAGCAGTAAATGCTTTTCTAGCAGGGGCCAAAGTAAGATGAATAAAGTAATACTCTAACCCAAATGAAGTCTTGTACAATGGGTACCAAAGAGAAAAAGAAGAGCTCGAAAGTGAAAGAAGATCGGCCCATTTGGAAGCAAGATAAATTTTCTCTTTAATCAGTTGCTTGACTCTACGGGTGGCATAATTTGGAAGTCAGTCCACATTAATCGCATAGCTCTGTAATATTGTTCTAACTATAGACACCCAGGAGTTTGGAGAATTAAGAGATAGTTGTTCTGAAAAACATTTTTGGGGAGCCTAGAATCACTCATGGATAACAACTTTAACCAGTAGAAGGCAAGAGCAGTATGTGTACCAGCTAGAAGAGTAGTTTGGCCTGTTTCTGCTCTCAGAAAAGAAACAGGGATACACTTAGGGACAGCCAACAGGGATCTTAGAAATAAGTTCTGAACAGTTTCTAAATTTGAGACACTGTTGTATCCCAAGATTTCTGCTCCATATAATAACTGAGGAACAATTTTTCTTTGATAAATCTCGATAGTAGATGCTACTAAGTAACCTCCTTGAAGTCTATGAAATTTCAACAGAGAATTTATAGAGAGGGGTGATTTTAGCCTCAATGTATAGGATATAGAATTGAATTAGAGTAATGAGGAAAATGTGGATGATTGGTTTGAAAGATTAATTATCCTATAATATAAGAGAGAATTTTTATAAGATGACGTATCAGTGCTATTTGACACTAGCGAGATTATCTAAGATGCGTAAATGTTTTAACAATAACTGTTGGAAATGTGGGATTCATGAAGTGACTTTTTACTATATGTGGTGGTATTCTGATAAAAACAATGGTTGGAGGCAGATACTAAAATTAATACAATCTGTGTTTAAATGTAGTATTCATTTCAGACCAGATCTGTTCTTACTAGGTTTCTCAAAAGAGAAATTTAAAGATATAGATTTCAAATTGATGCATTTTTTGATTGGTGCAGTAAGATTGTTATATGCCCCAAACTGGAAGATAGATTCTTTGCCTACAGAAGAGAATTGGATTATTAAAATGTTGAAGATGGCCGAGATGGGCAAATTGGCAATGCTGATCAAAGAAAAATCATTGGACAACTTTTTAAAAGTCTGGGAATTATTTCTTACCTAAATGAAAAAGGAGGGGGGGGGGAAGGGGACATCTTTGGCTGCAGGTTTTGAGGCTTGAAGCAATTACATTTAGATTTTTAGGTTAGACATGAAATACAAATGAGTTAACATTATTGAGAAATTAAAAATATTGAGCATTTGTATTTCTAGGCTTGGGAAGTGGGAAGTCAATATTAATTATTGTTATTTGTATTAATTAGGATTTATGTTGATTGCATGTGGGTTGTATTAGATTTGGTTTCTGGGAGAAGGGAAGAGGGGGAATTGGGACAATGGAGCAATATATGTTACTTTATTTTAATTTTATTTATTTAGAAATTGATTAGAATAGGATATGTTTTGTGTGTACCTGAGTGTTTACTGTGTAATATATATGTTTTAAAACCTAATAACAATAATTTAAAAAAAATGATTTTAAAATTCAGTATCTCATCCCCGAGAAAGGAAATCATGAAGGTGTGCAGACTGCCCCTAAGAAACTGCCTGCAGCCGCGTCCAACTGCAATGGATTGGGGTCGTGGCAACTGCACACCGTGGCTCCGATCTGGCCTTCCCAGGGTGAAAAAAGGAGCCACAGAACCCCTGGAAAGGGTGTGACAGCTATGATGCTGTGGCTTTAAGGCACTCCATTAGTACTGCATTGTGTGAACGCCATAATTGACTCTGCCCCCAGGCCAGTCTTTATGGGTGTTGTGCACAGCCCCCAAATGTCTTAACTTGTAGACCTTCACTGCTTATTTGTCAGTACTAGGAGTGACAGCATTTGGCTGGATTTTGCCATGTTGAATTGAACAGGAAAGAAATATATCTTAACATTTAGGGGTGTTCAACAGACCACCGCTATGGCCATAGCTTGTCATGTCATATTCACTGTGTGTTTAGGGAAGTAGATCTCCTTTTCACATTTTACATGTTTATCATGTCACAAAAATGCTTCTTGACAGGATGTAGGGTGTGTGGATACAAAAATGTTGCATAGTTGAGATTTCAGGATGCACCAATCCATAAATTCAATACTGTGCTATGTAATTTTCAAGCTTTCCCACAAATACAAAACAAATATAAAGGATATAATCACAGCAAACAAACAGATTTATTAAAGTGATGTTTGGCAAATGTTGGTGTGTACACTATAGCAGTGTGAGTCAGATTTGGAGATACTAGAATGCACAATGTAAAGAGAAATTGCATGTATAGGAGGTTACATTTAATTACCTGAAATAACCTTGAATGTTGAGTGAAAAATACAGTTTTCATTAACACCATATTAATTATTGTTGCTAAAAGCTATAATTGACTACTGTGTGTCTCTGTTCCTGAGTCAATGGTGACTAAATGTTTACTTCAGTGCTACTAATTGCCTGTACATAACACTTATTTCCCCCTGATATCTCCAAGGTCCAGTTTCTGTTTCCTATTTTATGTGAGCAACCATAGATTTTTTTCCCATATGGTAACAGTCAGTCCTATTTCAGAGGAAGAAACTGGCAAACCACCTCTGAGTGTTACTTGCTTTAAAAAAACCTGTAAAATTCATGGGGTACCCATAAGTCAACAGGCAACTTAAAGGCACACACATACAAACAAACATCAGAGGAAGACCCCTTTGGTTATGTTTGTTGCTGTTAGCTGCCCTCAATTGACTCTGACTCATGGTGACCCTGTGGATGAGACATCTCCAAGAATCCCTATCCTTCACTTCCTTGCCCAGGTCCTGCAAGCTCTTGCCCACAACCCCCCTGATTGGGTCTATCCACCGGGTCTGTGGCATTCCTCTCTTTCTTCTATCCTCTACCTTTCCTAGCATTATTGTTTTTTTCTAGTGATTTGTCCCTTCTCATTATGTGAACAAAGTATGATAGTCTCAACTTGATCACCTTAGACCTGGTACAAATTAAGGTTTGGAACAGCGGAGCAAGCACATGTTCCCAAACCCTAGTACTCACCAGTGACGCCATCATGGCTCGGTCCCATCCGCATGGGGGCCGCCATGATGATGCACACTTCGCGCAGCGTGCAAATGGTGCTAGCAGTAAATGGCATCATGGCAGCACCCTTTCCCATTTACGGCACCACAAAAAAGAAGCCATTCTAGGCAGCTTCTTTTCAGCAGCGCATCGTTGCCTCACTGTTTGGTGGCTGCGGCAACAATGCGGGGCAAAGACGGATAGCATGGAACCGCCAGTCTGGCCAGCCTCATATCTTCCAAGGAAAGCTCTTGTCTGATCTGTTCAAGAACCCATTTGTCTGTCTTCTTGGCTGTTTACAGTATCATAAATACTCATCTCCAGCACCACATTTTGAATGAGTTGAATTTCTTTCTGTCTGCTTCCTCTGCTATCCAGTTCTCGCATTTGTACATGGTAATTGGGAATACAATGGCCTGGACGATTCTGAATTTAGTGCTCAGTTGTATGTCTTTGCTCTTCACTATCCTAGTCAGTTCTTTCATAGCTGCCCTTCCCATTCCCAGTCTTCTTTTTATTTCTTGACTGCAGTCTCCATTCTAGTCAGTGTTTGATCCTAGATATGGGAATACTTTAACTATTTCAGTTTCCTCATTGTCTAGATTCAGTCTTTATGTGGTCATTATTTTTGTTTTCTTTATGTTCATCTTTGACCTTCCTTATTAACTGTTCCAATTCCTTAATGCCTTCTGATAATATTATGGCGTCATCCCCATATCTTAGGTTGTTAATGTTGCTTCCTCTTATCTTTATTCCTTCATTTTCTGATTCTAATTCTGCTTTTCTTATGATGTTTTCAGCATATAAGTTAAACAAGTAGGGCGATAGGATGCAGCCTTGCCTGACCCCTTTGCCTATTGGGAACCAGTTTGTTTCTCTGAATTCTGTTCTGACCGTGGCCTCTTGTCCCTGGTATAGATTCCTCATAAGGACTGTCAGATGTAGTCTGAGAACAGTTGGGGCTGAAGGGTGGGGTATAAATACCATAAATAAATAAAGGAGCCACTCCTTTCTCCTCCTTCATGTCGGGGTGCAGTAGGCACATGAAGCACAAGGGCACCCCTTTTCCAGGCCAAGGAGAAGAGGCATTTTCTCTTTGGCCCAGAAAAACGCTGGATTGGGGCCACAGGTTGACCATCTGGTTACTGTGGCCCCAATCCAGTGCTTCCAGGGGCAGCACAGACCCACCATTTACTAGGCTGTCTGTGTAGCCCCATAGTCATTCATAAAATGCTTGTTGAGAGGGTGGCAGACTAACTTCTCTGGGAAAAGAATTCCAGGGCCCAGGGGCAGCCACTGAGAAGGCCCTCTCCTGTGATCCCACCAGATGTACTTGTGAGGATGGTAGGTCAGAAAGAATTGCCTTAACAGCAGATCAAAGCACAGACAGATTTGTATGGGAGAATGTGGTCCATCAAAAAGCCTGGACCTGATCTGTACAGGGCTTTATAGGTCAAAACCAGCACTTTCTTCCCTGACTGTTGGTCACACTGCATGGAATCTGACAACTTTTAAAATGGTTAAAAGAAGAGAAGAGAAAGAACTAATGCTTTTCATTTCATGTTTCTCCATACCTCTGCTTCTACAAAAAGACCTTCTAAAGCTCTCTCCACAGATAACCAGTAACAAAGAATAGGCAAAAAATGCTTTAAATCTTTGTTTCATTGAGAGATATGTTTACAGTGAACATGTTGTAAGTGGTCGTCTAATCCTAGAATATGCTGTAGTGGAATGGTGACTCCTACAGTAATGAGCATAGTCATTTGAAAGCAGGAGTAGGAAACTTGGGTCTCAGACAACCCCAAAGGGGCACTGTCAGGCTGATGCAGGGCATGCACATAACACACGACCCCAGATCACTCAAAGGCTGTGTGGGGACTATACCAGGACTCTCTAATACCACTCCTTTTCATAGCCCATTTAGGACCATGGCAGCAGGTGCCCTTGAGACCACAGCATCCCTTCTGCCCCATCTGCTTCACCCCATGGTACCCTAAAGTTTTAGGCTACAAGTCTCATAATCCTTTCTACTTCACCAGCTTGTGAATACATTTTTATTCAAGCAGGCCTTTGAACTTTTCTTATAAAGCAGTAGTGTATATGTGTAAAATCATGTGCTGAATTTTTAATCTTTTACTAAAAAATATTTTTAAGTGTTTAACCATTTTAATCATGTTTATAGTAATAATATTGCTATTTATTTTTGTTAACTTTTGCAAACTAATGCTTTAGCTTAATCTTTTAAAAATTATTGTATGTCACCTTGAATACCCTCTTGGGAAAGGGTGGGACATAAAACAAGTAAGTAAGATGATGTATAGACTGGCATCTTTGGCCGGGCGGGAGTGTAGTCGGGGCGTGGCATCCACATGACGCATGCCCAACTCTGCCCCCTGGCTGGTGTGATGCCATGCACTGTACCACACGGTGGGCAGCATCACAGCGCTCCTCTGGCACTGTGTCTGCATGACACAGCACCAAGGGAGCACCAAAAAGCCACAGCACCAGTGGCTATGGTGCCCTTTCTGCAGCGCAGAAAAGAGCCATTTTTGTGGCTCCTTTGTGCACTGCAGAAAGGCAAGATTAGGGCCATGGCGGGTGGTTGCCGTGGCCCCGATTTGGCTCTAAAAGGGGTGGCTGCAGGCTGTCCCATAGGGGCGGTCTGTACAGCCCCGAAGTAAATAACATAATAACTCACCACTGGCCATGCTGAAATGGAACTAATGGGCACTGTAATCCAAAACATGTGATATGCACCAGATAATTTTTCCTTATTTTAGGGCATAGTGCCCATGATCCAGATTCTCCTTGAAGCTAAACAAAAATGCGTGCGTTTCATGCCTGTGAACAGTAAATACACTCTTTTCAGTCTCATGGAAGAAGCATGTTATATAAATATAATAAACAGAGGTATTATTTGTTTCTTGCTTATGTTGAGATTTCTAAACTTATCTGATTGTTGCGGGGTGGTCAAGAGTGGTTTGTTTTCTTTTTGTTATCCATCTCTGAATTGCCCTGTAGTCTTTTTGGCTGCCTTCATTTCCTGATCTTAAACATCCTCATGGGAAGAGTTACCTCATGATGTCTTCCTTTGGGCTTTAAGTGTAGTGTGAAAAGTTGAGGAGGCTGCTGAGAGAGATAGCTACATAACAAAAAACAGAATACTCCTACATACCTCTCATCTACATCTTAACTAAAGATAAGCACACGAATCCCACCGTCTTGTTCAGGAATTCCCCCTGAATTTTCTTTTCCTTTTATTTTTTTTTAAAAAAAACAATTTGTATTTTATGAAATTGCAATATACTGAGTTGGACAATTGGTCCATGTAGCTCAATGGTGTCTATGTCTACGTTGACTGGCAGATGCACTCCAGGTTTTCAGAAAATAGTTTTTTGCTGCTATACTAAACTGGTCATGTCAGGACTGAACCTGATCTTTTGTGTACAAAGCCTATGTTCTACCACTGAAATGCAGCCTTTCATGCTTATTGATTTTCAGCTTCAGGGAAAACTATTGCATTTGAAGATACACAATGTATGTCCTCCCAGTGGCATGATAGTTCATTCTTTCAACAAATTTTAGAACCTGAGACATCTAGTGACAATGAATCATCCATCCCAGCTATGCCTCAGTGATAGATTTCAGCATTGTGATCTTTGGTTTTGCTGAAAACTCATGGAAAGCAGATGTCTTCTCATTGGCTATATGTCTGAAGAGGATCAAGAGTGAAAGTTATTCCTTTCAAAACTTGGCCGTGTCTGACTGGCGCACATCTAATTAGTTCCAGATCCGCTTTGTGTAGGCAGTAAAAGAGAAAACAATTTGAGAATTTTGAGAGAAAATACCCACCGCTTCCCCAGCCATCTCCTCTTTGGAGACCTGCCATTGCAAACATGGAGGACATGTAGATCTAAGGATCCATAATTTATGGAGGAAAGCCGAAATCCCAAGCAGATCAAAAGTCTGGTGGGGTGGCTGTTGTCAAGAGCTCAAACGTTTAACTGATTGCACTTGTGAGAGATCTGTAGGATAGATCTGAAGGGAGAGTTTGGCCTTTTGTGATGCTGGTTTTCATCCCACAATTTTCGAGTGAGCTCTTTGTGCCTTGTTTACTGTGGAGTATGATTAGATTTTAATTTAACAAGAAAGGAATGTATCTTTCATGTGGCATGTCTCATGGGGCCAGAGCTCTAGCATGGAGGAGAGGGGGGGTAGGTTTAGAGCTTTTAAAGACATACTGGAGAGTCCTAGTATATTGCTCATCTCGGAATGACTGTTTGTAAATAGGCCTGGCCAGTCTCGGGCAACATGATTTCAATAATTTTCCCTGTATAAATAAACCGTGCCTTCTGAGCTGTACTCGTTACGGGAATTCTCCCTGGCTTTAGATTTGACCACAGTCTCCCAGAGGCCTGCAACCAATCTAGATGGAGAATTTTAAAAAGACACAGCCTCTCTCTCTCTTTCGATAACCCATTTGGAAGTCATCAGGAGAGAAATCAATTATAAAATCATGAGCAGTGCAGAGAGAAGGGATAGAGAGAAGCACGAAGTCTGTGGCTGAAGAATTGGCTGGTTAGTTCAAATCAATATATGACATTCGGATCTCTTCTCTGCTGTGGTTTTTAGCCCTTGCTGCACCTTTGGAGTTGTCTGACCACTATGCTGCTGTGACCATAGAAGCTGCAGTGAGAAGAAACTCATATGTTTCTTTGAATGGTACAGCACCCTTGTCAGAATCTAAACTTATCAACCTTATGCTCTTTGAGATTCCTGAGCAATAAGTCATAGTCCCAAACACAAATTTGTCTTACCTTCTTAATACACTTCCTTCCTCTTCCTACACTCAATGAAGTTTTGGCACTCCTTGGCTCCTGATTTCCTCATAGCCACTCAACCATTGTTCCTTCAAGTTCCTACTTTGCATTGCTTGATGTCGTTGTGTGACTTCAAGTCGTTTCCATTTTAGGACAACTCTAAGGTGACCCTACCATGGGTTTTTCTTAGCAAGATTTGTTCGGAGGTGGTTTGCCATTGTCTTACCCTGAGACTGAGAGCATGTGATTTGCCCAAATTCACCCCATACGTTTCATGGCCAAACTGGGAATCAAACCCTGATCTCTTGAGTTGTAGTCCAACACTCAAACCACTATGCCACTTGTAATGCCTTCTTTATGCTACTTGTTTAGGTAGGTGATTTCTGTATTATTCCTGTCAGTGCAGAGATACTTCTTCATCTTACTAGGGGACATGGGAGGTTTCTTCACAGGCTCTTCTTACCTCATTATTCTGTTTCTTTTGAGTTTATCTCTTTCTTCTGTACCACTCTTTGCTCAGGCCTTGTCTGCAGTGGCCTGAGTACTCTAGGGGTAGCCCCTGGAGGCAGCTGCCTCATTTCCCCACCAGATAGACTGCTGAATAAAGGCAGAATACAGTCAGCCCTCCACATTTGCATTTTTTACTTTTTTGGAATTGATTATTCACAGATTTGATTAATATGTTCTCTCTCGGAATCTCTAAGTCCTCCAGTGTGCCTCTTTTGTCAACTTCTGCCAAAAGTCATGCTGAAGGATCCAGAGATTCCTAGAGCGAATGCTTCTCTATTCATTTGTAAGTCCTCTGGCACAATTTCATGATCAGCCTCTGGCAGATCTTGACCACAGAATTGCCTAGAGAGACCTAGAGATTCACAGAGAGGTGTTCTCTGAGATTTTTTTTTTAAATAGTTTTTTTATTTGCAGTTTTTCTACTTTCACGGGGGTCCTGTGCTCCTAACCCTAGTAAATGTGGAGGGTCCAATGTACTCTTACACATCTCTCAGCTACGTTTTAACTAAGATCAGTGCATGATCCCCACCACCTTGTTCAAGAATTCCCCTTGAATTTTCTCTTCTTACCATGATTTCCATTTCTACAGTGTGACAGTGGCTGTCTGCAAGGGCATACCACTGGTCTGCCTGGTATATCTGCTGTCATTACAGGTTCCTCGTTTCTGAGATTGGAATGAAGTGCCCAGCTATGGTCCCATGCTGGGCACCTTGTTCTGACCTCAGAATGGGTGCCCTGAGGTAGTGCTGGATGTGTGAGGTGGCCCAGCAGGACACCCGTGCAGACAGCTATCATGCCACAGAAACAGAGAGCAACAGAGAGAAGATCCAGAGCAACCAGTAATTTTTAAAAAGTATTTTAACATTGTTTTGCCCTGGTTTGTGTGTGGGACAAGCTGGATGTTGTCTGGATTGCTCGCATCAGAACCAGGGGTTGAGCCATGTGCCAACCAAACAAGATGATGCCAGAATGGAGTGGTGGTAGTGGCCTGTGGCACATACAGACAAGGCCTTAGCCTCTTCTTTAAGCCACTTTGTATTTGAGCTCTGTGCCCCTTTCTCTTTACATACAGAACCTTCCAACTGTCCTGATTAATCCTCCATCATCCTACTTTTTCAACTGTTTTTAAGATGCCCCAGTTCCACTTTCCTCATCCCACTTTTCCCCTTCCTCCTTAATTTACGAACTTGAATTGAAACGGGGAAAAATAGTTTGGACTCCATTGAAGTCAGCAAGAAGCAGAGAAGAGGGGGTGGGATTTTGTTTTCATTAATACCTTTTGCCATCTTGACCACACTCTGTATCCTAATTTTCATCTGTGAAATATTGAAGACTATGATGTAGGGGTGGCAAAAATGTGGCTTAAGGACCACATGTAGCCCCAAGACATAGTTTGAACCTCTATTAAACCCCCAAAGCCTCCAATCCACCTTTAATTTTGGGGGCTGAAAAATTCCCCTCCCCACAACAGACAGACAAACCAAACAACCAATACCATCACAATAATGCAGTAGTCATGTCAACAAGGAAGAATCTGGTGAAGTTGCCCTCCTGGCTTGACAGTATGAGTAGTCTTTCCAGACTCTATATTAAAAGTGGGGTTTGGTTGCAGCAAGGAGTTGCAGCTCTCCCAAGACTGGGAGTGCGTGTTAGCTGTTCATGTTGTTGTTACGTGCCTTCAAATTGTTTCTGACCTATTGCAACCCTAAGGTAAACCTATTTTTTTGGGGTTTTCTTGGCAAGATTTGTTTGGAGGAGGTTTGCCCTTACCTTCCTCTGAGGCTGAGAGAATGTGACTTGCCCAGTGTCACCCAGTGGGTTTACATGGCCAAGCTGGAAATCAAACTCTGGTCTCCAGAGTCCAGCACTCAAACCACTATGCCACACTGCCTCTCCTTGGCTTAAATCAAGGTGGTAAGGGCATGATTTCTGCTCCCTGGGAAATAATATTCTCTTTCCTCTCCAGCCCTCTCTTTCTAAAATAAAACTTTGCAAGCGCAGCCCCTTCCTTAAGGATTCCCCACCCACTAAGCTAAACTATGTAATCTGTTTGGATTTCATTGCCAGATATCTCCAACTGAAAGGTAGTAGATGATGGGATTTGCATGAAACCCAGAGAGCCACTGTCAATCAGAGCAGATATCTCAGAGTTAAACAGGTAAATAGTCAGACATGGTTCAGAGTGCGCTCCCCAAAATTCTAGGGTAAGTGTGGCTATGAAATCCATGGGAGTTTATTATACTGTACCTGTCAGAGCATGGTTGGAAAGAATTCCTTGTAGAGTGTCTGCTGACTGAACAGAAAATCTAAGAGAAAGTGGAACAAGTAATAAAAATAACCTTAAACCTCCTATCCACACATGAGGTCTTCAGTGCCTGTCTTGTGACAGGGGTGCATCTACACTGTAGAAATAATGCAGTTTGACACCACTATAAATGTTGAAGCTCCATCCTATGGAATCCTGGCATTTGCCATTTAAAAGGTCTTTAGCCTTTTCTGGCAAAGAGTGCTCACAAAACTACAAATTGCAGGATTCTGTAGGATAGAGCCATGGCAGTTAAAGTGATGTCAAGCTGCATTATTTCTACACCCGTGATCTCAAATCAGACAGTAAATAAAGGACAAAAAAAGGAAGGTATTCTGAAATACAGTACACAGCTAACTTACAGCATTCACCTACTAACATAGAGGACAACGAACACTGGTGTGATCCATCACAACAGTACTTAAGTTCTTAATCAGGTAATGCTGATGGCTATGGCAATATGGCATCACTCCCATGGTGACCATTTTCATTTTATCCTACCTACAATTGTCCATAGAATGTACACCTATTTTATACAGTAGTTACATTTTTATATTGAGATGATATGAACAGCCGAAAAGGGACTAATAAATTATTGATAGCTGGAAATCACCATACTAAAGGTACGTATAATACAAATTATTGATAGTGGCATCATTCAAATATGCTATGGATGGCTGCATGCAACTTACTGTTTTGATTAACTTTATAGCCACCTCTAAAACCAATTCATTAAAACCACTTTTTAATAATTCAATATCCCTGTGATGAAAGTCACCACATCTGACAGTTTGTAAGACCTTCTCTCCAGAGTCGACACAATTTCATGGACCACTAATGGGTTCTGAGCCAAAAAGCATTCTTGATTTGGCCATCAGAGATGCCTACAGCTTAGTGACATAATACACAAAAACCAGAGAGCAATTTGCCCAACATTGCATGCGCAGAAATATAAGCTATATCATGCTTGTATAGTGAATTAAAGATGATGGATGGATTGATGGATGGACAGATGGATGAAGAATGGATGGATGGACAGGTAGACAGACAGACCTACAGAAACATCTAGCTTGAGGAGAGCAATTACACCGACTGCTGACTGGATATACAGTTATGTATTCCCCTCTTAGACTTTTAAGACTTGAAGTTCTGTGAGAGTAGAGATGTAAAAGGATTTCCAAAAGCAAATTTTAAACACGCTCATCAAAACTATAGTTTTCCCGGTCCCCAATTCTTTGTAGGATATTAATATAACAGTTCAAGTAGCATATACCATGCAAATCACCATGTAAAGGACATTTGGAATGAATAGCTTTTGCCTTAAAGACCAAAACTTGGGAAAGTTACTGTTTGGGATTAAAGTACTTAGAATCCCCCAGCCACTGGCCATGCACTGGCTAAGAAATTCTCGGAACGGTATTTCAAAAGACAACTTTTTCAGGCTTTCTCAACAACAAGCTCAGAGAATGGGACTCCAAATTGTCAGATTTGAACTTATCACAAGACAGTAATTTAAAGTAATAAGAGATAATCTGATTGAGGTGTGTGTGTGTCTCTTGACAGTGGAAAGGTGGGCAGGGTTCCTATATGGAGGATAGCATACTTGGGTCAAGGTCCTACACTGGGATTTCATAGTATAAATCTCTGCATATAAAGTTATACACAAACTGCTCTATGCACCCCTTCTGCTGAGTTCCATCTTTCAACAACTGAAGCAAGAAAGGAAATATGCAAACAAATGCACAACCAAATACACATGTGCATCCATGTGCAATGTGCAACAGGCACAATGCAACTGCACATCCATTTCTGCTTTGGCAATCTTGAACTGCATGTAGACATTCCACATTTGACAAAATGTCCAACTATTTCCTTAGGGGAGCTCACATATGAGTAAGACACCATCTTGAGGGAGAGAAAGGCAAGCCAGCTCCAATAGGCCTTGCTTGAAAAGAAGAAAAGTCCTCCTTCTATCCACCATCTGGAAGGAGAGAAAGACAAGTCAGCTCCAACAGGCCTCCAAGGGAGAGCAGATCTGCTGGATTTTCCCCCTTCCCCACTGCCATTCCCTTCTCCTTTTGTGTTTTGTCTTTTTTAGATTGTAAGCCTGAGGGCAGGGACAAATTGTAAGCCGCTCTGATAGCCTTGGCTGAAGAGCGGGGTATAAATAAATATTATTATGGGCTTAATCCTGAAAGAGTTCACCTATTCTTTGCTTCTCAGATTTGAATATTGTGTTTCTATTATCCTAAATAGGGTTAATTGTAGCCCTGGTACAAACATCCCAACACGAGGCACACCAACTGAATGAAATCCCTTGATGGGGCTCTTGTTAAACACAACTTCACTACATATGATTCAACTTATATTCCGCCAGTAAATATTACAAATGCAACATTTATCTTCAAATTCATATCTTTTCCAGTATAAACTTCAAAGAATTTAATCTGTCTTCTTATATCACAAGAGCCACATTTATATGAGGGGGGAAATCATTGTCAAATGGTAGGTTAATGAATTATAGAATCATAGAATCAATTATAACTAAAAGGTTGTCATTGGGAAACTTTTGTTTTAAATTATCTAAATTAAAGCAATGGCTCCTTCTATTTTTATGCATGTATAAAATCATTGCACTTTCCATTTAACAACATAGCTTTCATTCTCATTATCAGAATCATAAAAAAGATTGAAATGATGGATTCTTTTTAAAATGCAAAGTGTTTCAGACCAGAAGTTCTGAGAAACTGCATTTCCTTTTCCCTTCCTTCTTATAAGCAGGTATTAAAATTATATACATACACACGCCACCTTCTTTTTTTATTTTCCCTCCACAAGAGCGATCTCTGCTGTTTATAAGGTAAAGGGGGGAGTTGTGCAAAATTGTATTTTCGCAAAACAATGATAAAAAAGTAAAACTGTAGAAATGAAAAGTTCTAGATGTATAAAGCTGAACAGAGAAGTAATTCACATTAATTCAAAGCAGAGTCTCTTTATTGGATTATAGGCTGATTATGTTTACAAATACATCGCCAGAAGGTTTTTTAATTTTGGGGCAATTTCATTGTTCATAGATAGATCTATCTCTCTATAGATACATATCTACAAAATTATGTGGTTATGTGTTTTAAATGAGATACAGCTCCTTCCTTCTTAATGTAATATATATGCTCCCAATTTTTATGGCACAGTGCAAAAGCTGTGCAATTTTATAACTATTTTTATTCGAAATATCATCATAAGTGAAAGATGTAAACAACATTATGTTTATAGACTGGGTATGAGTTTCCATTCATGGCAACTTAGTGACTCCAGCATTCAAAGAGAAGCAGCTTTCATCAGGAAAACATGATCAGCTTTATTATCCCCACAATTTCTAGACTTTGACTGCGTTGTTAAAAACAGCCAGTTTCTTGTGAGTTTTTAAATATATTTTGTAAACATTACCTCAGTGCCCATCCCTCCCTCCTAGTTTGCTAAAAATAATTTCTTCAGCTGGGATGAAAATGACACAGTTTTGCAAGCTTTAATAGATATATCATCAATTGAAGATTTATGACAAATTTATATCCAAGCTTATTCAAAAGTTAGGTCCCCTTGCATTTTGCCAGGGGCTGCATCCGCACTGCAGAAATAATGCAGCTTGACACTGCTTTAATTACCATGGTTCAGTACTATACAATTCTGGAATTTGCAGTTTTGTGAGACATTTAGCCTTCTCTGTCAGAGAGCTCTGGTGCCATAACAAATTACAAATTCTAGAATTTCATAGCCTTGAGCCATGGCAGTTAAAGTGGTATCAAACTGCATTATTTCTGCAGTGCAGATGCAGACCCTGGTAAAATGCAAGGGGACCTAACTTTTGATGCATGTTGATGGCTGTTGAGCATGTAGTACCATAAACTGTGGGGCAGTGCTTGAGAAAGTTACCTTTCAGGATTACAGCTCCCAGAATCCTCAGCCAGTGGCTATACTGTCTGGAGATTCTGGGAAGTGCAGTCAA
Organism: Sceloporus undulatus; assembly: GCF_019175285.1. Classification (NCBI taxonomy): domain Eukaryota; kingdom Metazoa; phylum Chordata; class Lepidosauria; order Squamata; family Phrynosomatidae; genus Sceloporus; species Sceloporus undulatus. The sequence goes on along the minus strand of NC_056522.1, from coordinate 358,260,668 downwards.
AAACACAACATTTCCAAGCTCTGTCTAGGTGTGGGCAACATTTTTCTGCCCAAGGGCCAACTTCCAATCTGTCAAAAGTCAACAGCTTGTTTGAGCAGCAGACATACAAAGGGCACAGGCAGGCTTGTCTTCACCATTGCAGAGAAATGCACAAAATTTCTATTTCACTTACAGTGATTCTGTATTTGCAGTACACCTGTAAATTAGTGTGTACACATTTTCTGTGGATCTTTGTTCTTCTTTGCTCTCTTTCTCTGTCAATTCGCTTTTTGGGTGTTGTCGAAGGAGATGATCACACAGCCATTTTTGCCCGAGCCATGCAGAGCACAGTTGGGAGATGGGTGATGACTGGGCGGTAGCGCAGCCCAAATATTTCTCTCTCCTGTTTGCCATTCAAGAAGCTCTACCACATTAACTATAGTGTGGTGCAGTGGTGTGAGCATTAGACTACTACTCTAGGGAGTAGGATTTGATTCTACACTCAGCCCTGAAAACCCACTGAGTAACCTTGGGCGAGTCACACACTCTCAGCCCCAGAAAACCCTGTGATACATTCACCTTAGGGTTGTCATATGTTGGAAACAGCACACAGCAGCAGCAGCAACAACAAAGCATAGGATTTTCATTTCTCCAAGGCAATTATGGTGTATATTTTTTATTCTTGTCTATTTTTGTATATTCAGTAAAATTGCTCTTCAGATAGCTTTGTGTAGATGTGGATTACTGACTCAGGTTTGCCTAGGACTCACTGATGCCAAAGTCACAAGATTTCTTACAAGCACGTGTCTTCATGATAATATGTGTGAGATCATTCATGTGCACTGAGAGTATCTCTGCTAACACTATGTAGTGTACCAGTGGCGCTACAGAAAAATCAAGGGATGGGATAGCTGTGTTAGCCTGTTGCAGCAAAAACAACAAAAGACTTCTGGCACCTTAAAGATGAGCAAGTTTTATTTGGAACTAATTAAGTGACTGGAGTTCTTGGAAGCTGATGCCAAATAAAACTTGTTAGTGTTTAAGGTGAATTGGGCTGGAGTCCACGTAATCTTATGGCAAATAAACCTTGTTAGGCTTTAAGATGCCACGAGACTCTAGATGGTGATGTTTATACAGTACCATAAGACCTGGCTGAAATCCACTGTTATGTTTGAACTCAAGTTTAAGTGCTTATTGACAAAATATACTTTGGACAGAAGGGGGGGGGGAGTACAAATCAAAATGGCACAATGGATCGGTTCTAATGAAATAGGTTTTACTGTAGAAACAAGACTAGTTAATTCAGCACTTCAAAATCTGGGAATGAATTCTGAAAAGATTAATTTTAGAAGCATCTATCAGTAATCATCCAGGAAAATATTACCCATGTCCTGACTTTAGACTCTAATCAGCCCCCTGTAAAAAAAATAAAAATCAAATAAAAATCAAATGCCACCAGCAGAATTCTGTATCTATTTGCTTATTTGAATCCTCTGCTTTTTCTCTGCATTGTCTAAAAACCCTTTATTTTATTTATTTTCAAATTTATTACTTGCTATTCTGGGGAAATACTCTGCCCAAGGCAGCTTACAATAAAATCAATAACATACAACGAAAACAGTAAAATAAAACAGCACAAGTTAATAGACAGACACAATAAGCAGTAAAATCAGAGTATAATATCAAACAGGATGAAAAAAGATTTTGCACTTGCCTCTTAACTGCCTGTAAGGAAAGATTCAGCTGGGCTTCTCTGGAGACTAAAGTTCTATGAAGGCCACTCAGGTCTGTATCCTCCTTAATCAGTAATATGAATCTCTTGCACTGATTTGAATATAGGATAGTGGAGAGATCATACACAGGGATGATCAAAGATACTTTAAGCTAGTGGTAGCAATTGTGGTGAGTCTGGGAGCCAATTTTCTGCCCCAACCATTTCATGGACTGTGCTGATAGCCAGAAATGCAAAAGACATAAACAGCTCTAGATGTTGCCAGAACTCCACTTCTGCTTATGAAAAATAGATCGTGTCATGGATGAATCCCAGGACCAATGTGGTTAGGGTTGCCATAAGTCAGGACCTCCAAACCGGGACAAATGTAGGACAAATGTAGGACAAATGTAGGACAACATTTTCAAATGTAGGACACATTTTTTAAAATTGGAGGACACATGAAAAAAATTGATGATTTTAAAAAAATGTTAATATAAATGCATGTTTCTTAGGCATGATCAAAATGGAGGACATTTTGGCATTATTTCTAGACAGATAAAAATAATATAAAATAAAAAAGGTTGTTTATTTTTAAGAATAAAAACAAAAATAAAATATAAAGGAAGGGTTGTTTATTTTTAAGAATAAAAATAAAAATAAAATATAAAGGAAGGGTTGTTTATTTTTAAGAATAAAAACAAAAATAAAATATAAAGGAAGGGTTGTTTATTTTTAAGAATAAAAATAAAAATAAAATATAAAGGAAGGGTTGTTTATTTTTAAGAATAAAAACAAAAATAAAATATAAAGGAAG
>NC_056522.1:358212359-358258061 GCF_019175285.1 Sceloporus undulatus | reverse complement strand
CTTAGGCATGATCAAAATGGAGGACATTTTGGCATTATTTCTAGACAGATAAAAATAATATAAAATAAAAAAGGTTGTTTATTTTTAAGAATAAAAACAAAAATAAAATATAAAGGAAGGGTTGTTTATTTTTAAGAATAAAAAATAATTAAAAAATAAAACAAATAAGGCAGAGCCGAAGTGGCCACTCACCTCTCCACTTCCTCCTCCTCAGCACCATTTGGAAATGGCGCTCTCCCCTCCCCCTGGCCCAGAAGCCTACCCTCATTGGTCCTCCTCTCTGCCTCCTCCTCCTCCTCCTAGTCCTCCTCCTCCAAAGCTCTTTGGCACTGGCCAATGGGGCTGGAAACAGCCCCGCCCCTGCTCTTCAGCCATTGGCCAGCCAGCCAAAGGGGACGAGCTCCCACTTCCCAGCCCCTTGCGCGGGTGCGCTAGCAGGGAAGCATGCGCTGTTGTAGCCGCGTGGGGCTAGAAAAGAGGAGCTTGTCCCTTTTGGCTGGCTGGCAGGCCAAAGAGGATGAGCTCCTCGTTTCTAGCCCTGCGCGCAGGTGCGCTAGCGGGGCGAGTGCGCGTTGTTGCCTGCCCAGGCAAGTGCCACACGGCACAGTCAGGCAGAGGAGGGTGGCGCTGCCGAGGAGGAGGAGGTGGGTGGCCGCCGGCCGCGCACATTAGCGGTCGCGGCAATGGCCGCATGAGTGGGCCCGGCGGCTGGGCACAAAGCCGGGATTTTGGACAAACCGGGCTGGGGCGGGGCGGGGTCCTCCAAAAGTGGGATTATCCTGGGGGCCGCCGGGATATAGCATCCCTACATGTGGTCAAACAAAATCATGTGGGTCAGGGTGGCAAATTTTATTGAGGAAGAACATACAGTCTAGGAGAGGCTGCAGCAGTTTGTTTTGCCTAAGCCTACTGGGAAGGGTGAGATTTTGCCCCTCCTCTCCTTTTCCCTCCTCCTGTTAATTGAGCAAACCACTTATGGCCTTTGAATTCAACATATGCAAGTGAAATAAGTTGAGGGCAAAGTGGGAAGTGGAGAGAAAAAACGTGGACATTTTTAAAGCAGCTCAAAAAGTGGGGCAGCAGAAGGTTAATCAGGGCTATTCCTGCAAAAGTGGGATATCATGTATTAAACAATGGAGTCTCATAACAACTGTTTAAAGGGTGAATTGCTACCCCTGTAGACTTTCAGAAAAAGCCTATTTGAGTACGTCTACCCTGGCCAAAGGAAATGGTTTCTCCCTACCAACACAGTGACCTGTCTTCTCAACACAGGGCCAAATCCCTGATTTAAATGCAGACTGTCTTCATGATGTAAGGCCAATTCTGCAGTTAATTAACCCTCTCCCTCCCTCCCTCCCTTAAATTGGCTTAAAATAACTTACCTTTTGCTTGGATTTTGTAGGAAAATCCAGAGTACTCCATAGCTGGGTGGCTACTTAAATGTGCATCCCCACTGTGTTAGGCAGTGCCACCACCACTGGTGTGAGTCACTCTCTTGGAAATCAAAGCAAGGCACCCATCCTTGTAATCAATGTTGAACGCCTACCCCTGCAATCAGTGCTGGATTTCACATTTCTGAACTCAAGAGTAGGTAACTTGCACCAGTGGTGGTGGCACTGTGTGACACAATGGGATGTGTGTGTAGAGATCTGCTTGGCATTGCTATGAGATATGGAGGTAAAAGAGGGAGGGGGGAATCCAGGACAGCTCTAGGGCCTGAATACTCTTGGAGCAGCCCAGAGTATTCTATCCAGTGTAGATGAGCCCTTTGTTTGGACCCAAGCAAAGGTGGTCTGAGTATTTGGTGGGTCAATGGCCACAAAAACAGCCTGGGGGCCACAAACAGTCCCAGGACTGCATTTGCCCACTCCTGTTCTAGGGCCAAGCCATTCTGAATAGTAGAAATGCAGCTGAAATCATTTTATATTGACTTCAGGCATCCAATGCAAATGAATAATTGGGAGTGAGTATTATTATTATTATATTCATTTATACCCCACCCTTTCCCCCAAACACAACATTAAAAAACAGCACAATTAAAAGCATACAAAAATAGTACATAAAAATAAAATAAAATTATTACAATATTAAAACACGTTACATATTAAGAGAATAAAATATAATTAGAAGATAAAAATGTTAAAACAATACACTGCCGTCCTGTGCTTTAAAAACTAGATCTTATCCTTGTTGTTGTTAACTGCCTTCAAGGGGTCCTCAGCCCATGACAACCCTGTGGATGAAACATGTCCAAGTCTTATCTACTCTGTTAAAAAGCATAGAGGACCATTCAGGCCAGTGGCATCCCACACCAAGGTGTCACCCAGTGCGGGGGCGGGGGGAGGGCTTCAGTGGTGAGGCTTCAGGGCAGAGCCAAAAGCGCCAGCTCTCAACTCCCTGTCCCATGTGGCATTACTCCTGAGTAAAGCCACATGGGGTGGGGCGGGGGTGCTTCCAGGCTCCCTCCCTCCCTGTCCTGTGTGACTTTACTCAGAAGTAATGCCGTGTGGGGCAGAGATTGGGGGTTATGGGGCCCTCTCCCTCCTTGCCACACACCATGGCACAGGGCAGGGAGATAAGGAGTACTCACTGGGTGTCACCCCTCTTCTGTGGTGTCATTCCTCTTAGTGAAGAATGATTATGGGCACACAGAGATGAACCTTTTTTTGTATTAGCCTGTTGAGGTTTTTGAGATTTTCTGCTGTGGCTCTTCTGAAAGTGCCTTCCCTACCAGAAATGTATTATGTAACTGCACAAGAAGGACCCCCTTTTTGATGGTGCCCAATTGACCTTCCCTAAAGTATGCCTAGCACTTATTTCTCATAGGTTAAAACACCAGGTTGAGACAAGTATATGTATTTCCCAGTACATTTTGTAAAACCATTGTACCTTAGCCAGATGAATGTTTTTATTTGCACCTTTGGTCCAAAACACACTGCAGAAATAATCCAGTTTGTTGTATTATTATAGTTCGGTTACTTAAGCCTTTTGCTTAATAAACTGATGATCAGTACTTTTTAGATCCACCCTCCCTTCCTGTGTTCCACCCTGTTATGCAGGGTTGAATCAAAGAAGTGGAAAGGCAAGAATGGAAACAAAATGGCTGAGCTTTTCAAAAAGATTCTGCCTTTCCCCCTGTCTTTGGGGGTCATAAGTAAATAAGAGAAAAAGGATTCTTGCTTATAAAATATTTGGGGAATCATCAGAGTAAAAGCAACACTATTATTACCTGTAATTGCAAGCAGGATCATACTGAGATTTGATTAAATTCAGAATGATTTTGGAAATGCACAATAGCATAGTATGGATATATAGATATGTGTGCATAAACTCTGTGCTCATGTATAAAACTTCAATTACCACTGAAATGGAAGATATGGGGACCAGATATGGTCTCATCTGACTTGAATGTTTCTCTTTAAAGTTATGTAACTGATTTTGGTAAAGATACTATGATATTTCCTATCACACTATATTTAAGTATTAATGGATTTTTCCCATGAAATCTCTATCTCTCCTCTGCAAGGTAACCTTTGTCCATAACACTTGTTTGATATTGTGGGCCTTTCCATGGCAACCAATTGTGATGTCATGCATGGAGAGATTATGAGGTCAAAAAAACACCCAAAGCAGAGTTAAAAACAAGAAATGGGAAATATTCAGCAAAAGCACAAATATTTAAAGTTGGGTATTCAAAAAGAATAGAAAACAGCTCCAGATAGAATGGAAGTTAGAGAAACACATTTTTGGTGGGTATTTTCTAAAACAAGTGTGTGTGTGCGGGGTGGTGGTGGTGGTGGTGGTGGTGGTGGTGGTGTGTGTGTGTGTAATAATAATAATATGCTTTATTTTTATACCGCTTTTCCGAGGTGATCAAAGCGGTTCACAAAATCATTTAAAACTTACACATCATAAAAACAACCTTACAAAAAACAATAAACATTGAACAACATGCAATAAAGACAAACAAGATGGTGGTCAGGAGGAGGGCTTGTCTTCTTAGCAGGCAGAGGCCTGGTGTTGCTGGCCTGCTTCTCTCCCCCTCAAGATGGCGGTCGGGAGGAGGGCTCGTCTTCTTTGCAGGCAGAGGCCTGTTGTTGCTGGCCTGCTTCTCTCCCCCTCAAGAGTGTGTAATGTGTGATAAGAACCAAATACTTTTGCATTGCTCAAACAGCATGTATAGGTAGGGTTGCAACACTGGGAAGCAGGTTCTAGATCCAACATACACACATGCATTGTGCTGAATGCTGAGAGCTCTGTGTGGTTGTGGACAGAGTCTCTATGGGTGCAGCTTTATATGCAAGGCTTGTGGTATATATTATCAATGGCCCCTACTTATGATGGCTATATAATATTCCCAGAATCAGAGGGTGTTCACCTCTGAACCACTTATTCTACTATGCCACTCATGTCCTGAAAGCAATAGGAGGTACATAGTTTGGACCCCTTTGGGGCTGGTTTGAATTCTTAGCCCAGTTCTTAGTCATGATTGAAGGCAGGAAGGGTTCTGGACCTTCGAGATCCAGATGCTCTTCTGCCTGGCTTGCATTTTGGTCCTGTGTGATGCCATTGCTCTTAACATTTCATGGTGTGGGGGAGGAAAGAACTTGCTACAGCTGCAGGGAAGAGGCTTCTGAGACCAGATCTCCTTCCAAACTGGAAGTTCTATCTTTGACTTCAAGGAGGATATTTCCAATCTATACTGTAGCTGCATGGACATAGTGTTAGTTGCAAAAATACAGTTTCCAGAGAGTTTGGTGTGTTAATCTCTTGCGGCAAAAACAACAGTCCTATAGCACCATGAATGGTATCAAATTTGTTATGACCTAGAAATTTATGGCTGTACCTCCACTTACCCAAATGCATGAAATGCGGTTCCAGGTTCTAGGTCTATATGCCCATAGAGTAGAATCCTGTTACTGTTTTACACTGGCATCAATGCCTTTTGTTATCAAGTTTGGTTCTAATAAAATTTTGGGCACATGTGGTATGTACTATGACCCCTGACTGACCTCATAAAGGACCCGCCATTAAGCCAAAGGCGAGGAGGCCACATAGGCAACTCGCCTTGCAAAGGCAGAGTCCCTAGAGAAAGATGGAATTGGAAATTTTCCTCAGGAAGTTGCCAAACCAGAATCGCCACTGCTTACCCAAGTAAGACAATAGACTTGGCCTCACACCTGATGAGCCAGTGATCAGCTTAACAACTCAGTAATCAAGTCGGATGCCCCTCCGAATTGTGTCCAGACCTAAATGCATTGTGCAACACATTACTTGCTCTTGGCTTAACAAAGCCCAAGCAATCAACACCTTTGTCTAGCAAGTCTCCCTAGCCTCCAGATACGTTTCACACTATAAGAACCCTGGGTTTTTGGACCCTCCTTGTGCTATCACCAGGTTGCAAGCTGGTCCACACCAGTTTGAACTCTGATCTTGGCTCCCGCAGCCCTCTTTCCCCATGCTTCTGCAGCCAGTTATCCACTATCCATCCAAGCTTCATCAGACTTCCTGGAGAAGACTTGTAAGGTAGTATTCCCTAGTGGTGCCTCTCTTTCTCAAACCTATCTCCCGAACTCACCCATCCCCTGCTGTAGCATTGAATGTGTGTGTGCGTGTATGCTCCCCTTTTGCTATGTGGTTTTCCCTGTGCTTTAATAAATGTTACCATTTTAATTGGACCTAGTTGGTATCAGCATCTCTTTCTCTTGGGGCTTGCTGGCGACCTCTGGTATACACTGTTGGGACCCGATTCTGGCACGTGGTGTTGTTATGGCCACCTCTCGGCTATATTTGAGCTAATTAAAATTCCCCTAAGCCAGAAACGTCCTAACACTTTGCACATGCAATTGCACTTTCTCAGATGTGCAAATATTGAATCCTATTCAGGATTTTGCACACCCTGTTATACTGGCACACACCATTATGCAAATGGCTGTGCTGTATAGGGAGTGGTCTGCACTGGGCAGGATACTCCAGAGGTAGCCTGGAGTATCCTGGCTCCAGCTGCCTCAATTTCCCTCATTACCTGGCCCTCCGTTCCCCCACCATGGCAGCTGTCTGCATGGGCATCCCACTGAGCTGCCTAGAGCATCCCCTGCTGCCATGGGTCTCTCATTTCTGAGGTCAGAATGATGTACCCAGTGATGATCATGTGGTGGGTGCCTCTTTCTGTCTCCAGAGGCAGTGACTGGTGACAGTGGCAGACGTGGCAGGTGCCTCGGCAGGATGACACTTCAGCATGGGAATAGAGGGCTCTTGAGCTTCCTGGAAGATCTGGAGGAAGAAGAATATTTTTAAAATTCATTGGTCCGGGTTTGGACCATGCTTCATCCGAACAGGTTGGTGCCAAAACAAGAGGGAAACAGGCCTTTGGGCCCATGCAAACAAGGCCTAGAAAGTTCCATAAATGGAGTCTTTAGCAGTGGGTGTGCAGCTGGGTTGCACAACAGAAAACTGTATGGCTGTACTACCTATTGTGCCATTGGATATGCAACTGTGTGATCCAATAACTCCAGCATACTTATTCTGGCCTTGTGTTATTCTGTCAAACTGGTGAACAGGATCCTGGCTGGAATGTGATGGATGAAGAACGACAAACAGTGAGGTCAAAAGTCACTGGAATGAAGAATGTACAGGCAGTGACAAATTTCATGTTATTAATGATGACCCTTCAGTCTCCTGTCTTTATTCCTTCTTGGCTCAGGACATGCAAACCTGGTGATGCTTAGTACTACTTTTGTTTTATTCCCATCCTCATTTTTATTTAATCAAACCATCATATTGTTGGGTCTTTTTAATATGAACAGTTTAGCCAATTACTTAAATGTATTTATTATGATTGATACTGACTACTGAACTATTGCTATGTGACATGCTCATGTAGATTTTGGATATTTTTTCAATATGTTATTATTGGGCTGGCGTATTCATCATTATGATTAATGCACTTAGGATTTTTTTCCTCATAGATTTTGTGAACTATGTTAAGGACAATGCATTATGAAAAATGTAATATATACAAACAAATCTCTTGCTATCTATTCTCCAATATTGCTTTTAAATGGAAGGTAGGTTGGATTGAACGGGAGGGGAATCTACCTTGCTGGGTAAATTCAATGAGGTACCTGTAAACTGTCAGGCTTGAAAAGAGTTGAATGGAAGATTTCACTCACATGTAATGAGTTCATTCACTACTGAAAAGAGAAGAACGGAGGGAGAATTACTGTCTATAAAGTGAATGTTTCCAGAGGTTCTGCAGTTCTGTAACCATGGAAAGCTGAAAATGAAGTTCTTTTGCAACACCAGTCTAACAGGATGAAAATGGAAGTTAATCATGCTGCAAGCCATAAAGCTAGGTGAGAAGAACTGCGAGACTTGTTTCTCATATGTGCTGCTGTACTGCCCACAAGCCACGCAGCTGAACATTATTGTGGCAGCCTGCTGCTGGCAATAATAATAACAACAATATCTTTTTTAAAACACTGCATCATTGAAACATTCTGCAAGGTTGAAGAATGCTTCTGGGGTGTTAACCTCCCAGGAATATTTTCTTAGCAGACCCCTAAAGACTTGAAATATTGGGGGGGGGGGGGGGGGGAGGAAAGGAGGAGTGCCTTTGGGTGAAAAAGTACTTCAAAGAGAAAAATGAATGCAATGAGAATCTTCAAAGGGCAGCCCTCCTCTTCCCAATAAGTCAAATTGCTGCATCAAAGGCAAACCTATTGGTATATTACATGGCCCTCTCTGTCCAAATGCAAACGTTCTACTTTAAGGAGCAGCTCCTTATATTGTACTTGTTAACCTGCCTTTAAGCTGACTCTGACTTATGAAAGCCTACTCGTCGAGTTTTCTTGGCAAGATTGATTCAGAGGAGGCTTGCCATTGCCTTCCTTTTAGACAGAGATTGTGTGACTTGCCCAAGGTCAACCTGTGTTTTTTCATAGCTGAGCATGGTCTCCAAGAGTTCTAGTCCAACACTTGAAGTACTTTATCATGGCACTACAATTACCTTAATAAGAAGACTTACCCAAGATGAATCTGTTGCCCATGGAAATATTCTTCATCCATTTCTTTGCCAGAGATGGGCATCATTTCCAGATCTATTACCATTTTCGTCTTCCTCTTCCGGACATGCTCCAGCTTGTCCACATCCCTTTTGACTCCCAACTTGGGGAAAAGGCAGAATAAAAATAAATAAATAAATAAATAAATAAAATTTTGAATTGTGGCGCCCAGAGCTGGACACAGTATTCCAGGTGAGGCCTGAACAAGCAGAATAGAGTGGTACTACTACCTTATGTACTCGACTATAAGTCGACCTCAAGTATAAGTCAAGGGCAAGTTTTGGGCCAAAATTATGGATTTGATATGACCTGAGGATAAGTTGAGGGTAAAACTTAGGGCATGTAGCAAAGGATCTAAAGAATGAAGCTAGGGAAAACAATGCCAAAGAACTTTTAAAAATTCCAGCAAGTATAACTGTTTGTGTTCATACTAAAAGCTGGATAGATGAGAGAATTGAGAGGGGGGTGTCAGTGCTTCCAGGACATATTATCCTCTTGCTTTTCAATGAGAAATGGTTCTTTATTAAAATAAGAGATAAAGTACAGTACTTAAATTGACCCGTGGATAAGTCGACCCAGGTTTTTAGGGTCAATTTTTTGACTAACATTTCTAGACTTATACATGAATACACACACACACACACACACACACACACTACTTCCCTCAAAATCGACACTAGACTTCTATTGATGCAGCCTAAAATTGCTTTGGCTTTTTTAGATGCTGCATCACACTGTTGACTCATATTCAACTTCTGGTCTACTATGACTCCTAGATCCCCTTCACATGCACTATTGTCCAAAACATACAAGCTAAAAGACGCTGCAGAAGTTTGCTTTTGCCTGAGTCTACAGAGAAGGACAAGATTCCACTCCTCCCTGCCTGTTAAGTGAATGCAAAGTATGTTTGCACTTTGAGCTCAGTTTGCATCTATAAAAGTAAGTCTAGAACAAATGAGAAAGTTGAAGAAAGAGAGGAAAACTGGGACATTTTAAAAATATTTGAAAAAATTGGATAACAGAGGATTAATCTGTACTGTTCTTACCCACTTGGGATAGTTACATGGTATGTTGTTGGCTCTCAGTATTTGTACATTTTACTTTCCCTAGTGAATAATCAACATCTTAAGAAAAGCAGAATTTTACAAGTAGATCTTTCTTTAAGCAAGAATATGGTGATCTTTGTTCTTTCCTTCAGTAGTACTGCTTCTTGCCATAAATTAAATCGGACAGAAGCTCCAACAAATCCTTACTGCTAATTCCATTGCCAGCCCATACAAAAACTGGGATGAGATGTCCATCATAGATAAAGGGATCTTCTTGGGCAACTTCCATGTAAATGTCCCAATCAAGCTAGAAAATAGAGTTATCTGATAGGAGGGAGTGGTGCAGATAGGTCCTATTTTGAACAAATGGAGTAATTTCAGGCTACTTCCCTGAAGGTAATTGGCAGAGGATGCTTATATATAATGTGCCAGGAATGTAATTTTGCTAGATGTGGAACAGAGGAGTTTACTTCCCTGTTACACAACTCTCCAGTGGAAAAGCATTGTCAATATATGGAACATTATTAACACTTGCATCTTTTTTACCCCAAGTGTTACACAGCAATAGGCATGCATTGATATCCTATTAATGCTTCTAACTATAACTGCACATACATAGCTTGTAACTATAACTACACATACATACATTTGGGTTGGTCCAAAAAAGCTATCACTGTTTTGTGGATTTTGGTTGTTATTGTACATTGCTGCATGCCCAGCATGGCTAACCCAGGTATGTTTACACATACATATTCATTTATGTGTATATTCTCTCATGCAACTGTTTGGTTATTGCAAAAATTTTATGTTCTCAGGCTTATTTGGATGAAAGAAATTTCAAAACTTTTGAACATGTTCTGTCTATTTATCTGCATAGAGTACAGGATCATACAGTGGATCCTTGTTATACGCTGGGGTTTGGTTCCAAGATCCCCCGTGTATAACAAAATCCGTGTATGCTCAAATCCCATTAAGTATAATGACATAGCAAAATGGTGTCCCTAATAAAAAATGGAACATCAAAGTAAATTTTTACTTTTTTGGAACATTTTCAAACCGTGTATGCTTAAATCTGTGTATAAAAAATCCGTGTATAAGAAGGGACGACTGTATTGTCCTTAATTTGCAAATTCTTGTTGATAAATGTTCCCATGTGCTTGCTACATAGTTGCATTTCAGAATTACAGAAACTGACTAACAGAAATTATAGAAATTGGCTGGGCAGGTGCATGGTTGTATGAATGATGTGGCACATGCACACTTTATGGAGGTAAAAACATACTCACATGCATGAGCAACAAGTCATAATTGAAATGGAAATGGGGTTTCCCAGACAGTAGAGAAACATACTACAGCTCCAGTGGCACAAGTTATTACTTGTGCTGTTTCAGCTAAATGTGATCCATAGATGTAAGGGAGGACAAACATGAAGGGACAGGAAAGGGCCTCATAAAGACACAGTGAAGATGGATTAATTGGTAGCAGACAGCCCAGAATAGGTGAGGCTGTGAAAGTCCTAAAAAGGCTTTCCAAAATAAGCATACTTTGCATATAAATTTGAACCAGGCAAAAGAGCTAGCATGAAAGGTTAAGGTAGGGAGGATGTTCCAGACATAGGAAGTGGCACAGTCAAAAGTGAGAGTCTGGTGAAGAAGGAAAGAGATTGCACAGACTATGGGAGAATGTTGAGTTCAGCCAGAACTCACTTGGAGTCTCCTAGTCTGAGCATCTAGGTCATGGGTAGTACACCTGTTATGCTGAGCCAGTAAAGAATGGAGGGAGAAGAATTACATTTAGGAACATAGGCAGCTGACTTATATTGAACACATTGGTCTGTCCAGGCAAGGACTGTTGATTCTATCTGGCAACATCCATCCAGTGTTTCTGGGAGGATTTTTTCTTCTGCCTGCTTGTTTCTGAGGACTGAACCTGGGATCTTTAGAATTTAAACCATAGGCTCTAGTGCTTTGCCCCTTCCTGTGGTACTGTCCTCCTAGGTTACAATATGGCTTCATTCCTTTCTAGGCAAACCTGATCATTGGTTCTTTCTCATCTAATTGTATCAGAATGGAGTTTTGCCTGAAGAACAAGTTAATTGTCTTGGCTCTTTGGCTTGGTAAATTGTGCCAGAGGTCTGCCTACTGATCTGCTCATCTGTCCCATCTGCAGCTACCTGGTGCATTTGGCAGCCTGGTTCCCCACCTATATCCTTTTCCAGATCCCTTTAAATGGAGCCTCTTGGCTTAGAACCTGGCCTGCAATTGACTCTAAGCTGATACTGACCCATTTGTGATCTCATTCAGTTATCCATCCAACTCTGATCCTGACTTTGCTTCTGTCTGCACTTGCTGCATCCATGAGAGAAAAAGCATTTTGGATAAGAGAAAGCACTCTGTAATCCCCTTTGAATATTAGTGGTAGTTAGTGATTCCTGTATGAATGGGGACATCTATCTTCATTGTGTTTCATTCTGAAATTTAAAGGAGCTATCCCATGTGATTAACCCTATCCTAAAAATAGTTTCAGAACCTTGGATTTCACAGAACCATTTGAATTTCACAGAGAAGATTCACTGCCCCATTGACAGAGGGTCCACCAGCTGCCGCCACTCTTGCTGGTGAACGTATAGATGAAACATAAAGCTCACTTGCTTTGTGCCAGCCTATGCATTTGGGATGCTTTAAGAGCAGGCAGTAGAACAGGTTTGGAGCTGTGAGAAAATGCTTATTGACTTCTTGTATTCATATTGGCTTTCATCCTCATTACTGCGGGAGGATTAGCTCTGTTTCCCAGAATGCCAGGCCATGGGTCACATGAAAAAACCTGCCACAATTTGCATGAGGATTCACACAGCAGGTCAGTACAAATGAGAATAATGTGCTGGAAAAGATGGATCTCTGCAAGATATTGCAAGCTAGGGCATTATTTGCATGCTCTGGTGCCAGGGATATGATAGATTGCTTATATAATTATCTAACTCATCAGCATGATCAGTTTCCCATTCTTGGTACATTCCGAAATGTAGTTGTAGCTTTGCATACATTTGCTATTGAATCAGCATGAATCCGCTGAGCTACAATCCTGGTTTTAAATATATAACAGAAACTGTATGGATGAAATGTTGACTATGAACTTAGTCTTCACCTTAATAAGGAGCCAAGGACATGCTTGATGACCTTTTGTTGCTAGCTAAGATGAATACTGTACAGCATAGTAACAGCCTTAACAGAACTATAGTTTTTTGTGAGCTTTTCAGCCTATGTGGCCGTGTTCTGGAAGAATTTATTCCTGATGTTTCACCAGCATCTGTGGCTGGCGTGGAAGTGAGTGAGGAAGTGAGAATGCTGGCATGGAAGTGGGGTATATATACTGTGTGCCCTTGGTTGAGAGGATGTGATTTACATGTTAATCTGTGTGTTGGTCTGTTGTTGAACGGCAAGGCCTCAGGGTGTCTAATTAATTAGTGTTCCACTGTCTTCTGGGAAACCCCCTGACCCTGGTTGGCTTTCATTTGCACCTGCTGGGTCTTGATTTTGGTGTTTTTCAGGACTGGTAGCCAAACCTTGTTTAAGGGTTTCTTCTTTTCTGTTGAAGTTGTCTAGGTGTTTGTGGATTTCAATGGCATCCCTGTGCATTCTGACCTGATAGTTGTTGGCA
The DNA here is from genome assembly GCF_019175285.1 of Sceloporus undulatus. Classification (NCBI taxonomy): domain Eukaryota; kingdom Metazoa; phylum Chordata; class Lepidosauria; order Squamata; family Phrynosomatidae; genus Sceloporus; species Sceloporus undulatus. The sequence goes on along the minus strand of NC_056522.1, from coordinate 358,245,295 downwards.
TGGTCCAGAATTTCAAGACTCAAGGACAGAGAGAACCTGGGCCACTTGGCCTGTGCAGACAACCCCCAGGAGTGCTTTTGCACAGCAAATGCTAGTGCACCAACTGTTCCAATTCACGGAGAAGCCAAACCTAGCCATGGTGATACATTCTGCCTTGATTACATTCTGTTTTGATTACTGTATTGCACTATACATTGGGCTGCCTTTGAAAAATGCTCACAAACCTCAGCTGGCCCAAGCAGCTATAGCCAGGTTGCGAACTGGGGCTGGCTTCCGGGAGCATATAACTCTCCTGTTGCATCAGCTGCTCTGGCTGTCAGTTCATTTCCAAGCACAGTTCAAGTGCTGGTTTTGACTTATAAAGTTCTGTATGGATTGTGTCTAGGCTATGTGAAGGACTGTATCTCCCATTAGGGTTTTAAAATAATCTGGAGAGGCCGTCCTATCTGTCCCACCACCTTCTCAAGCCTGTTTGGTGGGAACAAGGGAGATGGCCTTGTCAGTGGCTGCTCCAAGACTTTGGAACTCCCTCCCTAGACAGGCCAGGATGGTTCCATTCTTGCTGTCTTTCTACCAGTAAGTTTTTTTGTGCCACCAGCCCTTTGTTGAAGTTGGGTTCTTAATGGTTGAGGCTGGGCTCTTAATCCTGTGTGGTGCTAGTTTTGAAGTATTTTAAGAGTCTGAATATGGTTTTTTTTGTTTGTTTTAATTGTGTTTTTGCAATTTTAATTGTTTAAATATGTTTCAAGTGCCTTTATCTTTTTAATTGTATTTTATTCTTTTCATGAGTGATGTGTTTTAATTCTGTACTAATTTAATTCTATCTTAATGTTTGCTTTTGTATGTTTTCAATTGTATTGTTTTTTCAGTTTGTAAGCCATTTGTGCCCCAATTTTGGAGGGAAAACAGAATATAAATAAATGTAATAATAATAATAATAATAATAATAATAATAGAACAAAAATGTGCACACTGACACTTTTATTTGAGTTCCTCTAGAAATATCTAGCATAAGGAACTAAAGATCAATGGCAGAATGCCTGTTATCCTTGGAAGAGATATCAGATCTACTCCATACTATTTCTTAACTCCTGCATATCTTCTTGGTTTATTATTTTGCAAAGCAGAAAGAATTGAAACAGCAGGATCCAGGATTAGAACATAGTTTATAGGAGACTTGTAATTAATATGACTGAACTCAGGGAGGAATGCAAATTATCTGGAGATGAACATTGCCACTGTGATTCATGTACTAGTGATGGTCCAACAGGAATATTGTAATGCACACTAGAGCCATTAGGGCTGAAGGATGGGATATAAATACCTAAATAAATAAATAAATGATCCTGGAAGGCAGCAGTGATCTGGGCCTGCACTCAAATGGTGAAGAACCCATGATGCCAAACAATGGAGGCATCAAGACCAAGCACCAACATGGGAAGAGACTCCAGCCTAAGATGTTGGAGACAGCTAATCCCATTCAACTGCAGGCTCTGAAATGAACTCAACTTCTGGGTCTGTACATACATCTCTAAATGATAATGTAATCCATTATCCATGGAGTAATTGTGTCAGCACCAATACAAAAATCAGCATGGGCTTTTGGAGCTAGCTGGCTCCAGACCAGACACATACCTGTATTTGGGTGGGAAGCTGCCAAATAATACCAGGGATCTCCAGATATGGCTAGGAAAGAATCCTGCCTGAAACTCTGAAACAGCTGGTGCAATAGTTGTCTGCCTGAGTTTTGTTTGAAATTTACAAATTCAGAATTTCTAGACAATGTGTCATATACCTGAAATGGGACCACGTTCCATGAATTATTATTATTATTAACCTTTATTTATAAAGCACTGTAAATTACACAGCGCTGTACATACAATATTTTAATTAGGCGGTTCCCTGTCCTCAGGCTTACAATCTAAAAAGACACGACACAAAAGGAAAAGGGAGTGGTAGAGGGGAAGGGGATGAGGGCCAGCAGTTCTTCTCTACCTCCGAGGCCTAGACCAAGGCAGATGGACTGGAGGGAGGGCTTGACTTCTTAATGGATGGGTAAACTTCTTCCAGGGAGGCCTGTTGGAGTTAACCTGCCTCTCTGGTAGGATAATACATATAAAATACATAGCAATACAGGAAATGAAAGCTCATGTGATAACAAATCTGTTAATTTTTAAGAAACCAGAGGACTCTTTGTGGGCCTTGTTGCCACAGATCGAAATGGTTACCCTTTTGGAAACTGTAATTGCCTCAGGGTCTCTACTAAATACCCAAGTGCTCACAATTTTGCTGCCATCAAAGAAAGTCACTACATCAGTTCTTCTTGCCACCACTGTTGTCATCACCAGCCAAATTTCAGTGAGAAATACAAAAGGTTGATATGGGATAGGCTTAATTAATTATGCGTTGAACTCAAAGGTGAGAGAGGTTTGGGCTAGGTCGTAACAAGCCCAGAAATTCAGATTTCATTTAATAATCTAGTCTCCCCAGTTCTGAATGCTAGCTTCACCACTAATCAAAAGAGGCTTCTAGCCAGTTCACTGAGGCCTGCTGAAAGCAGATGGGAACACACAACCAGATGAAGATCTTCTGAAGGACTGGTTTTGCTCTTGGAAACTTGTTTCCACATGCAGATTACCCTTGATAGATTACACTGGTGAAATGGATATAGGTAACACATGTACAACAGGATAACAGGGTCTCAATCACCTGTTGGAAAATGAATGGTTTTCAACACTTTGTAGTTAGAACTGGCGGGATAGAAGTCTGGTGATCAGAAGGCTGGGAGATATGTACTGATGCTAATCCTTCTTCTCAAGTGAGCAGCTTGGGAGTAAAATAAATACATTAAAATGAAGAGCTACTTTATTTTCATTCTTAAATAAACATGTCGCTGGAAAGTTTCCCTTCAACTGCTTGAATATATTGTCCACAAGATGCTGGAACTGTTGAAATTAATGACAGCCGGTCTTAATAAAATATCACCAACTGCTTTTGTTACCAATAAATATTTAAATATCAATTTTCCATAGGAACTGGCAGCTTAGAAACAAATCATTTAAATATGCTAAGATAGCTTTCATGTGCTTGCCATTCTTTCTCTATTGCTCTTTCAATCAGTGGATAACTATTAAAGATAAAATGGTTGTAATCACTACTGAAACAGATCTCCCCCTACCCTGTAAGATCATTCTAATAAACTAGCCCTAATCCTCTGCTTTTCTCATTGTATTTCAATCTTCAGAGACGGAATAGCAAGAGATGACACAAAAGATTATAACTCATCAGTAAGAAAGTGCAGGGAGACTAAAATTCCTCTTTTTTCAAAGGGGTTTATTAAACACACAAGCTGAGAGTTTCAAATCTGAAAACATCACAAAACCCAGCATTATTTCTTAGAATAACTCTGTGTGTGTGTGTGTGTGTGTGAGAGAGAGAGAGAGAGACTCTGTTTCACTTTTTTACAGAAAACAGAAGTTAATTAGAGGAAAATCTATGTTTTTTCATCCTTCAAGGGGATAAAATAGGGCAGTACTGTATGCATACAAACGGTGAGAAATAACCTATAGGACAAATTCCCCACAAGACGATTCAGAGAGAAGGGTGGAAAAAAAGTCTTGGCTCTTGACACTAAAGGCTTAACATCAAATGCGGCCAGAAATCCATTTTCACAGTTTTATTGCCCATTCTGGACGCTTCATTTCAAAGGGAAAGAATTTGAATTCAGACACATAAAATTCTCTTTGTTCTCTTGCCCTCCAGCCTTTGGTGCCAACGTGGACAGTTCTATAGGGAGAGGTGGAGATAAAAAAATGCAGCTTAGATACCTGCCCGCAAATCGTACCCCTTTGGCATTGGTAATTAAATCAGGTTTGCAATAAACTTGACAATGTGCTGCCAATTATAATCATTTACATTAGCAAACTGAGTACAGAGGCTTTGAACAACCACATGCAATACTTTGAAATCAGTGTAGTGCTCCTGAAATAAATTAGATCTACTTTGGACAACCTGAGTGGATGTTTTTGCAAATCATGACCTATTTGAAGACATATTTCAGTTAGTTTCAAGTTGGTCATGCCTTCAGTGTGCAAAAAAGCTCCACACTCATAGCACTTAGTATAAAAGGCAACTTTGTTATAGATGATTTAATAGAAAGGTGTATTGGATTTGGATGAAATATGAATTGAATCAGGCCCCATTATACTTCCCTCAAAAGCTAACAGAACCAAAGTTGCAGCTTATCCAAAGCTTTGTGCATGCTTTAAGCTATGAAAAATAGGGGGAAATATAATATTTTAGATTCTGTTCCTATGAAATGTCCAGAGTTGAGGAGAGGAAAGAGAGAATCATGTGACAAACATGTCCACCTTCTTAATCTAGAGAATGTTTTATAAGAGGCTTTTCAATTGCTGTGCTCTGAGGAGGGCCAAAATGGGACCATTCCTCTAGTGCCAATGCCATAAATTATTTTAACAACCTTAAACTATTTTTCAGGGATCATCATTTCTTTGGCCTTACACTGTCTTTCTGAAATGCTGTGGATTTTGGTGGCTACTTTATGAATTGGTCCACAGTGTCTCTTCAGTTGATTGCTGAGTGTTTTATATTGCTGACATATAGTCCCTAGTAGGTTAATCACAAGGAAACAGGGGCCCCATTCCCACTGGCCCATTTAACGTGGGTGGAACTGGGTAGATCCGGATGCCCCTCCCCCGAATCTCTCCGTTAGCGAGTGCCCACTAGATTTGAGGGGCATTTTAACCCGAATGCCTTATCGGGTTTAACTTGAGGGCACCTGCTGTCGTCAAGCAACCATCATAAGTGACGTTTGCAGGGGCATCGGAAGTGTGCTTCCCCCCTCCTTTTTTTAAAGAGCTATGCACAAAATGCCCCAAAGTGTGCACATTTTGTCAATTTAAAATCTCTTTGTGTGTGGGGGGGCATTTGGGTCAGTGTAGGTTATGATCTGCCCTTGGCCCCATTTTCAACCCCAAAATGCAAGCTAATGCATCCTGTATCCCAAGCTCCTTTCCACCTCAGAATGTAATAATAATAATAATAATAATAATAATAATAATAATAATAATAATAAATTCCTCACATCGGAAATGCCAGAAAAGGATGCGATTGTCATGTATTCTTTTTTGCTTTTAAAAGCAATTCAGGGCTGCCCCTGAATTCCTTGCAAAAGCATGTATTGTTTTGCCAATTGCCTAATTGACAAGAGCAACAAATGTAACATTGGAATTATAGCATTGATTCGCAAAGGAAAAAAAGTCTAGCCCATTTGCAACATTTCCCCTTTGCTGGAAGCCAGCAAATGAAAGGGAAAGGGAACAAGCTGCCAGCCACGTTCTATCTATCTATCTATCTATCTATCTATCTATCTATCTATCTGCCTCAAGAAAAACAAAACAAAACATGCGCACATTTTGTCAAAATTAATTTTAAAAAAAATAAAAAAGGGAGGAAAGTGCCTGATGGGAGCTCCGTTCATGCCCTGCCTTTGACCTGACCTGAACTGACCCCTTTCCTCCTGCTTACACTTTGCCATTGCCTTCCACTGAGGTTGAGAGAGAGTGACCTGTCAGTTCCAACAAAAGTAGACCCATGGAATCAATTGGAAATAAAAGGGAAATGCAGCGCAGACATTCTGACTGTAGCATCCCCATATAACACTAATAATAATAATAATAATAATAATAATAATAATAATAATAATAATAATCCAGGAGCAAGAGGAAATGAAAGTAGCACAAGCAAGCACACAGACATGTCACCCAAAAAATCATGCGCATAAATTGTCAGAAATAAAAGAGGCTCCTTCTGCTGCCTGATTTCTCTACATTCCCCGGCTTAGACCCACAGCTCTATTTCCCTGAGCAATCCTCCTCCTCCTCCTCTTTCCTTCCGACCCTCCCCTCCCAAGCTGCCCTGGCTCCTTCATCCTCCTCCTCCTGCTCTGTTAGAGAATGCCCTCCATGGCTCCCTTCTTCCCAGGGCTCCCTCCTCCTCCTCCTCCATCACTTTTTCCACTCCCCCTCCCTCTTACAGCCCTTTGCAGCCCAAAAGTCACCCTGATTTCCCCCCTTTTGCCTCGTCTCAGCCTCCAGTACTTTGGCTCTTTCCTCCTCCTCCTCTTCCTCCCCCTCCCCTCGGATGAGGGGAGGGAATGCTCTGACCTCTGCCCGTCCTCCAACCCTAATTCCTCACTGAATTTGCCCCGAACATGATCAAGTGCAAGTTCATATTTCGCGGAACCCGGGTCTTTTGGGAAAAGACAGATTTTAGCCCGATTCTGGATACCCCGGGGTAAGGGGCATTTCCTTGTGCAAGCCTCGACATGGATTGTGACAGAATCAGGCCCAATATGAACTTCACGTGCAAATTTCGAATCCTGAACCGGGTTAAAATGTAGTCTGAATGGCCCCAGGGTCCTCATGTCAAATAAAATTTGCTGTCTCTGCTTGACAGTATTCTGGGTCAAGGAAGCCAGTGGCAAACTGGATGGGTGGAGTATTTTAGAGACCAGGAACATTTTAGTGCCAGAGAAATTTCTCATCTTTAGCCATGATGGCTCAGTGCATGTGGTAGCAGTGTTTTTTGATTCTAGCATGGAATATAATGAGAAAACTATAGAGATATTACAGCTGATAACAGCCCCAAATGAAGAGTGGATAGGACAGCTGGACATGTAGTAAGCTACTGAAAGCTGTAAAGCTGTATTAGATTCACTCAAAAAAAAAAAAAAAAGGAAAAAAGAGAGAGACAGATAGATGCACTCAGTATGGACAGTACATGTTCTACTGATTGCCATGCCAGAATGTTCCTTTTACTGCATGTGAATTATCTCTGGCTATAGCTTTGAGTTTGAATGATTTTAACATGTTACTTGGTTGGTCTCATGGTGCTTTGGATACATATACATTCTTGATCACATGGTCCAGGTGTATTTGTGTAATGGCCAAATACTATATACAGTGGTGGAACCTTTAAGAGGCAAGCTTGGACTTCAGTAGCAACTCCCTCTCCTTTTTGCATAGGCATGGTTCTCCTTAGAAATCCAGCTTGAACTGACTGTCAGAATCTGCTTTATACAGTTAATTCCAGATGTTATGCTTTTCTCACAGCTAGTTTGCTGTTACACATACATATGCATATTAAAGAAAGTTTTGAAAGTATCTCATCTCTAGGTTAGAGCAAACTAGCTACAAGCCATCTCGCACAGTGAACATCTTTCTCTATATCGAAAGAAGTCAGAAAACAAATTGTATCTGTATGTTGTTTTTAAGTACAGACATATTTTAAGAAGCTGTGGAAATGAGCAAAGAAATTACACCATCTATCTTGCATCAGATCACACATAGCCCAAGTAGAAAAATACAACAAAATCTGAAGTGATACCTTTATTAGGTTAATCTGACAATCTAAATAGTGACACTGATAATATAGACTAGAGATGCAAAGAACATTAGGAAACATTTGAAGCATGGTCAGAAAATTGTTTTGTGTTTTTTAGTATTGGGAAAGCCAGGTGAGGAGACTCCTAAACAAGTGAGAATCTTGGCAATTCAGGACTTATCCTGTGCAAAACATGTATGTGATTTCCCTCCCACATAAAGTGTCATTTTTTGCTCAAAAAATACATGTCTTTTTAGCACAGAATGGCTGTCATCCAGATAAAGAAATACAAATGTTTAAGTCACACTACTCATGAGAGACCAAAGAGTCACCATTATACGGATGTGTTCTGCTGATAGAAGTGGATGTTGACCTGTGCAGACAACATGTTCCTTTGTGCCTGGTCTTTGCAAGTTGTGATTTCACACTGTACATCGTAAGTTGCAGTTGTGCATTATTTTGCAGTTTTGCAATTGTGCCTTGCAGTTGTACATCCTATATTATGAACTGGAGTTGTGCATTGTATATTGTGTATTGTGAAATAGCATATAGTCACTGACATGGGTTGTTCAATGTTGCTATTCTGCACGGGGATGGCATAGTACTTGTGAAGCACATTTTCACATATGGATATTTATGTTGTACTAAGCGATTGCAGCCAGTAAGTTCTGAATTGCAAATAGTCCTAAAAATGATGTAGTTTTTCAACAACTTTCACAGTGAGGAGGAAAAACAGTAATATTTGTTCTTGCCTGCAAGAATGAAATCTACAAACATTTATATTTCTAGTAGAGGCTTTTATGTTATGATGAGTGATCTTTCTAAAAAGAAACATTATTTTCTTTTTAGGTAGCACCTTCTTCATCAAACATGTTTACATCAACCTTTGGCGTTCAGTTGCTGTACTGTTACTCAGTTAACTAGTGTAGCTTAAAAAGCCAATTAGAATATGAATGATGGAAATAAAATACAGAAATTTTAGTGCAGCTTCATGAAAGTCTACTCATAGGTAAATCCTACTGGAGTAGTGGTACCTACTCCCAGGTAAGTGAAAGGGAGGCTTCTAGAGATCCACATCCTACCAGGCATATGAATAAGAGTCAGCCTTTTGATTTTGTAGCTCTGTTTCCCCCTCTGTTTCTGTCTTTTCTCATCACATTGTATAACCTATTGACTCAGATATTTATATTTGTTTTGGTAGGCTACCCACGACTCTTGCCTCTGACACTGATTTATGTTGAATTTCTTTCCATTTTGAAAAACAAAAGGAAACACTGCAAAGTTCTAGAGGTTAGCGCATGAGATGCCTTCACACATTCTGTCATGATTTTCTGGGTTTTCTTTGTCACAGGTAAAGCTTGGGGTTGCCACCCTTATCATTAAAGTTTGATAAGTTTCATAGTTCAGGAGCTGGATGAAACAATATGTAGATTGTGGCATTCCAGATTCAACCTTATACTTTCTGAGTAGGTTCTGGGTCTGATTTTTTAAAAAGAAATCCTGATTTTGAATTTGTTCACATCAGTTTTATGTGCATGTGTGTGATTGTCAGCGATCAAGAAAGATGTTTGCCTAGTAGCATCAGTGTGTGGAGGTTTTTTATTTATTTATTTACGGAAAGGGTTAGAAGTATGAGGGCTTCCAGATGATTTTGGATTGCAGATCCCAATATACCTCATCATGGGTTGTGCTAGTTGGGTTTCTGAGAATTGTAGTCCAAAAATATCTGGAGGGCTGCATGATCCCCACCTATGGTTTACGAGAAAGAATTGCCATCAAGTAGTCAAGTGGTGGCCCCCCACAGAAATGTCTCTCCTTCTTGAGTTCCTGAGCACTGAGCAGAGCAAGGGCAGAGTAAGCTGCTAGGGTACCTCTCTTTTACAAGCAGGAAAAAATACTGAGTATGCTGTGTTTACCAGGTTTAAGTCTCTTTGACAGAAAAACAGTGGGTGCTAGGTTCCATTTTGGCTATATATTAAGCACCAACACTAATCTCTGAACATTGGAAGTAGAGGAAGGATATGATACCCATCATGGACACAGAGATACTGGGAATGACAGCTGCTATGTGCAATGATAGATTAAGAGCCTGGAAGTAACTATTTACATATTACATCTACTGGGCAGCAGATGTAGTGCAGATGTGTGTGTGATGGTGGAAGAGGATCTCTCAGACACAACGGCAGTGGCACCATAGCTAACACATGTTAGTACTGCACAAAGGGAGGCATGGTAAACTCTTTTACTATGAAAACCTATGACAATACAATACAAAATGAAACAAGAGATAGTGCCAGAAGATAAAACTCCCAGGATGGCACTGTGGCTAATGGTACAAGTGGACTCAAATCAATGGTCATTGACGTGCTCAGAGATAAAAGGAAAGTCCAAAGCTGCACAACACGTATTGAAGGAACAGCGATGTGAAAAGCATGAATCAGGGAATGCTAGATGTAGTAAAACAAGAACTGGAACATGCAAACATTGCAATACTTGGTGTGAGTAAGCAAAATTGAATGGGAATGGGACACTTTCAGTCAGATAATTACAAAGTTTTACTCAGTAAATGAAAATCTTAGAAGAAATGGGGTGGCATTAATAGTGAGGAAAGATGTAACAAAAGCAGTCAGAGGATATAATACAAATTCAGACTGAATAAGACTTGAGAGAAGCATCATCACCTGGAAGCTGGGGGATCCCTTCTGAGTAGCCAGGTTGAATTTATTCTGCTGAGTTTCATAAGCAGATCTTCAGAGGAGGGCTTTTTCTCCAAACCACCACCTCCACAGGTATATTTGATGAGGACATGCAGGAAGGCCTTCTGAGTGGCAATTTCCAGACTATAAAATTCCTTCCCAGAGGCAGCTTGTCTGACTTTTTTCTGCTCTCCTTTCAGGGGCAGACTTCTTTATTTAGTTATTAACTGCTTGCTGCAGTTTTAACTCTCTCTTTCTCTCTCCATGCTATTTTGATCCTCATTATGTTTTAAATATTTAAATTACTTTAAATCAGTACTATTTTCTAACAGGACAGTTTATTTAAGAGTTTTAAATTGTTACTTATTATTATGGTTGGTTTTTAAGCTATATTTTGTTTTAAACTGACTTGTCTTGGGTCTCCTATTTGAAAAAAGGTGAAAAATAAATAAGTAAGTTTGCCCTGCCTTGTTTGCTGCACATATATACAGACACATCTATTACTCATTGCAGCCAGATGCTGATAACAGAAGCTATAAAATTTAACAGGAGCAATAACATTTAATTCCCACTGACTGGCTGAAAGGTTTTGGCTTTTGGGACATACAAAATCCTGCTTTTGTTTGATCTGTCCATTCAGCATTCTGGCAAGTCACTTTGTGACTGAGATACTGGAATGCAATTTCTTTCACATATTCAGGGCCCAGTTGTCTGTTATAGGTTCAAACATTACTTTTACCCATAGGGAAGAAAACAGACAATGCAGTGTATTATTATACTTACCTCTCTTTTGCAAGAAGAAAGTAGGACAGGTTATTTACTTAAGTTTTGCTGTTGCTATTGTGTGCCCTCAAGTTGTTTCTGACTTATGATGGCCATAAGTCAAATTTATCATGGTTTTTTTTGACAAGGTTTATTCAGATGATTATTGCCACTGCCTTCCCCTGAGGCTGAGAGTGTGTGACTTGCCCAAGGTCACCCCGTGGGTTTCATGGCCAAGTGAGGAATTGAACCCTGGTCTCTAGAGTTTTAGTTCTACATTCAAACCACTACACCATGCTGGCTGTCTGCTCATGTACTTACTTAACAAAGTAGCTGATATAGCATACTGGCCAATGATTTTAGGTATTTTTGAGAAATGAGATAACTGCAAATCCCAGAATGCAACAGAAGTCAGACAGAACAGTTAAAGTGGAATAGTAGCAATATAAGAGTGTAGTGCGATAATCTATTTATATCAACCCAGTTCTAAGTGTGTCATTCAATTAAAAAGTGTCAGGACAAACAAATATAGTAGAACACACACACACACACACACACACACACACTTTTTAAGGCAGTGCTCTTTCTCACTGATTCCTCTCCCTTGCCATGAGAAGAGGTTCCAGGCCTTAAGATCCAGAGCGAAGCCCTGAGATCTGGGAACCCTAGGCAAAGTGGATCTGCAAGGATGCCACTGTCACATCCTTCTTGTTGTTGGAGCACTGCTGCTGTAAGCCTCCCTCTTTCTAGGACAATAAGGATGGTGAGAATCATTGGCACCTGTCTGGGAGCAGGAAGGGTGAGAATCGTAGAATTGGAAGAGACCACAAGGGCCATCCAGTCCAGCCCCCTGCCATGCAGGATGACACAATCAAAGTACCCGTGAGAGAGGGCCATCCAGCCTTTGTCTAAAAACCTCCAAAGAAGGAGACTCTATCACACTCTTGAGCAGTGTGTTCCACTACTGAACAGCCCTTGGCATCACAAAGTTCTTCCTAATGTTGAGGTGGAATATCTTTTCCTGTAGTTTGAATCCATTGCTCTATGTCCTAGTCTCTAGAGCAGCAGAAAACAAGTTTGCTCCATCTTCAGTATGCCATTCCTTCATATTTAAGCAGTGAACTTGCTGTTCCTGGTGCCCCACCCAATCTAATGACAATGCCATCCCTGTAAACCTCTAGCCATTTCAAAGACAAAGCTCTGTGTGTGTGTGTGTGTGTGTGTGTGTGTGTGTGTTTAAACCTATTTCTCTTTGTCATCATAGCTGATGTCAGAAACGAATGCCGTGCAGGAGTCTTTGGTGAACTGCAACCACATCTAACGCACTCCACATTTTCAGACTTCTTGAATGCAGACCTTCTAAAGAGATCAAGGAGCTGGAGTTATCACTCTCTGCAGCTTCCAGATTAGTCCAAAATGGAGCTCATTATAATGGAGGAGTCTGAATGAAAACTTGTGAGGTCTGCATTAGATTTGAGATTAATGACTGCAGCCTTCTGGCTAGGATGTAGACTGCAAATCTACAATCAAATAGGGTCTCATGTTCATTATCTATCCTAACTAGTAGATCTAGTTAACCTTTGGCTTTTCTTTCTTAAACACAGTTCCTATAATATATCTCCTGCTAGAGCTGATTTTCCTGTTTCTTACTCTCTTTTTTCATTTGGGTTCTCTTTCTAAGGATGCTATTTATTAATCTGACCTTCCTTTCAAGGACTGACATACCTTGCAAGTACCCATGACTATTAGGAAGATCCCTTTATTTTTAAGGAGTCACTCGAGTCATCTTCACATTCTCAGCATTTCTGAATTTCTACCTTGGTCACATGATTGAGGCATATGAGCAATGCTTAGTTCAAAACACACCATGCATAAACAAGTATGAAATTCACGTTATTAATTGGGTTGGATCAGATCAATGCTGCTGTTGTTGTGATGGTGGTTATTATGCACTTTCAAGTCTATTCCAACTAATGGTGACCTTATTATAAGATTTTCTTGGCAGGATTTATTTAGAGGAGGTTTGTCATTGTCTTGTTCTAAGATTGAGAGGGGGCAACCCAATGGGATTGCATGGCTGGGCATGGATTCAAACCCTGATCTCTTGAAATCCTAGTCAAACACGCAAACCACTAGACCAGGCTGGCAATCAAAACAAGATTTATTCAGAGAAGACTTACCATTGCCTTCCTCTAAGGCTGAGAGAGTATGACTTGGCTAAGGTCACTGAGTGAGTTCCCATGGCTCAGTGGGGATTTGAACCTTGGTCTCTAAGGCCCGGTACAGACTGCCCAAAAAGGGCAGTCTGCTGGTGCCTTGTTTTATTCCACAAGGAAGCTGCTGTGGATAAAACGCATGACTTCCTCACGGAGCAAAAAGAACCCGCAAAAAGCAGGTTCTTTTTGCAGTGTGATACTGATGTCGCAGTGCGCCAATGGTGCACTTGCGATGTCAGTATCGCACCATGACATGCGGACACTAAGCGTCTGTCATGTCAAAATGGCAGCTCCCATCTGTATAGGGCGCCGCCATTTTGATGTACGGAATACGTGCTAGAGTTGCGGGGCGTCTGTAAGTGATGCCCCAAGGCAACCCTAGCACATCATCAAGACATGCCACGAGGCCTGTCTGTACCAGGCCTAAGTCTCCTAGTCCAACTTTCAAGCCATTATACCACACTGGCTTACTCTCTGGTGTTTTTCCTACATAGATGATATATCCTACTTCGCAGGAGTTGCTCTGTTCTTTCATGGTACATTTTGTTTGCCTAGCTATTATACAGTTTAAGTCCACATTAAAAATAAAAACGATATGAAGGAAGAACAGAAGCCCTGAGGTAGTACTTGGCAGGCTGAACAGGCGCAAAGATCACCTGGTTGCAGTCTTCCTCATCGTAACCAGATGTGTTTCATTTTGATTTAAAGTAGAAGGAATTTCAATTAGCACATCCTGACGTGTAATGACCATTGCATGAAGATCGGTTTCCCATCCTTGCTTTCTTTTTTATATTTTCGTGGCACATTTCCATATTGTTTGGATGGTGCAGAATATACTGGTAGGGCTGACATCTATACCAGGAAAGATTCTAGAGCAGATCATTAAACAGAGAGTCTGTGAACATTTAGAAGGCAATTCCATAATCACAAAATGTCAACATGGGTTTCAGAGAAACAAGTCATGCCAGACAAACTTGATCTCTTTTTTTGATAAAATTACTAGTTTCTTAGAAGAAGGGAATGCTGTGGATATAGTATATCTTGATTTCAGTAAGGCCTTTGACAAAGTTCCCTGTGACATTCTTGCAAACAAACTAGTGGAATGTGGGCTAGACAACGTAACTGTTACATGGATTTGTAATTGGTTGACTGGCCAAACCCAAAGAGTGCTCAACAATGGCTCCTTTTCATCCTGGATGGAAGTGACCAGTGGGATCACACAGGGCTCTATCCTGGGCCCAGTGCTATTCAACATCTTTATCAATGAATTGGAGGACAAAATTGGAAGCATACGTATCAAATTTGCAGATGACACCAAATTAGGGAGAGTAGCTAATACCCCAGAGGACAGGATCAAAATTCAAAATGACTTGAGTAGACTAGAAAGCTGGGCCAAAGCTAACAAAGTGAAAATCAACACAGAGAAATGTGAGGTACTGCACTTAGGGCAGAAAAATGAAATGCACAGATATAGGATGGGTGACACCAGGCTGAATGAGACTACATGTGAAAGGGATCTAGGAGTCCAAGTAGACCATAAGTTGAACATGAGCCAACAGTGCGATGCGGCAACTAACAAGGCCAATGTGATATTAGGCTGCATCAATAGAAGTATAGTGTCTAGATCTAGGGAAGTAAAAGTGCCACTGTATTCTGCTCTGGTCAGGCCCCACCTGGAATATTGTGTCCAGTTCTGGGCACCACAATTCAAAAAGGACAGTGAGAAACTGGAGCGTGTCCAGAGGAGAGCAACTAAAATGGTGAAGGGTCTGGAAAACATGCCCTACGAGGAACGACTTAGGGAGCTGGGGATGTTTAGCCTGGAGAAGAGAAGGTTAAGAGGTGATATGATAGCCTTGTTTAAATATTTGAAGGGATGTCATATTGAGGAGGAAGCAAGCTTGTTTTCTGCTGCTCCAGAGACTAGGACCCAGAACAATGGATGCAAGCTCCAGGAAAAGAGATTCCACTTCAACATTAGTAGGCACTTCCTGACAGTAAGGGCTGTCCAACAGTGGAACAAACTCCCTTGGAGTGTAGTGAAGTCTCCTTCCTTAGAGGTCTTCAAACAGAGGCTGGATGGCCATCTGTCATTTTTCCGCCCTAAGTGCAGTACCTCACATTTCTCTGTGTTGATTTTCACTTTGTTAGCTTTGGCCCAGCTTTCTAGTCTACTCAAGTCATTTTGAATTTTGATCCTGTCCTCTGGGGTATTAGATTTCCTGCATGGCAGGGGATTGGACTGGATGGCCCTTGTGGTCTCTTCCAACTCTATGATTCTATGATTTTACTAGATTAGGACTAGTGTACTTGTTTCCAGTAATGGCCATGGCAAATATCCCCAGGAAACCTTCCCAAACTTGACAGGGAGACAACACCCCTCCCTACTCTCTGTTCTAGTATTCCAAAATATTGAAACCAATATCTAGACATTTGCTTCCTCTGTATATAGAGATTCAATTTGGCTTGAGAGAGATCTTGTGGAGCTCTTCCATGTGAAAGGGACTCCTCTGGGATTTCCTCCACCTTTTCCAATTCAAATCTTTTCCACTCTGGTACGGAAATGAAGAACAGAAGAAATGAGGTATGGAAGCTATTTTTTTCCATGGGTGATAACAGATTTTTCTGTTAATATAAATAGGCACAGGGCCCCTCATTCTAAATAGAATGGGAAGTATTTATTGAGCAGCCAATGGAGAAGGATAATGGAAGCTGCATTCCAGAAATACTCCTGTTTTAAGTCAATTCTTTAAAGGTTCACCCTCCTTCTTTTGCCCGTACTGAAGCCTTGAACTGGATAGTAGCTTCCCTTGTGGCTTTTATTTTACTTGATTAAAAAAAAAACCTAATCACACACATTGTATGAAAAACACCCCTACTATTTTGATTTTCAGTATCCCTCAAAGTCAGTGAGGAAAGGAGATGAAGAAGACTCAAAGATGCTGCTTCTGGCAGCAGCCATACATCTGCCAAAAAACATCTGGTTTCAGCTTTCATAAAATGCATGTTTTGTTCCTTTGTGACTTACTACTGGACATTGGGAATGTCCCAATGAGGAGAAAACATGTCTCAGTTAACATCAGAAGACTGGGGAAACTCTTGTCCATTATCCCTGACATGTAATGACCATTTTGCTCTTTAACTTGCTGCTGCTGTCATTGGGAGCAATGGATATAGATTGTTGACAGTGGCCAGTAACCTATAGACAGACCAGTTTCTGTGCAGCCAAGTTCTCAAACTGCTCTTAAACATACACATTTCAAATACAGTGAGTTTATGATTTGCTGTTCAAATGTTCATCATTTAACCTCACTGACATCAGTGATGGTGTAGAGGATCAAAATCCTTACCATGTGTTGAGCACATGGTCAAAAATATGTGCAGCTCTTGCCATCTTCCTTTGTATGCTTCTAATTATGGCTTGAAAGAGAGAGGAGGGGAGAGGAAGGGTGGGAAAATATGAGAATGTGTAAGAAAGCCAGACTGTTAATCGGGGGTGCTATCAATGAAAATCTTTCCCATCCATCTAAGATTCTTCTTTTCCCACTTCACCTTTCTCTCTTTTGTGCATTTCACCACTTATTGGGAGCTCCAAAGCTATTTCATTTGTTATATAATATTTACTCCTCAGGTGCTGTACCACTGAGTTGGATGCCTTCTTGGACAATGGAGATGAAAGAGCTGGTGGGGGGAGGAAAATATGGAAAACATAGGCTAGTCAAATCTATCAGTTTTGCTGTTTCCTGCTTTAAAAAAAACAAAAACATTTATGCTATTCAGATATCTGCAAATGTTCATAGGTTCTTACCAAAATCCAAAGCAAACCAAATTATCTTCTCACCCAACTGCACATTCAATATGTATGCTATTCCCATCATAAAGAGAATCGTGTTGTAGTACTTCCTTGGCTTATCAGGGCAGTGGAATCAGAAGCAATTTGGGGTGGACTCAGGGTTGGCATGCAGTGAAGGGATGTGGTGGCTCAACAGTTCTGATGACTGCAAGACCGGCAGCAGGTTGGCAGTTCGAGGCCCAAGTGCTGTGTGATGAAGTGAGCTCCCATCGCTAGTCCCAGTTTCTGCCAACCTAGCAGTTTGAAAGTATGTAGAAGTGCAAGTAGATAAATAGGTACCTCTTTTGTGGGAAAGTAACAGCATTCTGTGAAATTTTACATTGTTTAATTGTATTTTAAGGGGGGTGGGTTGAGGGTTCGGATTGTATATTTTTAATCTTGTAAGCCGCCTCGATTGCATTTTGTAGAGAGGCGGGATATAAATAAATTTTATTATTATTATTATTATTATTATTATTATTATTATTATTATTTACAGTGATGCTGGTCACATGATCACAGAATTGTCTTTGACATACTGGCTCATTGGCTTAGTAACAGAAATGAGCACCTCCCCTACAGCTGAACATGACTTGACAACATTGTCAAAGGGAAATATCTTTACCATTTACAAACTTGGTAGAAATGTACTGATTCTAACTCCAGCCTCAAAATAAAAAATCAGGTCCAATCCACACTGCAGAAATAATCCAGTTTGACACCGCTTTAACTGCCCTGGCTCAATGCTAGGGAATCTTGGGAATTTCAGTTTATTGTAGCACCAGACAGAGAAGGCTAAATGTCTCACAACTACAGTTCCCAGAATTCCCTAGCATTGAGCCAGGGCATTTAAAGTGGTGTCAAACTGGATTATTTCTGTAGTGTGGATTGGACCTTAGACTATTAAATGTTTAGTTTGTTTCACACATCCACTTTCATAGGAATTTAGGAAAGTTTTCTTGTTCAGAAATTTTAAGCAAATATAAATTTATGCTCTGTCAGTCTAAGTAGCCTGATGATTGTTTTCATGGTGATGAAATGCCTTGGGCTACCCTTTTACTACAGTACATTTGTTATTACAGTGGGCCCTTGGTATCAGACCCACCATGGATACCAAAATCCATGGATGCTCAATTCCTATTAAATACAATGGTATCCCTTAAATAAAATGGCAAAAATCAAGGTTTGACATTTGAAATTTATATTTTTAAACATAGTTTCAAGCCGTGGATGGTTGAATTTGTGGCTAAAGAATCTGTAGATAAAGAGGAATAACTACTATAGTAGGGCTTCCATATCCATGGTTTCTGCATCCACGGATTCAGCCATCCATGGCTTGAAAATAGTTTAATCTTCTTTTTTTTTTTGGAAAAACAAACGTTGACTTTGCCATTTTGTATAAGGGACATCATTTTACTCTGCCATTGTAAATACTGGGACTTGAGCACCCATGGAGTTTGATATCTGCTCGGCTTTGGTTCAAGGTCCCACAGTTTGTTGTTGTTGTTGTTGTTGTTGTTGTTGTTGTTGTTGTTCCACTTTCCCCCAAAAAAATTGGGAGTCAAAGTGGCATATATATATATATATATATATATATTAAAAAACCAAATTAATATACACTTGCCATTTATGAAGGAGTCAGAGTGAGAGTTAGGGCAACTGTTTATATGTGTGTACCACTGTGCCATCCAGCACAGCCACCACCACCACCAGCATGGTTCACTTTGCTCTGAAGTCAAAACAAGGTGCCTAGCCATGTGATTAAGCCTGGGTTCCTTGTTCTGACCTCAGGAATGAGTGGCTTGCTGTATAATAATAATATAATAATAATTTTATATTTATATATATCCCGCCTCTCCCTATGGATCGAGGCAGGAGAACAACACAGATATAAAATTACAAATAGTTAAAATACATTCTCATTATACAAACAAAAACTTTAAAACACATCAAACCTGTACATGTGCAATATCAATATCTGATTCTTCATCGTAGTTCCGAGTGGAGTATCGTCTTAAGCTGTTATAGCAGGTCTGGGGATAGGCTCACGAAAAGAGATCCGTCTTAATTGCCTTCTTAAAGGCATCTAAGGTGGTAATAAGATGGATCTCCTCCGGCAAGCCATTCCACAATTTGGGAGCCATCACCGTGAATGCCCTATGGGAAGTAGATCTTAATCTGGTTTTAGGACAATCCAATAGATGCTTCCCAGTTGTTCTGAGAGTGTGGGGCGGATTGTGTAGGGAGAGGCGTTCCTTCAAGTAACTTGGGCCCAAGCCATGTAGGGCTTTAAAGGTAATAACCAACACTTCGAACTGCGCCCGGAAACTAATCAGCAGTTAGTGAAGAGATCTTAAGACAGGTGTTATATGGTCAGTCCTAGGTATACCGGTGACCAATCTGGCTGCCGCATTTTGTACCAATTGACATTTCTGAATTTGATACAAAGGTAGCCCCATGTAGAGGTATTTAAGCAGAGGTCTTTAAGCAGAGGCTAGATGGCCATCTATTGGGGATGCTTTGATTGGATTTCCTGCATGGCAGGGGGTTGGACTGGATGGCCTGTGCGGTCTCTTCCAACTCTATGATTCGATGACTCTATGATTCTAGAGTGCATTACAGAAATCTAAGCGAGAGATTACCAGTGCAAGTACCACTGCTTCAAGGTCCTTTCGGTCCAGGTAGGGACGCAGTTGGCGTATCAACCAAAGTTGGTACCAGGCACTTCTGGCCATCACATCTACTTGAGATGATAATTGTAGTGATGGATCCAGAAGACCCCCCAAACTGTGCACTTTGTCCTTTAGGGGAAGTATGACCCCGTCCAGGAGTGGTTGTTGACAAATCTCCATCCCTGGATTTGGGGAACCTATCGCGAGTACCTCTGGTTTCTCTGGATTCAACTTGAGTTTGTTTTCCGTCATCCAGCCCATTACCGACTCAAGGCAGGCATCCAGAGGAGAGATGACATCCTTAGTCACTGCAGCAGTCGGAGACATAGAGAAATAAATTTGGGTGTCATCAGCGTACTGATAACACCATGCCCCATGTCTCCGGATGATCTCTCCCAGCTGTTTCATTCTGTAGCAGCACCTGCACCAGGCAACATGGAGGGACACCCATATGCATAGCCACCTGGTGTCAGAATGGAGTGCTCAGGTAATGGGAGGAAATTCTTGACTACCCCCAGAATAACCTAGCCCATGCAGACATTGTTGCTCAATGAGTATTCTGTTATGCACCATCACAGTTCTCTAACAAGGTTGCGTATCATGTCAGTGACGTAGCTCTGCTGTCATAAAGTTATGCATTGCAGCCCATGACACAGGAGCTCAAGTTCTATTTCCCAGGAGGAGTCTACCAAAGTCTTAAGATCCTCAGAGGAGAGCTTGCTCTCAGTGCCACCACCATCACAGGGATATATGGGGAGGACACAGGAAAGAGCCTTAGTGGCTGCTCCCAGGCTGTGGAATTCCTTCCTATGGGAAACTCGACTGGGCCTCTGATTTTTCTCTTTCTGCCAGCTGGTGAAGACCTCTCTTTTTACACAGGCCTTTGAGTAATGACTGTTGTAGTAGGTCTTTGAACTGAGGTGTGTTGTACTCTATTTTTTATCATTAATATTACATTTTAATGACTCTTTAAAATGGTTTTAAATTAATGTTTTGATATGATTGTTTGTTTAATTGGTTTTTAACATTTATATTATCCATTGTTTTAGTGTATTTTGTATATAGTGAGCTGCCTTGAGTCTCACATCAGGAAAAAGGTGGGATATAAATTGGAAGGAAGGAAGGAATTCTTCACTTTAGTCGAATTTCTTAAGATAATTTAACTCAACACCCGAGCTATGATTTGTTTTGAGGATTCTAGGGGACCAATATTAAAATCTCTATTCGGCCATGGAAACTCATTGCGTGACCTTGAACAGGCCACACTCTTTCACCATCAAAAAATAGCAATGCCCAATGCCCCTTGAACAACTCTTGCCAAGAAACAATTAGGATGGGTTTGTCATAAGCTCATTGTAAGTCAGAAACACAACACCAACCAGCTGCACCCCATCATGGCAAATTTAAGCACATCCAGAAAACATTTGCCACTTCTCTGTGTTGTACAAGTGGCTTTAAATGGGTAGCCAGTGGAACACAAATTTTGTCAGGTTCTGCAAAACCAGACTTCAGGTATGGCCCCAAGGGGTAGACTACATGTTACAGATGCATATATAATATTGAAAAGTATGAAAAGTTTCTTCTCACAGTTATATGAATGTTAAGAAGTTTTCCAGGTGAGCAGAATCATGGCCTAATTTGATCTTTCCTCTACTGAGCAGCACAAGATAAGCAAGAGCTCTGCCGCTTGTAGAACAACATTATTCATAATATTAATAACAACACTCTTCAAGGTGTGAGGAGATACAAGGGATTTGGGAAAGGAGAAACTAACAATTCACACACTGAAAGAAAATAAATTTTATTCTCTAGTTGTCAAGAGACTTTTTTTGGTAATTATTATTTAGGTCCATTGCCTTCAGGAAGGGCTTTGAAGTATACTCTTCCTTTGATAAATTAACTCCTAAAACATATGGGTTCTCACTTCTCCAGTTTTCCGCACCAACAGTTGACAGTTTTATACAAAATAACAGAGCTGAGAAGTAACTAGTTACAAGTAACTAATTATGTGTAATGAACTTCAACAATTAAATTATAATTACATTAAACTATGACTTTAGCTAAATATTTGGTAACATCCCTCCTTTTGGCGAGCAACTGTGCAGTTATTTTTAGAGGTACAGAGATGTAGCTTCCCTAAATGGTGGAGTAGAAATAGCACATGGTTCAAATGGAGGTTCATGCTATGCGCCATTGCTCTGTTATGAATGCTGAGGCAATGACAAGGTTGATGGGAAGAAAGTGTGTTTTTTTATTACAGGACAGCAGCTTGTAGCATTAGCTGCTTTTTAAGAAAATCAACTAAAAATAACCATGGTCCTTCTTTTTGAGAAACAACATAGTAAAACCAGAAACAGATTCAGAGGGAGCTGTGTTGGCCAAAAAGCAAAATACAACAAAATCCAAAATCCCTAAAACAGTAATACCATTTTTGGGCCAATGAAAAAACACAAAATGCACCATGCAAGCTTTTGAAGCTTTACTGGTTTCTTCATCAAGCAGAGAAATTAAAAAATATTTTTGTTGTTGTTAGCTGTCCTTGATCCTGACTCACTGCAACTCGATGGATGAGACGTTTCCAAGACTCCCCATCCTCCACTGCTGTGCTTAGGTTCTGAAAATTCATACTTGTGTTGTGATGTTCCTAATAGAGTCTATCCATCTTAGCATTATTGTTTTTTCTAATGACTCTTGCCTTCTCATGATGCGGCCAAAGTATGACAGCCTCAGCTTGATCATCTTGGCTTCCAGGAAGGTTTCAGACTTGATCTCCTCTAGGACCCATTTTTCTGTCTTTTTGGCTGTCCATGGTATCTTCAAGTCCTCTTCTCCGGCACCACATCTCAAATGAATTGATTTTCTTTTGATCTGCTTTCTTCACTGTGCAGCTCTCACATCCTTACATGGTGATGGGGAATAAAATGGCTTGTATGATTCTAACTTTAGTGCTCAATTGTATATCTTTACTCTTTAGGATCTTTTCTAGTTCTTTCATAGCTGCCCTTACCATTCCTAGTCTTCTTCTGATTTTTTTTACTTCAGTCTCCTTCGATGTTTGATTCAAGGTATGAGAAGAAAAGGGACAATGTTATGAGTCACAAGCCTACATTTTACTTCTGTGATCACTTAACATGGTCTAGAGGGATATCAGTGCAGGCAGAGACCATTCTACATTGTCAAGAAGGATGTGCTGTACATTAGGAGCATCATCCTAACTGTATAAGCCATTCAACAGTAGAACAAACTGCTTCCAGTGAGCTGTCCTTCAGAAGAGATGATATAGAGGAGGCTGGATAGCCATGGGTCAAGTGTGCTGCAAAACATCTTGCATTGAGCAACAGAGTGGTCTCTGTGATTTCTGGGCCCCTTACAGTTCTATTATTCTGCAGTTTAGGTGACATGTAAGCTGAAACTTCCCTTCAACTATACTTCTTATTGCTGCTGTTGTGTGCCTTCAAGTCATTTCTCTTGTTTGAGCTGCCTCCCTCTCCCTCTGATGGTAGGGCCGATAATGTCAGGAAGCTTATGAATCGATACTGGGAGAACATCCAAGTGTGCTACAAAGGGGCAGCTATGAGGAGTGAACAAAAAGAATAGAGCAGAGGTATGGGACAGTTGACAGACTTTGGATGAAGCAGCTCTTACAAATCCCCAAAGCTTTGGCTCTGGCTGAAGAGATACTTCCAAAGATGTAGATCACATTGACAAATAGTATATTCATGATCCTGAAACCCATAGAGCTAGCCAATAATGTTGGACAAAACCCTGCAGTGAGCAAAACTTTAAATCATGTGCGGGTGCAGGCAATTGTCCATTTATCAAATGTACTAGTACTTCTTTTCTATGGGGCTTTAATTTTCTGGGAAATTTACATTCACCTCACGGTGCTTTTCAATAAGCAACTAACTCTGATCCATAATATAGTCAGCTCGAACAAGGAAGGTTTCAAAAGGTTTATCCGTCTAGCTAAACTGAGCCTCAGTCGTCTTTGTGCACAAAACACCCACGTAGGCTATTTGTCTTGGACTTGAGTGTTTGGCAGGAAGCCTGACTTAAGCCTTCAGAATAAGAGCTTAGTGAAAAATGCTGGCATTCACAGGGAGTTTAATGTCCACAACTGACCCCACCCACTGTACTTAGCTGCAAGGTTTTTGGCAAGCGCATGCAAACCGCAAGACAAGTTTTATCATCTGGTAAACCTGCCGCTTGAAAAAAAAAGTTGGGGAAAAAAAGGTTTCAGTAAAATATTCCAACAATTATAACACACTTTAATTAGGTACACAGTGCATAATTATGTCTCTTTTATAATGTATAGGGTTACAAGCAACCAAACATCACTTTGCATGTGGATATAGTGATCTTGCATGTTTACTGCTTAGGATTCTTTGCCTATGAATTCATATCTACTCCAAAGCCAAAGGATGGCCAATCTAGAAGCTTAAGTGGCTAATATTATTCCCGGTGATTCATTATTTATTTCTTCAGTCTTTCTGGATTTAGGATCCTGGGGCTAAACCCAGAATATGTCAGAGGATATGTCCTCTGTTAGGATATAATAGACAAAGTTTTTTTGGGGGGAGAGGGGTGGCAGAGGCTTTGTTTTCTTAAGCAGAGGGGGTTACTATTGGACTGTGCCAGAATAACCATCTCTTTCCAGTTTTACAACCAATTTTGACAGGGAACAGCACAAATTACAGATTCTTCTTTAGTAGCTGCACTCTGTGTTGCTGTTATATGCCTTCAAGTCACCACTGACTTATGGTAATTCTCTCACAGGATTTTCTTGACAAGATATCTTCAGAGGACATTTGCCATTGCATTCCTCTAAGGTTGAGGGACCATGGCTTGTCCAAGGTCATCTGATGGTTTTCCATAGTTGGTGGAGATTTGATCTCCCAGCATCTTAGGCCAGTGCTCAAACCACTACAACATTCTGGCTCCCTTACCATGTATCTGTAACTCTGTAGTTTTATTCTCCCTCCCCCCCCCCCCCCCCCCCCATATTATTCTCCTCAGAAACTGAAGGCATGTCTACATGGGCCATTTACATTGGTTCCTCCCCACTCATACTGCTCTGTCCAGATGATGCAGCACCATAGTCCTGATTCAAGTGGTGACTGTCTTCATGTGGGAAGGCCATTTTGGCCATCTTAATCCAGTTAAATAGAACTCAACATTTACTCCAGCCCCTGGCCCGGGTTGCTGCCTTTGAGGTTACAGCAAGGTTTCCAGCTATGTAATCAGCACTGTTGCCTTGTTTTCAACATCAGAAGGAGTGACCTGAAACAATGGCAGTGGCACTGGGCAGCACAGTGAGATGCTGTGGAAACAACTACCTGGCATCCCTCTGGAATGTGCAGGCAACAGGAGTGGGAGATTTGGGGCAGCTTTAGGCCAGAATATTCCTTGACCAGTGCAGAGTATCCTGGCCAGTTTAGACCTGCTTCAAGTTATACTGTGAGTGTGAACCAGTTGCTATATATGTATGTATGCATGTGTGTATATGTGAAAGTGCAAAGTCAGGCTTAATATTGAACATAAAGAAAATAAAAATAACGACCATGGAAGAAATACATAAATTCAACTAAGGAGTGAATCACACAGGCCAAATAAAGCAGTTTCAAACAGCTTTGAAGACACAGTGCTTAGATGATGCATGCCTCCAAAGTGGATGGAAAACAGAGTGAAGTCATACTCTAGGGCCAAAAGCCAGAGCAAAAAAACCCTGGGCTATTCCAACTTAGCTGGAAAATGCATATAAACATCCCAATGTCAGAGCGGTCCATCCTAACCTTAATGCTGCATATAATTGAACTGTTGCAGGTATGCAATAAAAAAGGACAGCCACCATACCCAATTGATTGGAGTGGCAATGGAAAAAAGTGAAAGTGTGACACCTCCAATGGATGTAATTACAACATACACAAACTGGACAGTCCAAGAAGGGGCATGTCATGAGGGGAATGTGTGTGTGAAAGGAGAATGTGGGTGTGGGTGTGTGATTCTATGACTGTGTTTTGCCAGTGTTTTACTGGGCACAGTGATGCTCCTATGCCATGTACTGGTGGAGGATTGCAGAAGTGACTTTGTGGCTGATCAAAGGGGTGGTCATGCAATGGGATGGCATCTAGGCAGCAGGCAGTCACCGGTGGTGTGTTTGTGTGACAGTGAGCATGCATGGGGGTGAGACAACAAGAACAAAAATATTCCCAGCACTGTGATTTGACACTGGACCATGTGGCTGGGCCATGCGCATTCGGACTGCTTTGGGAGGGGCCAGTGTGGACAGCAGGGTTTTGAACTGCTTTCAGAAAAAAAACAGATTCAAGCTGCTTTTTCCTGCCTGTCTGTTCCACCCCTTTGACAATGAAGAAATTGAAAGAGTTAAAGAATTTCCTTAACTAGAATTAAACATTGAGCTGAATGGTGACTGCAGCCATGATATATGAAGAAGACTAGGAATGGGAAGGGCAGCAATGGAAGAAATAGAGAAGATCCTGATGAGTAAAGATATACAACTGAGCACCAAAGTCAGAACTGCCCAAGCCATAGTATTTCCCAACATCAAGTACAGATGTGAGAGCTGGACAATAAAAAAAAAATTAATAAGAAAAAGATCTGGTGCTGGAGAAGTGTGCTGAGAATACCATGGACAGCCAAAAAGAAAAACAAATGGGTCCTAGAACAGATCAAAGCAGAACTCTCCCTGGAAGCCAGAATGATGAAATTGTGGCTTTCATACATTGGTCAATTCACGAGAAGGTGTGACCCATTAGAAAAGACAAAAACATTAGGAAAGGCGGAGGGCAGTAGAAAGAGAGGAAGACCATGCACCAGATGGCTTGATCAATTAGGGAGGTCATGAACATGAATCTAAACTGAGCAGTGGAGGATAGGGGGACTTTGAGATGTCTCATTCAAACGGTCACCATGAGTCAGGCCTGACTTAAAGGCAGTTAACAACAATGTGTGTACCTCACGATCAATGTTTCTCAATATGCTGCTGAAGAAATTGTGGCTGCTATTTGTATTTTAATGAAAAACTGAAATTGGAATGTATGTTTTTTGGTTTTGGTTTGTTTTTTACTTTAATAACCCAAATGGCCATGGCATCGTTGTCAGCTATACCATTAGGCAGAGTAAGAAGGACACTGATGGCAGCAAAGATATAGTGAGAGTGAGGTGGTGATAGGATAAGACTTATTCTGTGCCTCTTAAACTAGCCTGGAGCCTTCAGGTGCATTACAGAGCACTGGCCTATCATCAGTGCTGATTCACCTGCCAATCCAGTTGGCTTTTGCACACGGACTAGGGGCTTTTTCACACAGAACAACTTACTATTGCTAAAATGCCAGGAAAAAGGTTCCTGGAGTGTTCCTGAAGCATGAAGGTGGGATAGTTGGTTGTGCTTCTTAATCATCATTGAGGCATCCTGCTTCTCTCCCATTGTGAAAGCGTTCACAGAGCAGCCTTTTCTTGAATAAAAGAAGTTCCCGTTATTCAAAAAATGGCTGCTATGCGAACACTCTGACAACAGGAGAGAAGCAGGATGCCTCAGTGATGACTAAGAAGCATGACCAGCTATCCCACCTTTGCACTTCATGAATGCTTCAGGAACCTTTTGCCAACAGTAAAGTTCTGTGTAAGGGAGTCTCATATTGCTCTTTACCCCATGCAGCAAAATACTTTCAACTCGTCACTTGTTGAATGACATAATATCTTAATATCACCACACAGACAATGCCTTCATCCTATAGACTGACACAACATCATTCACAAGCTGTATTTATAGCATACAGACTATTTATCTGCTACACCTTTCAAGGATTCCAACTCTGCAAATGAATGTACAAAACCAGACAGATGTTCCTGCTGCAAACAATTTTGGCTAGGCTTCCACTTTGCATTTTCCAGATTAAAATCCACCATCACCACAACCACCACCACAACCATACTTACTTTCATATTAAGGCTATTGGGCTAGTTTAGATAATTTAGAAAAGTGATTTCTTTTTTGGATTAAAGTTCCAAGAATTTCCCAGCCAAAACTGGCACTAGCAATTATACTCTCATCATACTTCATCATTGGTCAGACTGGCTAGGGAACATGGGAATTCGAGTTCTAAAACACCTGGAGGGCCATAGGTTCTAGTCACTGCCCAGATCATATAACAATATCCCCACCCCAAAATATCTACTTGAGTAGGTTGGGATCCACAGTATGTTAGTTGCACTTTGCTTGTTTTAAGTTGAATGTGATACCTATAGTATTATTTAATTCCTACTGATTTCAATGGGAATTAAGTGCAACTAACCATGTCTATACCCACTCTACTGTTTAAGGACAATGGGTCCTATTTTTATACTACTGCATCTGGATGAACAGTTTAAACCATGGTTGGCAAACTTGTGAACCCCCACAAGCTGTTGAACATCTTATCCTTGGTTTTGACTCACTGGGCCAGACCTTAAACCTTTACCAAGAACCTTTTCACTAATGTTGCCAGACACACATAGGATTCATTCTTATGTGATAGATCAGTCAAGGGGCCCCAGTTGAGCTCAAGCCTTGTTCCATATTCTCGGTTGCTTTGGAAGCCCATGAAAGCATTCTTCGAAGTCTCTGCCAAATTTGATTTAACAGTCATTTTCATTTCAAAATAACAAATATTTGCTTTTAGGCTAAAAACGTCTCTGAAAAATGTCTACTCAAAATATCTACTTTTAATATCCAAGTTAAGAAGCCATGAAAAATGAAATATATACTGGAAAGTCAGCCGGCGTGGGTGGGGGGAGCCCTTCAGCTATTGTAACTTTGCCAGCTAAGTACTTTAAATTTTGATTCTAAGCCTCCTCCTGTAATTGTCACCCATATGTTGAAGGATACCATTTAGGAGTGCGTTTTGCTTGATTGCGAAGAGCACTTAAGAAGACACTTTTTACCTATTACCCATGCAGGTTTGAGTTATTGCTTTCCAGGCTAGATTCGGTTGGCTCAAAGAATCAGCAGAAAGATTCCCATTGACTTAAGTAGGTCTTTGATGATTACATTTTAAAAAGATAGTTTTAATTAGTGCCCCATCCAGAAACACCACTTTGAAAAAAAAAAAACCTGTTGAAGCCTTTTGTACTGTCAAAGGTGATCAAGACTCAATTGCATAGGTTGCTGATGTACCTTAAGATCTGTGTTGCATTTTAAATCTAATTTAACATTTACATGGTTCTTGATAGCTCAGTTGCTTTGAAAGGTGCAAATTTATTTATTTGTTTGTTTATTTCAGACAATAGTATCTTACCTATTAGGATATTCAAGATGGTGAACGGTAGTGTTACAAAATTAAACAAATAATAATAATCCTAAATAAGCATTATGAAATGTCAATATAAAAAGAGGTCAATATCTAATGATGATGACGATGATGATGATGCTAACTCCAGTGTGAAATTTGATAATCACTGCATAGTGTGTCTTATATGAGCCACATACCTATTGCATTGCCAAATAAATTGGGGAAGGTATATATAATCCACAGCCTCATCACTAGAGAAACTGTGATGCCTCTATTTGTTACCAAGCATCTCAGTAGTCAAGAGGTCCTACTGTACTGTACTATACTATGCTATACTATACTACCTATAGGATAATCATTTATATACTATTCAGAAAATGACAAATGAGGCATAAAATGTATGATATATAAAATG
Source organism: Sceloporus undulatus (assembly GCF_019175285.1). NCBI lineage: Eukaryota > Metazoa > Chordata > Lepidosauria > Squamata > Phrynosomatidae > Sceloporus > Sceloporus undulatus. The sequence continues at coordinate 358,216,008 of NC_056522.1, read as the reverse complement.
GGATATAAAACTGGCATATGCAAATTCATATGCATAGGTCAGATGTATCTATAATTGATATTCAAATAGAGTCAATATGATATAGTTTGAGTGCTGGACTAGGACTCCAGAAAATTAGGGTTCACATTCCCACCCAGCCATGGAATCTCAGAGACATAGCCATGTTAGTCGGGAATATCTGGAATATCAGTATGCAAAGAGATCTTGTAGCACCTTTGAGACTAACTACAAGATCCCTTTGCATACTCAAGTATAAAAGTATATCTGAATTTCCACAAACAAATGCAGACATTAATTGAGCCACCAAATTTAGATAAACTTAAGATGCTGTGGTCAACTGGAAGTTTCCTATGTAGGCAAAAATATGAAAGTTGACTTTGATGGAAAGACAATTTCAATAAGAGTTCAATAAGAACATTTCTCAAGGAGTGTTCTGGGGTGGCCACGGAATGTTTATGCCACTTACAACTAATTGGTGCTCTTCAGGAATTACAAAAAATGCCCTTTTCATCATCTGCTATTGTATCCCTCTTTCATCTAAGGCTGCAGGGGTAGAACGTTATATGTATAGACTTTCTGTCTGCTAAGAATACTTTTTGGGAAAGGATTTATGTAGATGCAGAGGGCTTCACAGGTTGGATAATTCTAATTCTTAGAACAGGAGAGAAAATTTTCCCACATGGATGCAGCAATCAGCCAAGGAGGATCTCTTCTTCATGCGGTCTGGTTCTGATTTTCACAAGGACCAAGGCGGTTTACATCATGGCTCTGCAGCCATGGAATATTCTATGTGTAGTGGTTCATTTAGGTTCCTCTTTACTCAGTTCTTCATAATAGTAAAAAAAAAAAAAAAAAAAGAAAGAAAGAAAGAAAGAAAGAAAGTAAAAAAGCCACGTGTTTCCTGCCAAGATTTCAGAAATTATCTGGAAGTAAAAGCTGTTGCTTAGAACTTGTTTTAAAGTCTTCCTAAAGTTTTTTTTAATATTGCTTTCTTCTGATAAGCTTTCTAAATGTTATGTCATTGATGAAGGACCCAGGGTCCTTAAAGATACCATGCAAATACTAAACCTCCCCAGTTTTAATTCAGAAAACTGCCCTCAGCTATGCAGCTTTTGGAAAACATTGATTTTTTAAAGGGATTTTTTTTTTGTTCATTTGTATCTTACATTTTGTTCAAGTATTTCCTGCATAGCAGGGGGTTGGACTGGATGACCCCTGTGGTCTCTTCCAACTCTACGATTCTAAGTACCTTTCGGGATGGCACACATAATTCCCTCCTTTTGATCCTCACAGCAATCCTGTGAAATGGCAGGTGTGAGAAAGATGGAGTGGATTTCCTTGGGGCTGGATACTCAGATGGCACACCACTTCTTCATAACACCATCATTAGCATGGTTTCCCAGTTTATGTACCCTTCCCTTCTTCATTCTAAAATGTGGAAATACATCTTTCAAGGCTCAGTTACAGCAGAAAGGCATTTAAATTACAATATGCCAATATTTCTAGTCTCATCCTTTTGCCTTAGGCCCATCTGCCATGAGAATTGTGGCCCTGAAAGCTTCTTAGAAATTGAATTCAGTCTTCAGGCTGAAATAAGTGTCCTTTCCATGGGCTAAGAGAGAACCCAAGGTCACCCCACTACTTAGTGGGGGCTGAATTTCAGTCTTTCCAGATTTAGTCACACACTCTAACCTTAACATCCAACTGACCCTTGTGACATGCGGAAGATGTTATATATGGAATCTAAGTTCCATACAAGCCTTGGAGTCACTTCTCACAGCGCTTCAAAAGCAAATCATTTTAATTACAAATGTTCTACAATGTAGTCCCATTTTATTATAACTTTATTTCTTCTTCCCTGGCCAAATCTCCTACAGTGCTGAGAGACTAAAGTGATGAACCTAAGCAGACAGATAGATTTTAATGGAAGTGTTAAAAAATCTAGGCAAAGGGGTAATTTAAAAGATTTACAGTAGCCATATATGTTAATTTTCAGCTCTGCTGTATAATAATTTAGTAATTACTCTTTGACTGGATGATAAAATATGGAGCTTTGAATATTGCTCTTTGTTTTGCATGGGAATTATGGAAATGGTGAAAATTAGGTGCATATATTTCATGTCCTTTACCCGGATGTGCAGCATATACATTTGTTTGTTTCTGATTTATTACAACTTTATCTCACCCTCCCCACAAGAAATCTAGGAGTAGGGGGAACATGCATTGTTTTACCCCTCCACATTTTTTCCTCATAACAACTTGGTGAGGTAGGCTGGCTGAGCAATAGGGATGCCATAACACTCAGGGAGGTTCACAGCTCAATAATAATAATAATAATAATACTGTTTATTTGTATCCCGCTTTTCCTTTCCAGATCAAAGCAGGTTACAGCAGCACGGCAGTGCACAAAACATCCCAAACAACATACACATGTAAAAGACACGAGCGGTACAATCAAACAGATTAAAAACAGCTAAAAAAAACTACCGATTAAAACCATAACAATAGCTAGCGAAAGTACAGGTGCATCAATACGTCGGGGGGAGAGCAGATGTTACATTGTCTGGGGGAAAGCCTGTTTGAAGAGGAAGGTTTTTAACCTCTTCCTAAATATGTTGAGGGAGGTAGCCGAGCAGAGCTCATTGGGAAGAGAGTTCCAGAGCTGTGGGGCCGAGCTGGAAAATGCCCTTTGTGCAGACTTTAACCATCACGTCAGACAACTTTACATGTGTAACCACCCCTTTGTCAAGGGCGCGTTACAGACGGCCCAGAAGGGGCTGTCTCGCGCCACGGCCGGTTGCAGCATCTGGGAACCGCAGCAGCCAAACGGCGCGGTTCCCGGACACTGACAAGAAGGAGCATGAAAATCGCGCTCCTTCTTGCTCCCCAGAAGAGACACCGCGAGGCGCTAGTTGCGCACTCGCAGCATCATTTCCAGGGTGCGACGTTCCACACGGCCACCGCCATTTGTTATGGACAGAGTCCATAACAGGAGTAGGGGTGTCTAGAAGAGATTCCCCTTTTTTAAACTGGGACGTCCTCAGGACGTCCCAAATGCCGGTATGTAACCCGCCAAGGTTCAGCTCATGATTTTCATAAGACTCAAAATGGGAAATAAATAGATAGCAAGACCATAATTGCATTATTGTGCCATCCTGAACACACCTGGTCTAGTCTAATTTCAGAGGCTAAGCAGGGTCATATTTCAAAGGTTATACAGGGAATACCAGGGATCTCCAGTTAGATCTTGGGGGGGGGGATCTGCCTGAAAGTATAGAATTTCCACCCGATAGAGCTAACTACAGTGTTTGCAGGAACATTGGTTTGAATTTGTATCAGGCAGTTTCCTGTGTTGCTATTCCACTGATTTTGACATTTGCTGAAATCACATTTTATTCTACCTTCTGTTGAACTTCCATTTCTCCCAATGAATCTTTCCATTGGGTCCCTAAATCATATTTATTACCTTTCCTCCCTGTGGACATCTTGTAGCAATGTAACTACAGAAGCAGGAAGCCAGCAGAATGTATTGAAACATATGTTGGACTAGGATGCTGTGAGAAGAGGGTGGGAATCCCCTCTCAGACAGGGAAATTATTATTATTATTATTATTATTATTATTATTATTATTATTATTATTATTATTAA
>NC_056522.1:358171981-358212349 GCF_019175285.1 Sceloporus undulatus | reverse complement strand
TTTTATTTTCTTATATCCCACCTTTCTCCCAATATATAGGCCCATGGGACTACCGGTGGCAAGTCACACTGTTTAAATCTAAGGGGAAGGCAAATCTCTTGCCAAGAAAACTCAATAGTAGGCTTCCAAGAAGTTGGTGTAAACTTGAAAGGACATCTAACAATTAAAAATAAGCATACCTACCTTAGGATCAAACTGGAGAGGAGCACAAATGTGTCCCCAAGTAGTTAAAGGAATATAACATGGAATGTTTTCTTGTTACAGTGCAATTAAAAATGTTTTCATATTATCACTTTAGACAACTGTCAGAATCTAAGAATGCGAGAGCATTTGTACTGGCAGGGTTCAATGTTATGACCTCTTTGATGATGATGTTTTCAAGGTATGCCCTATGAGATCTCCCCCTTACCCCCAGGTGGTTCAAGAGCTGTTGAAACTACAGCCCATAGTCTTTTGTAGGGTAACTTTTATGAGAATTAAAAAAGGACAGATTATCAAAATGACAGTTCCTTGGATGATCTTATGCAGCCCTTTTGAAAGTTTGTTTCAGTTGAAGCAGCCTTTCTGCATACCTGGCTGGGGTAGCTAAATTATTGGAAGATGGGAACAGAATTTATGAGAACCTTAGTACATCAGAAATTTGGCTGTAACTGATGGAATAAAATTCAATAGATACAATTGCAACATTCTACATGTAGGTCACAAAAACCGTATACACACTTACAGGATGAGGGATATTTGAATTACCAGCAATATATGTGAGAGTTTGTTTATCATAAATTGAACATGACTCAGTAGCAAAAAATGGCAAATAATATTTTAGCCTGCATTAATAGAACTGTGGTCCCCAAGACAAGATGAATGATAGTTCCACTATATTCTGTACTAGCCGGGCCTCATTTGGAATACTGTGTTCAGTACAGGGTGCCTCTTTTTAAGAAGAATATAGACAAAGCAGCAGTGGATTCAGAGAAAGGCAACAAAGATCATAAGAGATATGGAGAACAAAATGTATGAAGAAAGGTTGAGGCAGCTGGGCATGTTCAACCTGGTGAAGAGAAGACTGAGGGCTAATGTGATTGCACTGTTCAAATACCGCAAGAGTTATAGTTTTTTGTGGGTTTTTAAGGCTATGAGGTCATATCCTAGAAGAATTTATTCCTGATGCTTCACCAGCAGCTGTGGCTGGCATTTTCAGAGAATGCTGGAATGGAAATGAGTGGGGTATATATTCTGTTGGTTGAGAGGAAGTGATTTACATGTTAATCTCTGTATTGTTCTGTTGTTGAATGGCAAGGCCTCAGGGTGTCTATTTAATTAATGATCTATTTTCTGCTGTGAACTCCCCCCCCCCCGACCCTGGGTGGCTTCTCATTTGCATTTCCTAGGTCTTGGTTTTGGTGTTTTTCAAGACTGGTAGCCAAACCTTGTTCACTTCAAGAGTTTCTTCTTTCCTGTTGAAGTTGTCCAGGTATTCATGGATTTCAATGTCTTCCCTGTGCATTCTGACCTAATAGTTGTTGGCATGGTCCAGAATTTCACTGTTTTCAAACAGCATTTTATGCCCAGGATAGTTTATAATATGTTCTGCTACTGCTGATTTTTCTGGCTGAATCAGTCTGCAGTTTCATTTGTGTTCCTTGATTGAACTCTGCATTTGGTGGTCCTTATGTAGACTTGTCTGCAGCTGCATGGTATCTGGTAAACTCCTGTGGTTGTGAGCGGGTCTCTCCTTTCCTTTGCTGAGTGTAGCATTTCATGGATTTTCTTGGTCGGTTTGTAGACCATTTAGAGGTTGTGTTTCCTCACCAGTTTCCCTATTCTGTCTGTGACTCGTTTGATGTATGGTAAAAACACCGTCCTTTTGGGTGGTTGTTAGTCGTCACTTCTATGGGTTTTTCTGGGTCTGGCAGCCCTTCTGATGTCTGGGCTGTAGTAACCATTAGTCTGTAGAGCCCAGTCTAGGTGCTTCAATTCTATCTTCCAGGAAGTGGGGTTCACAGATCCTTTTTGCCTGGTCTACCAGTGTTTTTATGTGACTTTGGCCCAGTACAGACTGCCGCTTTGCGGAAGCCTGGGGCCAATTTTAGGGTCCCGGAACACACAGCATCCGCACACTCCGAAACCCTAACATGTATGGATGGCGCCATCTTTACATGGTGCCATCCATACATGGCACGCATGAATGACGCAATGTCACCACATCTGCATCTTTGGGCACCGTGCTTGCATCTTGGGCATGTCACAGTGTGCCAATGGTGCACTGATGATGTCGTCCCCGTGCGTCAAAAAAGAACCATTTTTCCTGGGTTCTTTTTGGTCTAGAGGGATGTCACATGGTTTGGTTGCTGCAGCGTCCCTCCGGATAGAAACTGGGTGGTCTGGAGAGCACCTTTAGCTTGTTTAAAGGAGTTTCTGTTGTTTTAAATTTTCACTTGATTTGAAGTTATTAAATTGGTTTTATTTGTATTTTGCTGTGAGATTATATGTTATAGAATAGATATAATTTTGGGAGAAAAGTTGAATATAAATTATTAATAATACTCATTTTTAATTTATTTATATGGATTTTTTATTTATATTTATTTCTTACCTCTCTCTATGGATCAAAGTTGGGAACAGCAACATATTAAAATATAACACAAAAGCATATATTGTCAGTTAAAACACATAACGGAAATTATCGCATTAGCTATGCTGCTGGGATAGACCCAGGATGTAATAATAATAATAATTTATTTCTATTCTACCTCTCCCATAGGATCTTAAGGCAGATCTTATCACTTTCACCATCTCTGGGCAGTATGCAGCCCATATGCAACCCAGGCTTCTCTTGCAGATTTTCAAGAATGGGATTTTCCCATTCTTGACAAGATGTAGGACAAGTCCAGAGAAGTCTGGGTTGCATACAGGCTGCATACTTCTCGGCGATGGGTGAATGCAATAAGATCTGCCTTAAGAAAGTTACTTCCCGTGTCTATCTTGACAGTGAAGCTAATGTGATAATCTTGAACATCTGTTTAGAACATATAAGACAAATACATATAAAAAAGAGAAAGAAAGAAAGAAAGAAAGAAAGAAAGCATACAAACCAAACCAGAGATGCACACGCAGCTCATTGCTTGCCCATAAAAGCACTTCAGCATAGCCATCTTTAAATTATCCAGCTTTCACAGGGACGCCTCCTCTCCCTACCCAATCCGCCCTGCACACTTAGAACATCTGAGAAGTATTTACTGGAACATCATAACACTAGGTTAATAACAACTTCCCTGCTGCAGTTCCAAAATTATGGAATAGCCTACCGGTCTTATCACCATCTTAGAGGCCTTTAAGAAGGCACTCAAAACGGATCTCTTCCGGTGGGCTTATCCACCAGACTCCATATAAAAGGTCATGACGATTGCTCCACTCCTGACTATGATTTTTGGCTATTGATGAATTGTTATTTTAGAGAGCTGATAGGAATGTCAGTTAATTCAGTATTAGTGCTTTATTGATCGTATTTTGTATTATTGTATTATTTTTACTGATGTAATCCCGCCTCAACCCTGGGAGAGGCGGGAAATATAAATAAAATTTATTATTATTATTATTATTATTATTATATTAGTCAACTTTTTAAAAATCTACAGATCTGGCATGTAAAAGATGGAGTGAGTTTATTTTCTGCTGCTCCAGTTATAGGGAGATCTTGACATTAACATTAGGAAAGATGTCCTAATGGTAAGAGCTGTTTGACAGTGGAATAGAGTATTTCAGAAGGTAGTTGTGAAATAGAGTATTTCAGAAGGTAGTGGACACTCCTTCTTTGGAAGTTTTTAAATAGGGGTCAGATGGCCACCTCTCAGAAGTGCTTTAGTGGTGGATTCCTGCTGTGACAGGGGTCTTATCCAACTGTATCATCTGGACAAAGTGCCAAAGGAATGGCATGATGCCGTCCGCCATGCGGTCAGGTGCATGGCATGAAGCTGGCCTCAGGACAGTGTCGGAGGATGCGTTGTGCAGATGCCACATCCCTACTCTGCCCCCAGGCTGGTGTTCAGTGCCGGTCTTTCTGTAGTAAGAAAACAGGTCTCTCCAGGGGCTGGGCAGCATCTCTTGCCTGCCTCCTCTCTGTCTCCCCAAGGCCAGTTACTAAGGAAAGGAAAAGAGATGTTGCTGTGCTTACAGGTAAGTATCAGTCTTGCTAGCAAACATTTTTTTTTTTTGGGGGGGGGTGTTGTTTCTCAAAGGAATAGGCACTCTTATTCAAATGCACATAACACCCTAATTCAAATTGGCTCCTAATTTCTCAGTGATTGGAAATGAAAACACTAACATCTTATGATTCCCTTCCATTTTTCCCCCATAGAAAAGAAAAGCAATCAGTTTCAAAAATGCTTAAATAAATGGCTTTTGAAAGATGAAGCCTGAAAAAACGGCTCCAAAAGAGGGGGAAAATCCCTGAGTTTCAATACCTCAGAGTTATAAGTGCAACAAATCCTGTCCTACTATGAATTCTGGATTTCATAAAAGGCTACTTAGGGACAAGATAGTTTTAGATCTAAGGAACATGTAAAAATGACTCATTGTTAATAGGGTGAGCTCTTTGCATTTGGATTAGGGTTAACTGACAGTAACCAGTCACCTTTTATTCTCGTGGATTCCACCAGAGGAATGCTTTGTGTTGGCCTGAAAAAGGCAGAATTAGGTGTTCCATTTATACTATTGATCTTAATAACCTCCTCTCATAAATACCTACTTTATGACATCAATAAAAAAGAGAATAGTGGCAACTCCTAACAATAGAAAATTGTTACTTTGTAATTGAAGTATTTCAATGAGCGTCTCAAAGAGCCTCCATAGTGGTACAGTAGTGATATTTTATTACCAGCGTTTAAATATCTGTCCAGAGAGACTGCTCTCTTTTTCTTTATTTTTAACAGCTCTAATTAATTGAGCACACTCCAGCTTCTGGGTTCCTATGGTTATCAGAGCTTTTCTTTTCCATCTGTGATTCAGTCTTCCTTTTACTCATAAGCATAAAAGAGACTCTTCCTCTTTAAGGGGTTGGATGGGTGCAAAGGCAGATCTGGATTACATTTGGGTTAAATTTAGGCAAACTAAGGCAGAGGCCATTTTTTAAAATACCATTTTATGTTATTTGTTACTGATGGAGACTTAGCTCCTGCTAAGAGAGAACATCAAAGAACATTTTTTTTTAAAAGCTGGAGTGCGGCAACACACCCTTCCATTGATTTCTCAGTATTAAAGCTGCATTTATTTGGTTTCAATAGTCATTTGTACAAATCCTACTGCTTTTTGTTATTTCTCTGTTTAAGTTGTATTAGTTTCATGACTGAGATTTGCATTCTTTTTATTTGTGTTTCTGACTTGGCACCATAGAGGGTGAGGAGATGATTTGTTGTTGTGTGCCTTCAAGTTGTTTCCAATTTATGGCGACCCTAAGGCAAACCTATCATGGGGATTTCTTGGCAAGATTTGTTTAGAGGAGGTTTGACATTGCCTTCCTCTCAAGCTGAGAGCATGTGACTTGTCCATGGTCACCCAGTGGCTTTCATGGCTGATCTGAGAATCGAACCCTCATTTCCAGAGCCATAGTCTAACCCACAAACAACAACACTGGTGAAACAACTCTATTTCCCTGCCTTATTCGTGACAAAAATCTCCACTCAGAAGCTAGTATTTGCATTTGAAGAACCTTCAAGGGCTTCCCCTGGGTTGTTATTCAAATTATACAAAATTACTTTCTAGGATGTCATCTCCTAGAATGCTCCACCAGCATGACCACAAGATGTGGTCTTTTAATCCAAAGGAAAGAAAAGGAAAAAGCTGGGATTTGTGGTCTAAATAAGTAACGTGTCCAAGTTCTGTTCACATTACACAAATTGCACACTAATTTCTGTACAACTTCACAACAATAATGCAATCAATACATTGGATTGGATCACACACAACACTATGTTGCAGCCATGCATTTTATAGGAAAGAATATCAAAGCATAGCTCCATTCCTCCTGGGCCTCTTTCCCTGTACACAATTATAGCACAATGATTCCCCTTTAACTGTCATGGCTGCATTCTATGGAATCCTGGGGTTTATGAGTCACTCTCTGGCTGAGAATCTTAAATACTGCTCCCTAAACTGCAAATCCCAAGACTCCTCAGGTTGGAACCATAATAGTTAAATGGGAATCAGAGTGCTATAACTGCATAGTGTGAAAGTGCTTCTGATATGTGCAAAATATTTTGTGCAATGTGAGGCTCATGCATAGGTCCCTGTTCACTGGAAGAAAAGATTTCAGGGTAGGGCCTATTCTGAAAGAAGTGCATGAATGTTTGTTTCTGACAAAACCTGAGTTTCACTGTGTGCCAATCAGTCTTTAGAAAACAATGAAAGAAATCTGCAATATAACTTCTGCAATAAGAGAGGGATTTTTTTTTATGTATTCCAGTACATCAAAGAAAATAGACACCTAAATCTAATTATTAATTCAATGGGAATACTCTAGTTAGAGTAGTCTCACTGAATTAATGGAATTTATGTAAGTGCAGACTTACCAGATTCCATTGATTCAGTCAGTTTGCTCTAGTTGGGATTAATAATTAGATTTAGGCTTTAATAATAAAGAACTATCTGTACTGGTCCATTTTAGATAAAATCTGCAAATTCCTTGGTGCTTTCAATCCATTTCATAGAGTTTGGCAGTTTTATGTATTTAAGTCCTGGTGTAATTGAAGATTCTGTTGTTGTTGTTGTTGTTGTTGTTGTTGTTGTTGTGTGACTTCAAGTTGTTTCCAATTTATGGTGACCCTAAGGCATATTGTGGGATTTTCTGGGACTGAGAGTGTATGATTCACCCATGATCACCCAATGGGTTTCATTGGCCAATGGGGGAATCAATCCAAATCTCCAGAGTCGTAGGCCAGCACCCAAACCACTGCCTCACACTGGCTTTCACAATGCTTCTTTAGTCTATGTGGTGGAAGATTGTGAACCAAAAGCAATCTAGGTGCCATCTGTTCCCCTTTCTATTTGTCTCAGCACTGGTAAGATCTTTTGCTGCTATGTAAATACTCTATCACCATCACCGTCATCATCCTTTATATAGTGCCATCGCTGTACTTGCTTTACAAGTAAAAGAAGAACCAAAGAGTTCTCTGTTCTCAGGATTACAATCTAATTAAGACATGACACAAAAGGAAAAGGAGAAGGCAATATAGGAGGGGAATAGGTTCATCTGCTTCTGAGCCTTTGCCTGTCTCTTCTTTGCTACCTCCAAGGTCAAGGCAGTGGCAGTTGGAATGGATGGAAGGCCTTTCACTTATTTGGAATGAATTCTTCGGGAAACCCAGTTTTCTATTATACATGCAGAGGACACGCACTCATAAAAATAAATAAATCTAACTCTCCTTCTGCAATACTGTTTTGCCCGGTCCAGTACTATCACAATGACATTCTTCATTGTGTTGCATCTACATTAGACTAATATAAGGAGATGTTACCTCGGTACTGTAAAAGAAAACAATGCTCTTGATGTTATTTCCAAAAACATTTGAATGCCGTTTGCAAATCGACCTTGTGAATATATTAAATAATAGCTTGTGAAAATGTCCTCCAGCACTTTTTCTCCCTCCCCACTTTCCCTGAATGCATGCAAACGCACACAGCAAGGTTGTTTACATTTCTTTTACGGTGTCTGGGAATTATACAGTAGATCAGTGCACATGAGTGTTGTCTTTGGGTATAGTTGTCATTTGTGCTCAGTGGGTTGCACACAATTCTGGCATGATTTGCCCTTCAAGATGTCCAATTTTTTCTCCTTTCCTTGATGACCTGCATATTAAACTTCACTGCTGTGAGGCTCCCAGATTTTTGGTGGTCCTCTCCATTTGTCAGACTCATTACAGCCACTCAATTGCTCTTCTCTATCACACAGACTCTCAGTGAACAGCATTTGGCAACCCCTCTGAACTAATAGATACCTTTCGGATCAGAGCATTTCAAGGGTTCTTTCAAAGGAAGCACCTCAGTATTATTTTAGAGAATGGAATAAATTTGAATGCAAAATTTCCTGACAAAGGTTTGGATTCCTCCCCGTACAATGGACCTACCATAGAGAAAAAAATAAAAAAATAAAAATAAATGGTTGTGCTAAAGAATGTTGTCATTATGGTGTTGTTATTATAGGACAGCTGAATTAAATAACAACAAACAGAGAGTTTAGAGTTAGGATTCAGGTTGAAAAGCATCTTCCACAAACAGAAGTGGTGTTTTCACTGACAATGATATACTGGGGGCAGCCTCTTACTGTTACCTTTGCCTCCTGTTCTGGCACTGGACAACTGTTTGCATGCACATCCTGCTGTGCTACTTGCCACTACCACCACTGCCATGGCTTACTTGCTTCTGAGGTCAGAATGATGCGTCCAGTCTGCATCACATGTTCTGTCTTCAGAGTGAGGGATGTGCAGCAGTGGTGATGTTGCTGGGTAACACAGTGGGATGTATGGGAGAACAGCTCCCAGACACCAGAACAGAAGGCTCCAGATCTTCAAGGAAGATTCAGAGCAAACAAGGAAGTATTTAGTATTGTTTAAGGGGAGTATCCCCCAGAACTGGGGTTTGGGCTTGTGTCATCCAGTCTCCCCCCGCCCCCAAGAGGATGGGGGAGGCATTTTATTTGGCCTGTGCAGATAGGGCCAGAGGCACTTTTGCATGTGAAAGTGTGTGGATGTCTACTTTCAGCCTTCCAGACTACATGGAATAATGGGGAGTGGGTCCTGCAAATCTTCATGATCAATTTTTGGTGAATACAAGAGCTTGTAGTGTGAAGAATGCCTATTTGAGTAGAACATGTTTTTTCTTCTTAGAGAATGCATGGATCTTAAGAAGAAAAAACATGTTCTACTCAAATGACCTATGATATGTAGTTGCTGAATGTAAATGGGACAAATGTATTGGTTTTTGCTTGGTACCTGCTCTTTATGCTTATGCTTACTTCCATGATAGCAATATACAGTTGGCCCTCTGTTTTCATGGGATCCCCTGCGAAAATGGAGACTCACTGATATTCAAGCCCCATAAGCTTGAGGCACATGCCTGTGAGCAGGCATGGGGCACATGCCGTGAGGGGGGCGGGGGCATTGAAATTAATGGAAGTTGTCCCTCCATGAATATTCAAGACCACGGATCTCAAGTCTGCAAGAACGGAGGGACGGCTGTAATATTTTCCTCAGGTTTTGTGTGAGATATATTCATTTTGGGGCATGGAAACAAACTCTGGGATGAAGGCAGAGGCTGATGGAACATCTGCTGGACCCACAATGGTGATGATAATTTCTTTTAAAAGCAAATCAGTAGGATTCTTCTGTGTAAAACCAGGGCCTCCTGGAGGGTGGTTAATTCCATTTCCCACCAACTCTAGCCAGGCTGGCCAATGTTTTTGGCATGACAAGACTAGTTATATTTTAATCTGATGCGACTAGTTGAGGCATGATGGGGTTAGTTTTATTTTAATCTGTTTTTGTTCCTCGCCTTTGATCCATAGGGAGAAGTGAAAAAGGAAAGAAGGAAGGAAGGTTGAAGGTCCTCCTTACCTACCTTGTGAAATTCCTGTAAAGAAGAAATGACTATGTGGGGGACTCTATTTCTCAGACAAATTTTTCAGTTTTTATATAAACGAACTCAAAGAGTATATTCCATTATTATTAAACCACTTAACTTTTTATTTAATACTTCTGTTAATTCATCCAATCTTTACCCCATATCCGCACCTTTCAATACCTATTCATACAATATAACAGTATCGGGGATCATTCTTTCTCTATTAACTCCATGTCTTTGTGATTTAGGCGGCAAATCAACTTGTTCATTTCACACATCTCTAAAATCTTCATGAACCATTCCTCCATTTTTGGCATTTTGTGGCTTTTCCAATATTGTGCCAATACAATTCTCGCAGCTTTTATTAAATATAGCAAACTGGGGGGGAAAAAGGATACGTAAATTACAGGAAGATTTGAGACCAAGTATCAAAGGGACCGAGGAAGTGTTTAGACAATATATATTTCTTTGGAGATTGTTTCTGTATTGAATAATCTCTTTTATGTAACTGTTTGTTGAACATGCTTTTTATGGTTGTATATAATAATAAAATATAATAATGGGGAAAAAAAGTTTTCAGTTTTCCCACATCAAAGAATTACAATTCCCTTCTCAGTTTTCTAACAGTTGACTCTGCTCTCCACTCTACATGCTGGTTTGAAGAGGCCGGCAGGCTCCCAGCTATGTGGGATGTCATTACTGTCATTGTCACCAGCACCGCCATTATAACATATGTTATATATGGTCAAAAAATGAAATATAAGACAGGTTTTGTGCATACACATCTACGCTTATCACAGTTATAATTAATTATAAACAAAAGAACACATAATATATTGATCTGTTGCTAATATTTACTACTTTAGATAGTATGGCTAAGACCCCTGTAATATTCAAATGTTATTGTATAAAGAAATAATTACCATTGCTTCATGGTTTGAGGGAGGAAGCCAGGTGGACAGGGTACCTCACCTGCTATTTTGAGGTGAGACACCTTCTGAGAGCTTTTAAAGTTCACATTAAAACCCAGTGCAGATTCATTCCTGCATGGACATTTTTTAAAATTTTTATTAGAGTACATATACCCTGCCCTTCAGCCCTAAAGCTTACAATTATTATTTTTAATGAGACATGGAAGCATCCAGCCACCACTGGTTAGTCCTAAATGAACAGTGGCGCTGCACTTTCCTCTTGGACCTCTTTTGAGAAGGCTTGATACACCTGTTTGTACAATCCCACTTTTCAGGTTGACAGGTGCCCATAGTTTCTTACCTTCATCCATTGCATGAGCCCTGGCTTTCTTGCCTTGAGTTATTTGGATACATTTGCTCTGCAGGCATGATTCCACCTGGCCACAGCACAAGGAGAGAAGAGGCAGCGTGGTCTTCAGCAGCAGCTTCTCTGTGATTATCTGCCATTTAACTCCCGCTTTTCAAAGCAATTTAGGATAACAGAAGAGCCCTGCTGGATCAGTCCAAAGGCCTACTGAGTGTAACATTTTATTTCCACCATGGCCAATCAGTTGCCTATGGGAAGCCCAGCAGCAGGACAGGAGCACATTCCCCAGCCATGCTGCCTCTGATATTGTTGTTAATTGCTGTCAAGTCAGCTTCTACTTGTGGCAGCTCTGTGAATGGGAGACCTCCAAGACATCCAGTTATGGTATTCCTTATTTCCATGAATTTATCTAATTCCTGTTTAAAGGCACCAAGTCATCTACACTTTAATTCTGTGTTGCATAAAGCAGTATCTCATTTTATCTGTTCTGTTTCCCACCATTCAGTGGATGACCCAGAAATGCTAGTTTGGGAGAGCAAATGGATGGCAAAGTATTTAGTTCCTGCTATACAGAGCTTTCTGTGGCCCAAATACCCTAAAGGTACCAGATCCTGTCTGATCCTAGAAACTAATGAATACCAGGTGCTGTAGGCTATATTTCAGCAGAAGGAACTGGCAAAACCATCTCGGGATATTCCTTGCCTAAGAAAATGCTATGAAATTTATGGGGTCACCATAAGTCAACAGGCCACTTGAAGGTGTGCATGCAGACACACAAACATACACATGGCTTTACTATAATGTAGCTGAAACTTGGGAAGTGAATGAAGTAATTGGAAATATCTGTGTATATGGGAGTGTATACTACCTTAAAGTAATCTCAACCCAGAATTGTCCCCCAGGGACTGTTTCTCCTGAATAAGGATATTTATGTAATACTGTGAAAAATTCATTCCAGGATTTGTATTTTTCTGTTCTCATCTTACTTCTTTTATATTGCAGTAATTAGATTGTAAATCTGAATGTCTGTTGTTTTCCAATGCTAGGTTGTACACTATAATCTTTACTTTACATGTGATGATTGTTGTTGTTGTTGTTGTTTTGTGCCTTCCAAGTAGTTTCTGACATATGGCGACCCTATCATGGGGTTTTCTTGGCAAGATTTCTTCAGAGGAGGTTTGCCATTGCCTTCCCCTGAGGCTGAAAGGATGTGACTTGCCCAGGGTAATCCAACTGGTTTCATGGCTGAGCTGGGAATCGAACCCTGGCCTCCAGAATTCTAGTCCAACACTCAAAACCAGTTTGCCATGATGATAGTGATGATGATAACCCTAAGAACAACCACCACCATTACTAATCAATAATAATTTATTACAGTCATAGACCAGCATATAACAGCAGCAAAAATGATAATAAATAATAATAAAACTTTTATTTCTATCCCGCTTTTTGTTAAGACAATCAAAGTGGTGTACAAAGATAAAAATTCCTTCATGATGATGATGATGATGATGATGTACAATGTGAAATTTCTATTCTGGTATGCTGTTAAATGCTGGCAGAATGATCTGGTACAATGATCATGAAATACCATTATTATTGACTAAATGTGTATCTCATCTTTATGACAAGAAATGCATTAAAGGTGACTAGCAGCAGTATTAAAATAAAAATAGACATGTTTGTTTTCTGTCTCCCATCATGTCAGGGTGTCTGAGGTGATATACAGATAAGAGCAGGTAAAATTAAACACTTATAAGAGATCAATAATAACAACAAAATAGCATTCAATCAATGCAAATGTCACCCCATTCCACTGAAACCCATATTAAAGTCATGTATAATTTTTCTTTAAAAAAATAAATAAAAGGCCTGCCTGAAGAAGGACAGCAGAGAGTAAGCCAGCCAGCCTTGCTTTCCTTGGCAGGGACTTCCAAAGTCTGAGTACAGCCACTGAGAAGGCCTTGAAAGTACTATTGTTGGGGCAATGTGAGTAGATGGCTCAATTTTTTAACCTGAATGTACATTTGAGCCTATTGAACTGTATGATTCTAAGAAAGATTTTCTTCAACCCACCCATTCCACTCTGACATTTGTGTTTTCCTTCAGAATTTAGCCACTTGTCCCCCCCCCCCTCCACTCGCTATAAGCTCAGTTTCCCTGATTGCTTCCAGTGCTTTAAAGCAAAAGCTTAAAAATATCAAAGCCTAGTTTGGCCATCTAAATCTGAATTTTCATCACTTCCTTGGGATGGAATGTTACCTTCCTGAAATCACACTAGCATCTTTGTTCCCATCTTCCTACATACTTTAACAGACACTCCTCTTCCACCACCATTAGATTCTGTAACATAATGCCATCTGGTGTCAGATGGTCTTTGGCCATTCTGGATTGACATGTCAAGTAGATGACATCCACTGGCAGCAGTCAGTTGGCTCTTTGAGTGTTCTGCTGTTTTGCTTGACCTTTCCTGGGGAGGAAAGGATAACTTTGTTCATGCCTGGAAACTTTCACATCGGGAAATGTGTATTGTTTTCATGATGACGATGAGAGTAATTTTCCACTCACAGCTTTGCCAAAAATATAATTGTTGTGGCTGCCCATATATTTTGTACACCTATTTTTTTTTTCCAAAGCTGTGGAAACTTTTATGACCAGCATGCTGTTGTAAGACACTGAAGAGTCCATCTGATTTTGAATGACTGAAAATATGTGAAAATAACTTTGCTTTTCAGTTTGGCTCTGCATGTATGGAGGCACTGAGAATGGAATCTTGATGACCAGTTAGCTGGCAGTAACATACCCTCCAAAATTTTACTCACGAGAAGACCGATATGTGTGGCTAAGCAACATCAGAATGTGGTCAAGATGGCCAGGAAGAACACACAAACCTGGAGATACTGCAGCAGTTTGCTTTTACCTGAGTCTGCAGGGGAGGATACAATTCTGCCCCCTTCTCTCCTCTGTCTGCCCCCTCCCTTGAGTTTATTGCATATACTGTAATTTTGCATTTTAAACTGTGTTTGCACCAATGGAAGTGAGCATAGGGGAAAGAAGAGAGAAACTGGAGCAGCTGAAAAAGCGGGATGACAAAGGATTATCTGGTTCTATCCCTGTGAAATTGGGACAGTTAAAGTATAGAAACATGAAGATGAAAGACAAGGATTAAGGAAGAGGTTGGGCTGGCCCAGAGCTTGGACAAATTATATTTTTGGATCATTACTCCCATTACTATTCTGAAAGCTGTAATCCACAGAAAGTAAAGTGTGGACTGTGACTGGCTTACCACTAGTAATGAATTTCCCAAACTCTGCATTTGTAATTTGTTATTGGTTTTTATTTATCAGTAAATGTTACATTTCCCTCCAATAAGCTCAAGGTAATTCATCTCCTCACATTATCCCTGCAGCACCCAGTGAGGTAAATCAGGCTAAAGAAGACTGCTCCAATGTCACCCAATGAATTTCATGGCTCAGTGGAGACTTGAACCTGGATCGCTCAAGCCACAGTCCAACATTCTAACCAATATACCACACTGCTTCACAGGGCTCTGGTGTGAAGGCTGCTTGGGTATACAGGATCTATTTGCTAATTTCCAAGTGAGGAGAGAGGTGGAAGGAAAAGGGCTGATTTCCTAAGTGGAACAGCTTAAGGTCTTGGATTGCTGTCCCATGGTCTGGAGCAAGATAGGTTAACATATTGCCTTTCAGATGTTGTCAGATCACAACTTTTATGTTTTTTTCAACAGTGGACATGATGGAGCTGATGGAAACTGCAATCCAAAAACATGTAGAGTGCCAAATGTTTCCTACCTGGAATTATGGCACACCTGATGCTTCAGGAACATACACAGAAATCAAGGTGGTACACTTTCCCATTGTGTAGAAATGTCTAGAACGTTTGAGTTTGGGAGGGTCCTGGGCAAAGAGCTTCAGTAACCTCCATAGTACCACCATACTTTCCACCCCAGTGCTTTTCTGATGGTGGCACAGTGGTTAAATGCCTGTACTGCAGCCACTCACTCACAAACCACTAGGTTGTGAGTTCAATACCAGCCAGGGGCTCAACATCGTCTCAGCCTTGCATCCTTCTGAAGTGGCTAAAATGTGTTCCCAGCTTTTGGGGGGCAATTAGGTTACACTGTCGGGGATGCTTTGATTTGGATTTCCTGCACGGCAGGGGGTTGGACTGGATGGCCCTTGTGGTCTCTTCCAACTCTACGATTCTATGATTCTATGACATTGTAAACCGCTTAGTGTACTGATAAGTGATTATAGAAATGTACTTACTATTGCTATTCCAACTGTAATTAAGGACACCAAAATGCTTTCTTAGGGAGCTGGGGATGTTTAGCCTGGAGAAAAGAAGGTTAAGAGGTGATATGATAGCCCTGTTTAAATATTTGAAGGGATGTCATATTGAGGAGGGAGCAAGCTTGTTTTCTGCTGCTCCAGAGACTAGGACCCGGAAAAATTGATGCAAGCTACACCAAAAGAGATTCCACCTCAACGTTAGGAGGAACTTCCTGACAGTAAGGGCTGTTTGACAGTGGAACAAACTCCCTCGGAGTGTAGTGGAATCTCCACCTTAGAGGTCTTTAAACAGAGGCTGAATGACCATCTGTCAGGGATGCTTTGATTGACAGTTCCTGCATGGCAGGGGGTTGGACTGGATGGCCCTTGTAGTCTCTTCCAACTCTATGATTCTATGAGTCTTCTAAATCCACAAAAACCAACAGGTCAATAAGGGAAAGAGAGCAAAGGCACCACTCCAAATAACACTGTTATTCTTGAATACACATTTCACTGCTGTAGACTGCAGAACAGAACTACAGTGTGAGGAAGCTGCTTGTTTTTCTGGTTTGTGCTTAGACCTTCCCAGAGGGCTTTTCCCCCCCTTGAGTTTTCTGCTATTTTTTTCCTCAGCACCAGGTTGGGTCTTTGTTTGTAGAGGCTGCAATAACTTCATTTTTGTCTCTCCTCTTAGTGGCCACATCAGTGCCTTTCCCACAATCTACACACAAAATATGGTATCATGGTTATTTTCTTGTCCTTTTCTGTCAAAGGTACCCTGCCGCTAGGCTAGCATCCCCTTTTTCTTAGCCATAGTCGGAGCTACCTTCAGGTTCTTTTTAAGGCTGGATATATTCCTTATCTCTCTATGTGTGTTTTGGATGTGTGCAAACTGCATATGAATGGGCCCCAGGAATTACGTCTCCATAGTCATGGAGTTCCTGAATTACACACACACACACACACACACACACCCCGTTCAACAATTCACAGATAAAAACTGGACAGATAGAATCATAGAGTTGGAAAAGACCACAAGGGCCATTCAGTCGAACCCCCTGCCATGTCGGAAATGACAATCCAAGCACCCCTAACAGGTGGCCATTCAGCCTCTGTTTAAAAACTTCCAAAGGAGACTCCACCACCCTCCAAGGGAGGGTGTTGCACTGTCAAACAGCTCTTACTTTCAGGAAGTTCCTCCTAATGGTTAGGTGGAATCTCTTCTTCCATCCATTGTTCAGGGTCCTAGTCTCTGGAGCAGCAGAAAGCAAGCTTGCTCTATCCTCAGTGTGACACCCCTTCAAATACTGAAACATGGCTATCCTATAAGATCTTAACTGTCTCTTCTCCAGGCTAAACATACCCTACTCCCTATGACTATTGTGATGTCCTGCCAGGACTGATTGAATCTCCCGCTGCATTTTCTCTCACATTGGTTCAGGCCATAGTATGTTTAGTGTAGAAAAGTTCTTTAGTTGGGTGTGTCTTCACAACTCTCCTCATAAGGCATGGTTTCCATGTGGCCAAGCAGCAAGATGGCAAAATATGGAGAAAAAAAACTGTGGAAGAACACACAAACTAGGAGAGACTGCAGCAGTTTCCTTTTTTCTGAGCCTACTGGGAAGGGCAAGATTCTGTTTCTTTCTATAATAGCCCTGTTTAAATATTTGAAGAGATGTCATGTTGAGGAGGGAGCAAGCTTGTTTTCTGCTGCTCCAGAGACTAGAACGTGGAACAATGGATGCAAACTGCAGGAAAAGAGATTCTACCTCAACATTAGGAGGAACCTCCTGACAGTAAGGGCTGTTTGATAGTGGAACAAACTTCCTCGGAGTGTGGTGGAGTCTCCTTCCTTGGAGGTCTTCAAACAGAGACTGGATGGCCATCTGTTGGGGATGCTTTGATTTAGATTTCCTGCATTGCAGGGGGTTGGACTGGATGGCCCTTCTGGTCTCTTCCAAATCTGTGATTCTGTTAACTGAGTGCATACTACTCGTGTACTCAGAAATCAGTTTGCAGGATTAGAAGTAAGCTGAGGACAAAGGGGCAAAGTGGGAGAGAGAAACTGGGACTTTTAAAAAGCAGCTGCAAAAGTGGTATGGCAGAGGGTTAATCAGGACTGTCCCTTTTACATTTGAACAATGACAGGCTTCAAAGTAGATTTGGGCAAAAGGAAACTCCTGCAGTCTCTTCTAACTTGTGTGTTTTTATTTGATTAATAACCTTTGCCATCTTGACCATACTCTGCTGCAGGCTCTCCTAGCTTGTGTGTTCTTCTTTATTAATTGCTTTGGCCATCTGGACCATATTCAGATGTTGCTTGGCCACGTGTCCTGTTTTTCATTTGTGAAATGTTGGAGGGTATGTGCGTGTGTATGTCTGACTCTTAATCGGCCTGCTTTCATGATTGCACGGAACTCCTGGGGCTCTTTGATACCACACAATTATTCATGGCAACATCCTGTGCAATCATGGTCTGTAGTCTGATGAGGCACTAGAGGTCTCTGGCAAAGAGTTTAAGTACCCCTCCCTAAACTGCAAATCCAAGGATTCCACAGGATGTTGTGATGGTAGTTAAAGTGGAATATAGTGCTATAATTGTTAATGGGCCCTGAACTCAGTTCACCTAATATGCAGGGACAAACACATTATGTGGCAAATCAGAGCAGCAAAACTGGAGTTTCCTAAATTACCATGTGCTGTGTGGCAGAGGGTGGATTTTCTGGAAACAATGATGGATAGGAGCTCACTATGGGTCTTCTGGAAAATAGCCTATCAAGGCCATCCCTGGTTCGCCACTCCACAAAGTTGGTTTTGTCATTAGGCAGGGCGAGGAAGCCATCTTAGGTAAGAGATTTTAGATGTTGTGAAATGAGTGTAAATTAATGGTTATTTAATTTATTGTTATTGTACATTTTTAATGCTTCAGGTGACTGTCTTTAGTTATTACGTACCTTGATTTGGACTGGAGTGAGGTACCATTTTGCTGCTTCCCCCGTGGACCCCTGCCGATCAGCTAGGCATCTTTCTAGTATTGCAAATGAGATGTCTACAAATGATGTCAAAGCTCACATGGGAGAATCAGAGAAGAGAGCAAAAGCTGAGGACATTCCACAAACAAAAAGGCAAATTCACAGTTGATAATGGTTCCTGATGCATCCTGAAGAGACTGCCTTCTCAAAGGCCACCATTTTGAGATCCTCAAGAAAGCTGGAGGACTGTCATACCTGGTTTTCCCATGTAGCTAAACTGGATAGAACTTTCTTCATTTGTAGCCACTCTCTTCAGGTATTTTAAGGTTGTTTCTAACTGCCTCCAGAATAATTTCTACTGCTCTAAAATGGCCAACATGAGTGTTTTTAGGCTGATTTCTTTGACTGAGACCAGGGAAAATTGGGGTTTCCAAAAGTGAAGGACCACCTGAGATCTCCTCAAGGGCTCTATATGATCTATGGGCTGCAGGTTTCCCTTTCCTGAAATGAAAGAAGTTCTTCAAAAAGTCAAAAACATAGCTGTCCTAATTGACATGTGACTTCCTCATCTGCTCATTGTGGGAATAAATGGCCTTTAGTACGCAGAATTTAGCTCTGCCTTCCACAGACCTTTATTTTAGATCAATGTTGTCGACAAGAACCTTTTCAAAGTTCTCCCTCCCCATCTGAAGCAAGTCTGGCCCCCTTATCATTGATCCATACCAGATTGGTTTAATAAAAAACAGAAGTTTCTCCCACGACATGTGGCGATTATTTAGCACTCTACACTTTCCCTGTAAATACCATAAAAGCACTGTTAGCTCTCTGTCTGTCTGGTGAAGTTGCAGAATTAAAAAGGCTATTTCTTGCAAACTGGTTTAAAGTCTACTTATTGCCTATTTTGCTTTAGTCATTAAGAGGGAACAAATGGATAATTTGTGACCAATTGATTAGGAGTTCAGCATAAGAGCATAAGTGGGAGACCTGGTCAGCGACTACTGGAGCACTTTTGCACTGCACAGTTTTAGCACTATGGTTCTACTTCAGCCACCATAGTTCAGTCCTATGACATCCTAGGATTTGAAGTTGAGGGAGAGGTAGTAACCATTCCTACTCAGGAAGATGTAGTGCTCCACTAAAATGCAAACTCCATAGGATGTTGCCATGACAAAGTCACTGAGCTTACAGTCTGTGAAGCAAGCAGTGTGAAAAATCACTGGTACAATGTGACATATATATCCACCACAACATGTATACGTTTGGGTGCATTTGCACCCACAAGAATTTATTTGCATGATTTAATAATTTTAGGCTGCCTTTTGGGACTTAGGCCTTTACAAGTGGCTCAAGTGAGTGAAATATAAAACAGACTAAAATTATTAAGCAATTTGGGAAAAATAGCAAAACTGCAACCACAGGTTGAAAACATTCAACTCAGAAGTGAACATAAAAGTGAAAGAGCTCAGCAAAAGGCTTCTAGGAGAAGGTAATCTTAAACTTGGCACATTTTAATGTATTGTAGAACTAGAATCTGTCATTCAAACTAGAATCTAAGGAAGACTGAACATTTTGTTTAGTTCACATTTTGATACGAGCCTATCTAATTCACACTCTGTGCACTCATACATAAACCAGAAATGCAGCTGCATTCCAAAATCCAAACATCTAAATGTTGTGAACTCATTTAGTGCTGAAAAATTACACACGAGAATGTGCTTATTATTAGGAAAACACAAAATGTGCATATTAGGAGATAGTGTGAACAAAATTAATGTATGTAATTGAGGACAACATGTAGATCTGAAACACTGCATACATTAAAAATACAACTAGATATAAACTATGGAGCTGTACAGACCACCCTGAAAGGGCAGTCTGCAGTCGCCCCTTTCTGCTCTCAAGGGACACTGCAGCAGCCAAACTGCACAGCATCCCTCTGCACCTAAAAGAACCTGGAAAAGCCAGGTTCTTTTAGGAGCGTGCGCTTGATGCCATGAGTGCGCCATTAGCACACTGTGGCATATCAGTGACACTAGTGATGTATGGATGCTGTGTTATGCTTGCCCTGTGTGGGCGGGGCTGCGCAGTCATGGTGGCACCCATATGTAATAGGGTTCGGGAGCGTGTGGTTGCTGTGTGATCCTGAACCCTAGTATTGGCGGCGCCATGACACTTTTGGCCCGTCTGTACCAGGCCTGTGTATATTTGGAATACATATGTATGATTTGTATTTGTATGAATTTTCACATGAATATTTAAAAACAAAACGTGCAAATTGATACAGAAATAGGATGCAACAAACTTCATAGCAGGGAACTGAGAAAATAAACAAAAAGATCTTCACAGTTTATTTTTTAAATATCAAGTGGCCCTGACAGAGAAGAATAAGGAATAAGGAACAAAAAGAAACAAACCCATCTCAGATACAGCAGCTGTAATAAAGAAGAAAATAGAAATTATCCCTACAGTTCTGTATCACAGGAGTTAAAATCCATTGAATTCAATGGGAATCATTTCTGAATTGGCATACTGGAATATAGTACATTTGACTTGGCTCAAGTGACAGAGAAGACAAAGAACTGAACTAAAAAGGTGTTGCAAAGAAAATCCTCATTCACTATGCTGACACATCTAATGTTCAAACCATATTATTATTGTTTTAATCCCTGCTTGTCCATTTAATGGCCCTGGCCTCAGTGGCATTTGTCTTGGTGAACATATGCCGAACATCCTCTGTTTACGCTGCTGATAAGAACACAGTGATTGACATCTAACTTTCTAATCTTTTATAAAAGATGCACTTTAGTTATATTGTGCAACACTTCATGCATCTGATGAAATGGGCTGTGTTCCATAAAAGGTTCTTCCATAATGAAGTTATTAGCTTTTGAGATGCTATAAGTTTTATTTTGTTCTTTTCTTCAGCTAACACAGCTATTGCGCTGGAAACTGCAAGACCAAAACCTGAAGATTAGAAACTTGCATTTGCTCTCAGCAATTTTACACCCACTGGCTAAATTACCATTACCTTTTAAAAATTTCATGATCTCTTTTGATATGGAAATGCCAGTTGAAAAAGGCATATCTTGAAGGGATTGATTGCTTTAAAAATATATTAATTTATCTAGGATTTGGCCTACAGAGTTTTGGGAAAGGCAGCATTGTTTTATTTTGTCTATTATCCATGCTTTTTATTTGGTTTAAACAAATTTTTAAGTTTCAAATGACACTGGAGCTTCACTGATGTTGCTTATATATAGAAAAAAAGAGAAATAAAGCAACCTCAGATACACCATCCATTCTAATCAATTAATATTCAAATAGTTATTATGGGTGGGGTGCTCAAACCCTGTGACATACTGGGCACATGTGTGTTCCAAACAAACTGTCTCTTGTAGGCACAAATCCACAAACATGCTTCACAGATGCTTCAAACTTTACTTAACAGAATTCACAGGTTCCCACCACCCAAATAAACTTTACAGCCAAAGGCATTCTCTAGTTTCTTCACTGAGATTCC
This sequence comes from Sceloporus undulatus, assembly GCF_019175285.1. Classification (NCBI taxonomy): domain Eukaryota; kingdom Metazoa; phylum Chordata; class Lepidosauria; order Squamata; family Phrynosomatidae; genus Sceloporus; species Sceloporus undulatus. The sequence goes on along the minus strand of NC_056522.1, from coordinate 358,190,678 downwards.
ACTTCAACCTCTCCTTTCTGACTGGACCACTTCTCCAGGGTTTCTATTTCTTCCTTGCTTCTCTTGCCAAGACTCAAATCCTGCTCCCCCTGTTTGTCCTTTGAATCCCACCACTCTCCGTGCAGCATTCCTTCCTTCTTTTGGTGCCACTCTCCTCTTTGAGGATACTTAAAATCTCCTTCCTCTTTAGGTCAAGAAGCTTTACCCCTGGAGGTAGCCCACCTCTTAACAAACCAGGCTTCTCTTGCAAAGTCCCTGGACGTCTCCCTTTTCCAGGACTCCTAATTACCTTCTCTGTCCCTGTTCTGACTGCTTCTCCGAGTCCAGCTCTTCCGCCTCTCGCCCTTCTCCCCGCATTCTCCTCTCCCTCACCTTTTATCCCTCTCCCCCAGGTGCATAGCCCTTCCTCCCAGGCCTCCCCTGGGTCCTCTCTTCTCTCCTGTTGAGGTTCTGCCTGATCAACCCTCTCCTCGCCCTCCTCTCCCTGACTACATCTATACATTATCCACTTGAAGTATCTTCCCTTTAGAACAGTTGTCCCTGTCTTACACTTTGAAATTATTTGAGTTATCCCATTCAGAAGTTGCATATGCACTGTGGAATTAATGCAACTTGACACTGTTTTAACTGGCATGGCTCAGTGCTATGCAGTCCTGGGATTTGGTTTATCTTTGCATAAATTATCTCCACAAGATTTTGTGTGTCTGACTCAACTGGATTTAGAAAAATAAATGAGAACTTTTATGCCAAGTTCTGAAAATACTTTTTTTTTTTTTTTTGCTGGCCCTATCCTTGCTACATGTGAACCGTGCAAAACAATCCCATTCTTGTTGTAAGAATGGTTGGTCAACACCTCACCTTTGACATCTGAGACTGCTGAAAACTGATGAGTTTATCATTTATTTATATCAAGATTTATATCAAGAACTGCAGTTAGTGTCAGTTTAGTTGGAAACATAGGCCAATGACACTTAGGAGACTGCATATTTATGGACCCTAAACAAGGGGTCAGTTTAAGGGAAACAAAAAATAGAGAGTTAAAATACCAAACCAAAAATGCCCTCTCATGCAATCAGGAAAGACAGACAGATAGGAGAGTTGAAGTTATGTAACTTTTTCGTGGGTGATAATGTGACCTCTTTTACTGAAGACAGTCTTTGAAGAGAATCTCTGTATGAAGGCAGCCTTTTTATGAGACACTTTTGAGAGTATTATATTTCCCTTTAAAATTACATATAAAATTGTACAATATAAAATTGTACAATGGGACCTTGCTATCCACATGGTTTTGGTTCTAGGAGTATGGATACCAAAATCTGAGGGTGCTAAATTTCCATTATATAGAATGGTATAGTAACATGGTCTCCCTTATATAAAATGGCAAAATTAAACTTTGCCTTTTAGCATTTTTTGTGCATGTATTGGGGGGGGGGGGATAGTCAAGCTGTAGATGGTGGATATATGGCTAGCATCTTGTTAGTGACAGATGCAGGTGTGAATCTAACTTATACTAGCATAGGGAATGGCTGAGAAATGTCTGGCTATGTGCCTCCCCTGCTATCTGGGTAGATGATAGGTAAGCAGGGTAATGATGGTGATCATAGAATCATAGAATTGTAGAGTTGGAAAAGACCACAAGGGCCATCCAGTCCATCCTCCCCCAACCTGGTATGCTCTAGATGAATCAAACCATAACTACCATTATACTCAGTCTGGAGGATGGGATGTGATAATGAGGACAGACAAGGGGACAAAAGCAACATGTTAAATAAGGCCATGTGGTATTAATTGTGAAAAAAAGGATTTGTGTAATAGGAATCACAGCATTATTTCTAAAAGTGACATGGCAAGATAAAGCTAGCAGTGGATTGCTGAGACAGTTCCTTGTTTTCTTGGTCTTAGGATTTCCTCACTTTTAGGTAACCTAATTAAAGCTGGTTAAAGGTGCCAAAGTGACTACGCCAAGGACCAAAATCCTTTAATTACCCACAGAACAGGTTCAGCTGGGCAAACAGCAGTTCTCCTTTCCCAGGCCATCCTGACTCTAATAAGTTCATTGGACTGTCCTCTTAAAACAGGACTGTGATTACTCTTTAGAGAGTAAAAAGATTAATAGGTGAAGGTCTCGAGTTGGAAATAAGTAGTTAATTAATTTGTCAAATTGTACATTTGTTAATTTCTCCCTAAGATGGCTTAGATCACTAGATTTTATCATTACAGTTGCAGTTGATTCTGTACTTTAACAAGTTAATTATTTGGGTTATTCAAATTCATTAGGGTAGATGGCTCTGCCTGTGCAGATTCAGTAAGACCATATGACAAAATGGATTAGAATTGGAAGAAATGGATGACGTGGCTGCTTATAGGCAGTTTTGATCTGTCTGTGGTGTTGTGTCTGTCTATGGGAATGAGACAGAGAAACCAGGAGCAGAACAAGATTAAACAAGCATGAGAAGGTGATGTAGAGAGGGAAAAAGTGAGCCCTGGCTTAGAATGGGCTAATGGAATGATTTGTTTGCTTAGCCTTCAAGCAGCCATGGCCCTTTCTGAATGTCAGAAAGTTTTGAAAGTTGTCAGAATTTTCTGAGGAGGGTATATGTCTATGTGTATTGTAATTTTTGTCATTTTCCCTCCTTTATTGATTTCATTGTGGTTTGTATTGTATATTATTGCATAGTATATTTTGCATAGTGTTATGTGGAGTGAGCAACACTGAATCCATTTCCATTCCTGTAGTGTGTCTGCTATTGCTCACACAGTGCTTGCCACTTGAACAATTAAGTAGAAAGTCCCAGAAACCTCCCCATTCAATTTTTCCTCTCTTGGCTTCTCCCACTCTCTCCCTACTCCTTCCATACTACTTTTTATAAACCACTTTTACTCAGTTAGTTACACACTTTGAAAGTTTTGGTAAGGTTGCACTTTCAAGTCAAAAGATAGAAGTAATAAATTCAGGCCCTTACAAAAATCTGCTCAAAAATAATTCTCACTGATTTAAATGCACAAAGTATGTGCCATGCTACTGATCTTTGCAGTATTATTAATGGTAGGGAGGCATTAAAGATGTGACACCTATAAGCTTTAACTGAGTGCTATTTTGCATTAGAACTGTTACTAAGAACAGTAGTAGGGGCTTACATGGAACGTTCTCTGTAGGAAGAGGTTGGAAGGATAGTTATCAAATCTTGTCTAGTTCTTTCTTGCAGTGTTTTAAAGCTGAGGGAGAACGGTGGGTTATTCATAATGAACTTTACTAATTTGGCAAAATCTCCCCTGCTGCAAAACAGGGGTTAAGTAGTTTAATTCCATGTCTCTTTACTATTCTACCTAAATAGGAACCAGATACCTAGTTTTCTGCTTGCTTGCCTTTTACCACTTGGTAAAGATGTTTTTATTCTGACATCTTTTTGCCTACTAAGCATCTGCAGTTTGAGATAAGAACAAAGTTTTTTCATGAAATTATTTTACTGACTTGTACCATCCAGAATCCCCAGGTGGGCTTAGCCAGGGGATTCTAGGCCAGGGGATTCTAGGAGCTGTGGGCCAAAAAAAGTAACATTTGTTTTATCTGTAGGCTCTCCCTTTGTGTTTTTTAAAAGTGGTGGCACAGTGATTAAATGCCTGTACTACAGCTACTCACTCACAAAACCATGAGGTTGAGAGTTCAAGACCAGCAAAAGGGCTCAAGCTCAACTCAGGCTTGCGTCCTTCCGAGGTCATTAAAATGAGTACCCAGATTGTTGTGGGCAATTCGCTTACAGTTGTAAACCACTTAGACACTGCTAGTTCAATATGAAGCAGTATATAAATAAAGCTGTTTGTTATATTTTAATGGTTACATGTTAATATATTTTATATTTTAATATACATTAATAATATATTTTAATATATTTGTTAGGTTTCATGACATTGTAATTTAACTTGTGATTCATTGTAATCTATTTCTGATTCTCTTCAATCAGCCAGGTGGCTACAGAATGGGAGACTGCTACTTTCTGCCCTGGTTAACTATGGCAGTTCATATGATGTCTTGATACTGGGCACCTTGAGGAATACATAGGTATACTATAAGGATGGAACAGACATGGCTATGCTAATTAATAAATAATTTCACACCCCATTTCCACTTCACATCTCAGTTCATACTTTTTTGTACTCTTTCTTCAGCAAGATTGCAATTTCACATACCAGAGCCAGAAAATGTAAGCATAGAAAAGTCACAACCCAACCACTATCAGCAAACATATCTATGTTCACAATATTCTGAGCAGAACCTGAACTTATTATCCTGTATGATAATTAGTATGGTCTACAAGCAGACAGAACTGTCCAATTCTACACTTGAAAAGGTACAGCTGATCTGCCACTTCTCTTTTCCTTTCAATGAAGTCCCTTAGGCACCAGTGTTTATTTATTCCTCTCTAAATACAAACAAAAATCCACCAGTGATACCTTTATTGGCCAACCAAAATGCACAACATACTTGTTACAATCTTTCAAAGATTGGTGGGCTTCTTCCTCAGGCAAGATGTTACAAACCAAACAGGAGAAGAAGGGGGAAAAAACAATTGGAGATGTTAGTCAGATGTCTGCATGTTGTTTCACTCCTTAGTAAAGATGTTGTGATGGGGAGGCTATCTTTTGCAGGCAGGCCCTTCCTTCTTCTGGCCATGCGGTAATAGGGAGATTTTCAAAGTCCAGGAAATTTAAAGTCCATTTGCATCTCAACAGGGACCCCTCTTTTGCAATCCAATATGTCTCCATTCCAGTGAGGTCACGGGCCTCTTTGTAAACAGAGAACAATGGATTCTTCAAGAAGTCTCCATGGTTTTGCATCAGGAATGTTTTGGTGATGTAGAGGTAAAACATGCAAATTCAGTCCAAATTTAAGGGGAAAAAATAGTTTTACCTTGGTTGAAGTCCCAGTCCACAGGCTACTCTTCATGGTTCCCCTGTGGCAGCTATTCTTTTCTAGTTTTGGTTGGACCTCATGTCTCTTCAGCCTCATTTCAGCCTTAGTGTTTTAGCCTCTGTGTTTGTGCCTCAGTGTTTTAGCCTCTGTTCATGGTTATTACATCCAAAACGCTTAGGTGAAGAAGGTTTACTTTGGATCATTCTTTGGATCATTTTTTTTTACTTAAAAATCCTTCCTCCACAGAAAAGTTTTAAAACAAGAAAGAAATAAGAAAAAAACCAACACTGGCATTAATGGGGGATTTCTTTTTCTTTTTAAATCCTTCAGTGTATGTGATTGGGTTGTATAAAAATCTGAAGGGAGGAATGTTTAAATTTACTTACATGTCTCCCTGTCCACATCAGAGCTTGGTACCTTTTCTTTAAAGCAAGGGTGGATGGGCAAGTGTGGAAGGTGATATCTGCCTGGGACAATGCAGGGGCCACATGCACTGCCCCCAAACCCACCATCCAATGCTGGGTCCCCAAAAATGGCACACTCTCCAACATTTCACAGGTGCAAATGGGGACCCATACAGCCAAGCAACATCAGAGTGTGGTCAATATGACAAACATTATCAGTGATGGAGAACATGGGAGCTAGGAGAGGCTGCAGCAGTTTACCTTTGCCTTAGCTTACTGGGGAGGGCAAGATTCTGCCCCATGGCTTCAGAAGAAGAGCCCCCGCATTCAGCGGCCGATGCCGCTCCTTCCCCTGCTGAGATAATTGCATGTATACTACTTCTTTACTTTGAATTAAGTTTGCAGCAACTGAAGAAAGTAAATGACACAGCAGGAAAGTGGGAGGAGAAGAGAACAAGTGAAACATATTAAAAGCAAGTGAAAAAGTGGTATGACAGGGATTTAACTAGGGCGGTTTACAGACCGCCCCTTTGGGGCGGCCTGTACCTGCCCCTTTCCCCCGATGGACGGGGGCCTCAGCTGCCACAGCAGCAGCCCTGAGGCCCCGATCCTCCGCTTTTCCAGGCCGTGGGGAAGTGGCAAAAGGCTGCTTCCCCGCGGCCTGGAAAGGGGTGTCCTTGGGGCTTCAAGCCCCAAGGACACCCCGACACGGTGGGGAAAGGGAGAAAGGGGCCACTTGACCCCTTTCTCCTTTGTGTTGCTGGCGCAGCTGTGTAAAGGCTGCGCCAGTGACACAAAACCAGGAAGGAGCTCCAAAATGGAGCTCCTTCCATGGCGCCAGGACATCACGTCCACACCACTCTGTTTGGAGGCGGTGCGGCTGTGACATCGTAATGTCCGCGCCCATGTAGAATGGGCACCGCCGTTTTGTATGTACTCTGTACGTACTAGGGTTGGGGGGCATCTGAAAGAGATGCCCCCGGGCAACCCTAGTACGTACAGAGTATGTACTTAGGTGCCCATCTATAAAGGGCCTAGGACTGCCCCTGCTAAGTTGGAGGGAATTACGTTTATATTTTTGATGTCAAATGGTACAGGGAAATATGGAAACCTATTTGAATGCTAAATTTTTGTACCTAGGTGATTTCAGATTCACTAGTTCACTCTTTTGATCTAGAGGTGTCAAGGGCCACAAAATTATCCTTGGAGGGCTGTATGTGACAACTCCTGTTTCAGAGTTTTAAAAATGATCTTTAGCTGCATATGACTTGTTTTATGTAGAATGTAATTTGATCCTGAAAGCACTCAAAACATATTTTCCACCCTTAATATTGGCTTCCATCCATGATGGCTTGACTGCATCCACTGCCTTAAAGGACCTCCTAATCACACCTTTTGTCATTTGGTGTACAAAAACGTTCATGAAAACTCCTCCAATAACATTTACTGATGAACTTCACAATAATGACAACAACTACAATGAATCATTATGCAGATGAGAAAAATAATTGCATTTTCCTATGTCTTTATTAGAATGTAATAATGCACATCAAAAAGAGTTTATATAAGCTCAGGATAAACATTGCCTCTACTTAGGAATCTGTCCTAATATACAGTTGAGTATGAAGGGCAGAAAAAAGTTCTCCTTACATATTAGTATGTTCTTAATACAAAGATTATTTATGAACTAATACATTTCATTTGTATTACTCATCATCTGTTATTTGCTCAAGTGTATTAATGCCTCTTGACTCCACCATCTATGCCTGTACTTTATTCCATCAACTTATGTCTTTCTCAGATAATGCCTCTGCATGTTCTGATTGCATTTATTCCCTCTTAACATAAACTTAAATCTCCTAGTACAGGATTTTTCAGTGACCTCAACTGAATCTTCAGACTTAATTGTATAAAAACCCTTAGCTTGTCAGTCAATTCATCTGTTAAATACCTTTCCTCTTCTTTAAAAAAGGACTTGAGCCCCATTTTTTTTTTTTTTTTGGTATTATTTTTCAGATTGTAAACTCCTTCACATAGTTGCACAACTTTTGGCTTTCCTTAAATATGGAGGATGGGCAAATCAGATCCAATGATACTGACCTATTTGCTAAAGTGGAAAACAGCCTATGTCACCAGAGTGATGCAAATAGTGCAGGGGGGCTGACAATTGCATTAGAATACAATTCATATCTGCCTAATCTGCCAGTAAAAGTTCTTTAATATCAAAGAGAGCAGTGGTGCATTTGCAGTTAATTGAGGCAGAACTGGTCTACAATGGACTAGAATCCAGTGCTGTTATGTATTCTACTATAAAGCATGATTACACATTCTGCATATCCAGAGATATCAGTGACTAATATGATATGATGATGCTCTTTTATGTAGTGTTATCATTGAGAATAGTGCCCTAAACAGAATAAAAGAGGAAATAGGATCCTTAGGCCAGAATAATTTATGTCCACCTGAAGGGAAGTAGAGTGGTTACAGTTCTGCATGGAGAGAAGTGCAATGGCATCTCCCATTTCCATGAGGCTAATCCAACACTTTCTAGTCAATGTCTGGAAATCAAAGGAGACCTGCTGGAACCTCAGGAAAGCAAGTCAAAACTTCCAGTCAGTGTAGAATATTTTAAAGCTAGAGACTCATATGATTCAAAAACCAAACACAAACCACTTCCTCTGTAAACTCACTTCTCTTCCATCTGAGCACCTTTCCTACTTCTCTTCATGTGCTAAATACCTCTCTCTATGACCAATCATTTTGGCATCAAATGCAAAGTTGTAACAGGCTTCATCCCCTCCCCCAATACAAAGACATGAATCCTAACCCATATGTACAAACTCAAGAATAATTCAATAAAACTTTCCATTTAAATTCAGATGCCCCATGTTTCTGAAATTACACTAGTGCCTATACTGGGTTTTCCCTTTTTACTATTTTTAGTTTACATAATATGCATCCTGAAGAAGTATCTTCCAAACTTTGTATGCTATTTTATAAATGTTGGGGTGGTCTTTATAAAGGCATCACCTGCTCATGTTTTACTTTGTTTTTCGTAATTTTCTAATGTGACTGCAACCATTTAATACACAAATTCAGTTAAAAATGTGAAAGGCCCCAGTTGAATGTACCCTGTCCTGCACCTTGCTTGGGTGCTGCCTGCCAGTTCTCAACATGTTCATTTGCTATTTGTTATCTAGTTCACCTATAGACTGGCTTAAGCATTTTGCTTTATGCTACCTTGCCCATGTGCTTTGGGCCATTTACTTTCACTACTAAGACCACATGAGTCTCATGGGTGAGTGATGGGCTCTTCGGGAATGCTTATACCTGAGCAGATGACTAAGAATATTATTAACTGATACTGGTCTTGCATGTGTGTGTGTGTGTGTGTATCTGCCTGAGAACTGACTTCTTGGTACCGTTGTGTAAGATTGCCATTCAACACAATGACTGCATTGCACAATTAATGTGCAGCTCCACACACACAGATTCATGCTATGAAACCTGATGTAGGATGTTGACCATAAAGAAATGAAAAAAATAAATGAATATCTATTCTTCCTTTCGCAGCAAAAAGGGACAAAGTAAAAGCTTTTCCTTTACATTGGCCCAAGTGGACTTTTCAGTGTGTAGCTTCCTTAGGATTTGAAAAGCATTCACACCCATATCCATTTCAGATTCTGTTTTGAGCTTTTAAAAAAAAATTCAATGTAAACAAGCGAGTAAGGATCAATAAAATTTTTGTAAATAGCATACCTTCCAGTTGTCCCAATTTAACAGTCCTGATCAATCCTCACACTTATCCAGCGCTTTTAAAATGTCACAATTTCTCTCTCTTCCTTCTACTTTCCACTTTCCCCCTTTGTCCTCAGCTTACACTCAATGGCTGCAAACTGAAAAAAGTAGTCTGCACTCACCTCATCAAGGGAGAAAAGGAGGGGGCAGAATCTTGCCCTTCCCTGTAGACTCGGGCAATAGCAAATGGTTACAATCTCTCCTAGTTTAGGTGTTCTTCCTCTTTGAAGAAAAAAACTGTCAAGATATTAACTATGACAAGATTAATAGCTTGACTGTACTCTGGTGTTGCTTGGTCACATATGTCCTGGTTTTCATCTGTAAAATGTTGGAGGGCATAACACAAATGGTCAAATGTCTTCTCAGTTCTGTGGTATCTCCACTTAAATCAAATGTAGGATGATCTCAGAGCAAATAGCAAGGGTAATCCCATCCAATGTAAATACAATAAAATCCATGCTCTCTCTCTCTCTCTCTCTCAGTAGCATTGTCTCATGGTCTCTCATTTGCTATGTGGGAACATTCACTTTCCATAGCTTTGGCTTGGTTTTTCTTTTATCGTTTCTTTCTCTCCCCACTTCCCACCCTCCATTCTCTCTGCATCTGATGTCTTTTCAAGATGGTTCATTCCTTTTCACTTAAAGCATCCCGTTATTTTCTTTTCTTTTGTTATGTGATGAGTGGAGACATGCACTACAAACTTTTCATTTCGACCATCTTTATAGCTGTATTCAGTAACCGAGCTTGATTATTAAATTTGAGTGTTATTCTGCATCAATCCACTTCTGTGCTATGTTCTCAGGCCAAGTCGTCTATGCACAGACCATAAACCAGATGTGGATCTCAACTTTTTCAGGACTTAATTTTGCCACTTGGTTTGGATCACAGAGAAGTTTTCAGACTACTGTCTTTGATGCCTTATGTTTGCGTTCATAAAAATTATATGGAAAGTTATAAAAGGGTGATAAGACTTTCCAGTTTTACCACCAAATGGAAAAGCTGTCCGCACAAAGAATTTATAACCATCTTGTAGCAATTTTGAAGATCTAAAATCATTTTAGCTGATTATGCATTAGCAATGTTGAAAAGAATGTAAATTTAGCAGATTGCATGTTGGACTCATGAGAAGCAGGTCTGCCTCTTGCCTCCTGCTTTTTTTTTACACTTAGGGCCTATCTTACAAATATGGGCATACGTTGAATTTCTTATATTTCATCATAATATTTATGCATAAGGGAAAATGCATAGCGAACATTCCAGTCTTAAAAATGTTGCATAGGGGAGAAAATATGAATTGCTGCTTCAAATATTAGTTACCTACACTTCTGGGGAAAATCTAAAACCAAACCCTTCTGAGGTCTTGAGCCAGCAAGTGAATATCTCTCTGTCTTTGCTTTTTACCTGTAACAATCAAGGGATGGAAAAATATTGCTGAATTTCAAGAAAAGTATCCATTTTGCATCTTCTGAGACCTTTTGCAAGACAAAAAATATACCACACCTCTAAAATCTGCACATCTGTGCATTTCAAAAAAGTAAGATATGCACAGAATTATGGCTATGTTTTAAAATGGAGCTGGTAGCAAATATGTAAAATTGAAAAATATGTACAAAAACATTTTAGTGAACAGAAAAATGCATATATAAAAATGCCCTGCAAACATATATCTGTTTTTAATGTTTTAAAAAAAATACACATGTGTTTCTTTTGTCAGTAGAAAGCAAAACAAAACCCTGTAACATCCCTAATATGAATGAATAGAAACAGAGGTGAGATTCAGAAAAATACAACAAAATTGTGATTGAGAAATATTCACATTCTTATAAAAATATTAGCTGTTCTTTAACTGTTTGTTTGTTTATGTTAAAGAATGGTGTGTTTCCTTACATGTATAAATGATATTTAGGATGGCTTATCTATAGAGATCGTACAGTTTTAGGGGTACATGTTGGGGGGACAGGTTTGAGTTACTCCTAATTTCATATGCTTACTTTCCCCTATGGAAATTAGTAAAAATGAAAGCCTTATTCCAGGTAGGTTAACCTGGATACGGAATGCATGGGGAAAGGGAGCAGGCCTGCCCTTTCCTTTATTTAATCATTCATCATGGAGAGCAACTTTCTCAAGGGGACAATATCCTATATTCATGCAACCTCTCCATCTTATTCTGCTGGGTTGTTTGGAGAGATTTCACTATGTGTAGAAATAGAGGTTTCTTCTTTTTCAAGCTGGCATTATCCATAGGAATAGAATGACAAGGAGGGAGAGCCTTCACTATGTGCAGAGACTCTCCTTTTCACCATGGTGTTCTCTACAGGCAGAGAATGACAAGGGAGTTAGATGATCTAGCTTGTTCCCTCTCTCCAGATTCATGCCAACTCTGATCTGTACATCTGAATAAAACTATCCTCTATGCTTTAAGAAGAGGTAGAGGTATTTGACTTCACAGTGCTATTCAAATAAAATACAGAAGCAGTAAAAACATTGAGAGATTCCTATAATATAATAATTAGGTTGTTTTAAACATATTCTGTGTGGTCTAAACTGCTAAGGTTCATTTTATTCAATTTCCCCAAACTGCTAAGATACTGGAGACAGTTTGTTAGGCACACTATTTTGCTGTCATACATGATTACAGGCTTCTTTTAAAGCCTATATATGTTAAAGAACAAAGGTTCTAAATTGGTAGTTAGACACTAGGGGTATGTGAGGATGGCTTTTGTGTGTGTGCTTTTCTATGGCCCCATTCACACTACGGAAATAACCCGGTGTGAAACTGACTTTCCACCACGTTCACACTGGCTTTGAATGCACCCTGCACTGTTCTTTTTAGGAGGGGGTTACGAAAAATACTGCTTAGTCTAGTGTATTTGACACCAGGTCCTTATGTATGTCTTTTTTTAAAGTATGGAACGATCTGGATCTTTGGTAGTGTGAGTACGCTACCGAATTGATTCAGACTGCAGGGATTGTTCCTGGAAATGGAGGCACCTCCATGTTGAAGTGAAGCGGTGCTTGTATAAATTGTGAAGAGGATCTAAATGCCTCAGAGAGATTCGGTTGCATTAAACATAGTGGGAACATTGATCCTGTATTGCATCACCGCAGAGATCTGGATCGCTGTGGGACAAAAATGTATGAGTGAATGACCCCTTTAAAACACTTATTAAAAATCATTTTAAATACTTGGGAAGCAGTAATAAATCTCTCCTCCACACAATTTAGCAAGGAAATGTGACAAACATAAGGATTATTCAGTGGCAGCAGGTGCCCATCAGGACTGGTAGGGCAGGGTGGCCAAATGAAGATGATGCCAATATACATAGTAAGCATAGCCAACATATTTTGATTTCGTCTCCTCCCTTCTCCTTTGCAATGACACCACAGTACAGCTCTTTAATGTTTAACACCGAATGGAAGAATTGTAATATCTTATGCTGTGTTCCCTTAAGCAGAGACAGTCTTGCTTGTTGCATTTTGCAATGACAAGACTGAGATGCTGACTATAGAAGAAACCAATCCCCATTGACTGGTTAGATATAAAGAAGCTGGTAGAGAAAGAGTTGGGGTTGGGCCAGGGGTGGCCTGAGTGAGACAGTGAGGAGGAGTGATAATGGACCACCTTCCTAGTATCAAACAATAAGCATTCATCAACAGTGCATTATACAATGACCTCATTTTGCTTACATAAAGGTTTTCTAAAGTAAACCATGAACCTAAAAAGAAACTCATGGAACTGCAACTGCAAATTATTTGTTGAAGATAAATTAGATATCCTTTTTGAACTGTAGAAGCTTTCTGTCCTGTTGCAAGATAGAAACCTTTGAGCTTACTGAAGTGAGAAACTTCATTAGTAGTTGCAACCAAAGTCATTTTGCTGCCTGAAGCAAGTACTCCTAAATAGGAGCCCTGGTGGCACAGTACTGTAGTTAAATGCCTATACTGCAACCACTCACTCACAAACCATACGGTTCTGAGTTCAATACCAGCCAGGGCACAAGCTTGCTCAAATGAGTACCCAGCTTGTTGTGGGCAATTAGCTTACAGTTGTAAACTGCTTAGAGACTGTGTAGGTGGTATGAAGCAGTATATAAATGAAGTTGCTGTTGCTATTGCTAGGTGTCTGGGGAAGTTGCCACAGAAAGACTATTCCCCATAGTAAATGCAACTCAGCACTGAATCTTCTGGAACTCCTCGAAAAGGCAGTGTGCTATTAGCAATCTCATTATTTCTAATGTTTAAGAAATATTGTTATTTTGCAATTTAGCTCTAGTGTCTAACATTCTTCTCCTCCTCATGCCATGTTTTTTAAACCTCATTTTTAAAAAACACACCAGAAAAAACACACAATTTCCTTCTTCAAAATAGTTTCACCAAGGAAAATATCACAGTAACCCCTGCATTTGATAGAACAGCCCTTCCACTTGGCAGGTTGCATATACAATTTACTTGTAATAATAAACTCTTTGCCCAGTAAGTGCGGTAGTGGCACCCCCTGCTATTAGCAGTGCTATTTTGTGCACCTAATGATAGCTAAGCAATTGAAATAATAAGGCAATTTACAAATACTAAAACAAAATAAGAAAAGTCGTTGTATATCTCCCCATCTGTAGGGTCTGTTCTGATCCATTTAGGTTTCTACTGCATTCTGCTGAAGCATGAAAAGGGTTGTAAATCATATTTGACATACATCCCATGGGTCAGCCACCACTCTTCTAAGATAACTGAATGGAATGGGAATAGCCATGTGGGAGACAGACTGTGAAAAAAGAAAGAGTGATGTACTGTATAAGGCAAGGAACCCCCCCCCCCCTTCCTGTCACTGAAGGAGAGAAGAAGAAAAGCAATTAGCAACAATACAATTAAGTGGTGGCATTTTTCTTTTCTTCTTTATGGCAGGACACTGTGGGGCTGCATAGCGATCTTTCTGAATGAACTTTAAGCAAGTTCATGGATTGGGCCAGAGAAAGGAAAAAAGTTACCTTTGGGGATAAATGGGTCAGGATGGATCCATTCACAGAAAATTATTCTTCGAAACTGATGTGAACACATTGAGAATTCCTATATTGTCAAACACATCAGGCTTTACCAGGGGCCCTTTCATATTACACAATCACAGTGCTATGATTTCACTTTAACCACCGTGGCAACATCCCGAGGAACCCTGGGATTTGCCCTATAGGGAGGGGCCTTTAAAATTTTCACCTAGAACGCTCTAAGTGCCTCCCCAAACTATAAATCCCAGAATTCCAAAGGATGGAGCCATGGCAGGTAAAATGGAATCATAGGTCTATAATGGTATAGTGTGAAAGGGCCCTCTTTTATAAGGGGCAGAAAGGTATATAATCATAATTTCAGGCTACAAATTCTCAAACCTCAAAACACAGCACAAATATTCACCTTTCCCCAGTTCTGTTTAGTACTTTGGTTCCTCTATTTCTATGGTGCAATTCCTTCCTTTCTCCCAGTTGCAACCACACTTCCTTCCGTCTTAGATGAGCCACCTTGGTGAGCAGGAATAATTTGCACAAGAACAACTTACTCCCCCTGACTCAGGGTCCTGCTTGGGCAGTATGCCAGTAACTCACACAGAGGCGGAGGGAAAAAAAAGAAAAAAGAAAAATGATCAAACCCTAAACAACACAGATGGAAATCCAAATCACACCTCACCTAAAACACCTGTGACCCAAATTTCAAAGTTGAGGCAGTAAGGGGAGTGTCACTGCCTCGTAAAACTACTAAAAAGGCTAAATGCTGACTATAGGGATTTAGTAGTCTGGAAAATACACTTTCTACCAGAATTTTTCACCAACAGGAGTCCTCTCTAGATGCTAAAGTTACCTTGCTTCAAAGAGTGTATATTATATCCCTCCTTATGAAGAATGATATGTATCATTGATGTATATATGTGTGTAAATTATGAGCTATGATATGCTATTCCTTACAATGTCAATTAAACTAAGATGAAAATAATGTCATATGAGAGTGCTTTTGATAATCCTGGATGTTTCTTCCACCTTTAAGAATCCAATCCCAGATTTATTCAGGTTTACAACAGGTTATATCCCTCCTTATGAAGAATGATATGTATCACTGATACATACATTGATATGTATTACTGATGCAGTCCTTAGGTCTAGGGTATTGCTTATGAATAATATAGCTTTCTTTCCAAAGGGCAATTTATAATTGTGAGGTTGTAATATCCTACACATGTTATTTAGCCAGTGTGGCATAACAGTTTGAGTGCTGGACTAGGACTGTGGGAGGCCATGGCTCAAATCCATGCCTGACATGGAAACCCAGTGGGTAACATTGTGCAAGCCACACTCTCTCAACCTCAAAATGGCAAATCCCTAATGAATATATCTCATGGAGGAAAATCAGTGAGAAGTTTGCCTTAGGATTGCCCTAAGTCAGAAATGACTTGAAAGCACACAACAGCAACAATAACAACCAACAACCACCAACAACAACAAATGTTATTACAAAGACAAGAACAAAGTAAAAGAAGCAGAGGACATAAAGACCACTTCCAACACCATCAAGCCCAGCAGCTCAGAGGAGGCAGTGAGAGTGCCCCTTGCCTCTTTAACATCCAGGGCCAAGGTAGCAGTGCAGCTGGAGCAAGGAGGGTGTGTCCAAGCAGAGGACATAAGCGGAGGATATGAAGACCACTCCCACCATCTTAACATTGGCTCCTGGGGTGTTGGCATGGCGGAGGCCTGAGAACCTCCGCCTTTGCCTCCCCCCCACGACATCAGTCACCTGTGGCCCAGGCGGCAGAGAGATACTGAGACTTATCATCAGCATGGAGAGAGGAATATGTTCCTGAAGTTTTGCTCCTTGTCCAGCACCAGCAGGGGCCTTCTATGTGGCCCTAAGGAGACCCATAACCAGATTTTAGTACTCTCAACGCCCCCTCTAGAATAACCTTGCCATCACCCAAATAAAAAACATGGACATTTACATCTGCATTCCCATGGAAGTCCGCTGCGAGGCAGGCAGCTGTGAAAACTAAGTTTGACTTTCTATTGAGCCTTGAACTAATTATAGTCATTTTTTAAAATTAATGATGAGGAATTGTATTTTATAATGTCTGTGAGGATACATGGACTATAGTCCTTGTTATAACTGTATTATTATTGTTGCTTGATATTTAGTGTGTGTGTGTGTGTGTGTGTGTATATATATATATATACATATACATATACATATATATATTTCCCCTTCTAGCTAGAGTCGATTATTGTTAGCTGATTATATCCTATGTTATACTTTAACTATTATTATGGTTTTTGTGGGGTTTTTTCGGGCTATGTGGCCATGTTCTAGAAGATTTTCTTTCTGACATTTCGCCAGCATCTGTGGCTGGCATCTTTAGAGAATGCTTGTCTGGAAAACGTGGGTATATATATACTGTGTGAGTCTGGGAATGCAGGAACGATTTGCATGTGTATTGTTCTCTGCTGATGGCTGGCCTCAGGCTGGGAGGCTAATGCAAAAGAGGATTAATGTCTGCTTATTGGTGATCATTATCTGCTGGGAAAGCCCCTGACTCTGAATGGTTTCCCATTTGCATTTGCTGAGTCCTTATTTTGCTATTTTATTTTGTTTTATGTTTTTAGCTGATATTTTAATTGTTTTACTGTAATATGTTCATTAAAATTTTTATTTGCGAGCTGCCTTGAGTCCCTTTCTGGAAAAAGGTGACATAGAAATAAAATAAAATAAAAAAACAATACAATACAAAGTCTGAATGAATAATTTCAGTAAGACATAAGATAAAGCCATCAATACATTAATAATCCATGTTTATGCTCCAACTAGTGGGGCAGAAGAAGAAACTGAAAGATTCTATGCTGGGGTTCAGGAGGAAATTAACCACACCACAGGTTTACTTGTTAATTGTAGGTGATTGGAATGCAAAAGTAGAAAACAGAGTAGCATCAAAGACTGTAGGAAAATTTGGCCAAGGAGAGTGTTTAACTGAATTTTGTGAGGCCAACTGTTTCTTCTAGGAACTCAAGAGGCCACTGTATCTTCAATGTATTCTTCAAGCAACTCAAGAGGCCATTGTATCTTCAATGCATTCTTGAAGCAACTCAAGAGGCCACTGTATATAAGAACATCATCTGATGTCCCTTATAGAAATCAAACAAACTACATCATTGGAAGCATCAGATAGAGAAGCTACATTCTCTCTACAAAATCTAGACCAGGGGAAGATTATGGCTCAGACTATGAACTGTTAATATAAAAAATTAGGGTAAAGCTAAAGAAGAAGAATAGAATACACCAAAAAGGATAAACAAGAGATCACTTCCACAAGATCCAAGAAATCAAAGGGAAGTTTGAACCAAGAGTGGGAATGCTTTACAACCAGCAGGGGAACATGTTATATGACCAAGTAGAAGTGAAAAGATGATGGAAATATTATGCTGAAGAACTATATGAAAAAGATGAAAAAATGACTAATTCATTCAAGGAAGAAGCATTTTAAAATGAGCCTACACTTTTAAAAGTTCAAGTGGAAGCTGCACAGAGAGCACATGGGAAATATAAAGCAGATGGAACAGATGGGATACCAGTAGAGTGGCTGCAAATGACAGAGACAGGATCTACGCTAATTCTTACTAAAATCTATCAATGAATATGAAAAACAAAAGAATGGCCCACAGATTTGAAATAATATACATTCCAGTCCTCAAGAAAGGAGAAACCTCAGATTGCAGTAACCACAGGATCACTACATTAATTTCCAATGTCAGCAAAGGCTTGCTCAAACTTCTGCAATAAAGACTTTTACCATATATAGAGTGAAAAATGCCAGATGTCAATGCTGGGTTCAAGAAAGAAAGAGGCACTAGGGATCATATTGCAAATATATGTTTGATAATGGAGTGCACTAAAGAATTTCAGAAGATACTGAGCCTGGGCTTTATAGATTATAGCAAATTGTATGGATTGTGTAGATCATTAAAAACTATGGATCACTCTTAAAGAAATAGGTGTGCCATAAAATTTGATTGTCCTGACTTCCCTTCTACTCCAGACAAGAATCTACCATCAGGACAGAATAAAGGTATGTTTTCCAATTTGCAAGGCGATCAGGAGCAAGGTTGCATTTCATCTCCCTATTTGTTTAACTTGTAAGTGGAATGCATCATTTATAAACCAGGATTAGACTCAGAAAAGGAGGCTTGAAGATTGTTAGAAAGAATATCAACAATTCAAGAAATGCAGATGACACCATACTGCTAGCAGAAAATAGGGAAGATTGGGAATGATTACAGAAGAAAGTCAGTGAAGAAAGGGGAATGGTAGGTTTATAGTTGAACATATATAATTGAGTACAGTGTTTCTATGTCATACGTGCGCACACCATACACAGCTTTCAGCTTATGCTGAAAGCCATGCGCTGGAAGAGGCAATGGCACGTGCATCTGTGGTGTGCGCACTGCGCCACAGACACAAGCCCCATTGTTTTTAATGGGGCTTCACCATACGTGGTATTTCTCTTATGCGGGGGGGGGGGGGGGGGGGGAATGAATCCCCCACATAATCGAAGGGCACACTGTAT
>NC_056522.1:358108735-358171971 GCF_019175285.1 Sceloporus undulatus | reverse complement strand
TAAAGTTAGGATTGCCCATGCCATCTTATCTCCAATTTCTATGTATGTTTGTGAAAACAGGACACCTGATAGAAAGAACATCAACTAGTTTGAAATATAGTGCTGTAGAAGACTTCTAGAGATACTGTGGACAGTTAAAAAGGTGAATAAATACGTCCTAGAGCAAAAGAAGCCTGAACTCTCCTTAAAAGCCAAGATGACTAAACTAAGACTGCTGTGCTTTGGCCATATCGTAAGAAGAAATTACTAGAAAAGACAATAATAGTTGGTAAGGTAGATGGCAGTCAGAAAAGAGGAAGGTGGTATTACAAATGGATAGACTCAATCAAGAAAGCCATGGCCTTGAGCCTCCAAGACCTGAGCAAGGCTGCTGTTGACAGGATGATTTGGAGGTCACCTGTTCATAGGAGTGCCAAAGTCAAAGTGAATTGAAAGCCAGTTAACAATTGTCCAAAACACACTGCAGAAATGACTCAGTTTGAGATCACTTCAGTTGCCCTGGCTCAGTGCTAGGGAATCCTGGGAGTTGTTGTTTATTGTGGCACCAGAGCTCTCTGATGCAGAAGCCTAAACGTCTCACAAAACTACAGTATTCCCTAGCATGGAGCCAGGACAGTTAAAGCTGTCTCAAATTGGATTATTTTGCAGTGTGTGTTGGACTAGAAATTTGCCCCCTTAATAACTATAACCAGATATACTTCTGATTATTTGTTCTCTGTGCCAATTGTTTATTAGATTTATTTTATTTTATTTGTTATATTTATTTGCTAGTTATTTCAACAGCATTGTTACATCATGGAAAGTGTTTATTTTGTTTGCGTAGGTTTTTATTGTATTAAAAATAAAATGATTTTATACCATTAGATGTGGTGATTTTTAATTGTTTTTTAAAATTTTATTAAGCTTTTTAATTGATTTTCTTTAGCAGTTGTCTTCAGTTGTCTTCAGTCCCGTTCTGCTGTATTATATTTTCATGTAGGGGAAAGACATATAATGCTTGATGTATCAGATTGGATATGTATTACTGGCAGAAAATGCAGTGGAAAGGATGAAGTAGCATGGAATCCTGGCAAAAGTTCCATGATTTTCTTGAACGTGATGCTCTTTCATGTACAATGCCAACTGCAGGAGCATATGATGAATGTGCTCTCATGTAACAAGTCAGACATTTTGTGACGCATGGTGCCAACTTTAAATAGATTGGAAGTTGTGTTCACCTGTGAGTTTGCTTTGGCTGCCTTCTCCTATTTAGATCAAGTTCTGTCTGTAACCTAACTTCATGCTGACTCTTACACAGGGAAGAAGAGCAAAATAGCTCTAAGTCTCAAGTGAACAGTCCCTTCCTCAATCAGCCATCCCAAGCCAACTTCCCCTCTCCAAAAACAAAGTCTAATTTGCTTTGGCATATATACTGAGCTGAAGAAAAAATGTGAGTTCCTTTCATGATTCTGCCTATTCTGTGGCACTTCTCCAGTGGGCAACTACAGGCACATTCATCTCAGGGTATCAGAAAAGAAAGATGTTTCCTTTTTCTCCTTTCTTTGGATGAAGTGTTAATGCATTTGTAGATGAAGGGTAATCGCCAATGTCATGACGTCACAGGGGGCCCATAATTGCCCATCAATCTATAGGCTCTTTCCCTTGATCTGCAGGTTCTCATTACTGGTAATAATGTTGCTGGTGTAATCATGCATATACTTGGTATTCCTCTGGCCAGGATGAAGCTGTAGGAGCTAATGTATTCTGAGTCAGACCAACTGCCGCTCATGAAGGGGGAAAAAAGAAAGAGAGAGAGAGAGAGAGAGAGAGAGAGAGACTTGCTTGAGTAACCGTAATAATTGGAAAATTATTTTGATAGCCTGAAACAATCTAATATATTACAGAATTTTATTAAAATAATATCAAATCAAATTAACTGCTATTCCATAATGAATTAGGTAACAAGGTAGGCAGATATTAATCGGCCTTGGCTCCCAGGCAGGGGAGCCAGGAATTTATTAGCTCTTGCAGGTTGTAGGAAGACGAAGTCAGGCATCAGTATCACAGGCTGTGAAGAAAGCCCCTGAGACAGGCAAGCGTCTTTTTCTCTCTCTGTTCCCCCCCTCCCCTTCTATCTTCTACTTTATAATCTGTCATTAAACACTTGTATTCCTTTTATGTAAGGCCCTGTGTGTTTCTTTTAATAAATTAATTGCTTTGCAGTTTAATAGTTGTAACAATTTAATGGTTGTATACGTTTTGTGAGCAGAGGAAGACAATATTGGTAGGAATGATTCTCCATTGCCCACTTATAACTAGTCTTTATGAAAAGGTATAGAGATGCAGAGAGCCAGTATGGTATAATGGTTTCAACATTGGATTATAACTCTGGAGACCAGGGTTTGATTCCCTGCTGAGCCATAGAAACCCACTGGCTGATTTTGGGCAAGTCACATTCTCCCAGCCTCACAGGATGGCACAGGCAAATCTCCTCTGAACAAATCTTGCCAAGAAAACTCTGTGATAGGTTTAATAATAATAATAATAATAATAATAATAATAGATCTTTATGTATATTTCCTGCCTCTTCCCATGGATCGAGGCGGGAGTACAACACGTAAAATCAGCATTACAACAAGCACAAGTTATCTAAAATTACATCAATTAATGAACAAGACAAATTCATAAAATTAATACAGTCCATACCTATATAAAATTAGTGGAAGATAGGGTATTACTGAGGTTCCATTATGGTGGATCAAATGGATAAGGTCTGGTTTGCCTTAGAATTGCCATAAACTGGAAATTACTTGAGGTGCACAACAACAACAACAACAGAGATGCAGTTTGTCTGACTAGCTGCCAAAGAAAGCATGGCTTTAAACATGCATGCAGACTACATTGTGGGTGACATATCTACAGAAAAGTAAATCCTGCTGAGGAAGGGAACATAGTTATACTCAGTTACACTCTCTGTACTGTTAGCTCAGTATTTTCTCCATTGAATTAATTTGCTATCCAGGATGTTAGGCAATGCTTCTCCCATCCACTGCTGCCTGATCCTTTTTGACTAGAGAGGCTAGGATTGACCCTTCTCATTCATATACCATTCCAGAGTGCTATGGTTCATTCCCTGCAACTGCATTCCTTTTCCTTTCCTGTAATGGAATTTGCTCCCATTTACGGGCATATAGGATTGCAGGATCTTTTCCTCCGATTAGCGCTTTCATGGTGTATCTGTTTGAATGTGAACTGCTATAGCCATGTAACAGCAGACACTCTATAAATGCAGTGATTCCTTGCAAGGCACTACATTTGGATTCTCTTGTGAATCTTGAAGATTTCTGCCTCAGCAAGGTCCCCCTTTCACGAATAAATAAATAAAATATGTTGCTCTGGATTTGGACCAAGCATGTGGCTGGGACACTGGAGTGGAAATAAAAAGCTGCTGCGACCTTTTGCACATAGCAAAGACCAATTAGAGTCATAGAAAACCCAAGAACAAAGAATGAGAGTGACAGCAAGAGAGCACTGCACAAGTAGCTATGACTCTCAAGGCATTTTGAGCAAAATCTTTCACAAGGCAAATGTTCCATGCTAAAGTGTTAGTTTAGGTTCAGATTTTTTTTTACTTGCATGCAAACAATTTCTTGTGGGTTAAAGGAATGCCATCAGATTTGCCCATTCCTAGTCTTAAACAGAGCTTGGAAAAATCACATTTTGAATTATAGCTTCCACAATTCACTACCTGGCAGATTCTGAGAGCAGTAGTCCAAAAATAAATTTTCCAGGCACAGGTATTGGGAGATTTTTGTTTGTTTGTTTGTAGCACATCTAAGCTCAATTGCTAAAGACTTTGTAACTTGTCATTGGGTGCAACTGCTTTTTTGGGTCTTTGCTCCAATCCCTACTATGATTTTTTTAAAGGGATAAAAAAATTGGAATATATTTGCATAGTGATTTTTGAAAAGGTTGCCAAAATAGCCTTTTTAAAAGCTATTATTCTTAAAATGTGGATGAAAATAAGTGCTTTCCTACAGATCAAATGAACACTTCACTTTCCTTAGCTGAATTTGATTGATTTCATAGATGTCACTAGCGCCTATTCTTAATTGTATATTATTTATTTGCTTTTTTTTAAAATGGTCAATAGAAACATATTCAGGTTGTCTGTGCCAGCTTGAAAATGCTGGATTAGCAATAGGAAACCTGGAATACATTATGTTGCATCCTGTGCATCTGAGGACAGAATTCATTAAAGAAAAAGAAAAAGACAATTGGTAAAAGTAAAACACCAGTTAGGGATTGCTTTAATTAACTCATGATTCCTAAATTATATTGTGTTTTAATGGAACCATGATTATTTGTGCTCAGTGCCAATACAGGAACAGTAGCCCCTTGATATCCGCTGTGGTTTGGTTCAAGGCCCCCATGTGGATACAAAAATCTACAGATACTCAAGTCCCAGTATATACAGTGGCACAGTAAAACTGTGTCCCTTATACAAAATGGCAAAATCAAGGTTTTCTTTTTGGAATTTATTTTTTAAAAATGTTTTCAAAATCTGTGGATATGGAGGGCCAACTATTTACGGCCTTTCCTTTTCAGACATAATACTTGCAAGAGTTTTTAATGCTCAACGTCATACTTGAGCAAAAGTGGAGTTTAACTGCTCCACTGTACTGAATGACTTTATGCTGGATTCTAACAAATGTATTGTTGCTAGAGACAACAAAAAAGGTTTTTCAGTGGGAAATAAGTTAATTTAATAATGGAGTACATTGATCTGTGGCATTATTTTAAGAGTTAAAATTGTACAGGTTCATGTTATTCAAAAGCACTCATGGGGGGGGGGAGGAAACATTCAGTTTTACTGTATGTCATCTGGACTCCTAGCTTTTTGACCTGGTGGAACATAAATTTTAAAACACATACTACACAATTATCACTCCACGAAGAGACCAAAAACATATGACTACCTATGAGCTTCCAAATCCAGATGGGACAGATTACTAAGAAGTTAAATAAAAAAAATATGTAATACAGTTTGTAGAAGATGAGAAATAAAACAGGAAGTTCATATGCTGAGACCAGTTTAGAATAAATTAGCTTTCTTCTGGGGAGAAAATATATTTATCACAATGGCTTTCTATTATACCCAAATCCTTGACTTGCCTTTGGCAAAAATTAAATAATAGATACAGCAACTGAACATATGGGATTATCTCTAAATGTCTGTACAAATTTTCTTTTCTTGGTCATTCATATTTTATTCTTAATTCTTCCCTTCCATTTCCAAGACAGCAAATATTGATTAGGCTTTTTCTTGGGTATTGGTCTGAAATGGTAGGAATGGAGGTATGCAATGAAACCATCTTTATTTGTGCTCAGTGTGTATCTTTAGCACATATCCCTTGGGCTAATTTGGAGATAAATTGGTAGAAATGGTATGAAATTAGATAAACTAGAGAATATGAAAAATATAAAATACTTTGAATATTCTTTCAGCGTTGTTTTAGTAAACATACTGTTTTCAACAAAGGCTAGTGAAATGCTGGGTTTCAGATAGCAATGGAATGAATATAATTCCAGCAAAATGTCCAGTTTTCTATCTGTAACAATTACAAAATCACCTGCCAATTCTTTACCAGATTTACAATCTCCTTCAGCTTGTGCAAATTAATGGTATGGTCTTTCTCGACACAAACCGTTGTGTTGGGCGTGCATGGGAAGATATATGTTTACTGCCATAGACTATGGTACCTCTTTTGACACTGTTGATAGTTTGGCTTTCTATGTAAAAGGTTCTGAAAGTAAGCTTCTTTTCTTCTTCTTTCAGTAGACTTTGAAATTTTAGCTCTCTAGTAGCTTGGGAATCATTAGGCTGAAAAGTGTGGAATGGATTCTGGGAACTGATGAACACTGTGCTGGAATCACTTTGAACTTGCCTATCAATGAATGTTGTAAAAATAGTTCCGACAATGGTCACAAGGTACATGGGATTTTTATGCAATTAACAGAATAAAAGGTATGAAGAAAAACTAGAGTTATATATATTGTACACAAGCATCAAAACTGATGAGTTTGTGGAATTTCTGATTATATTATCTATAAGATTATTCCCAGAGAAAAACAGCTCTATATTTGTGGAAACCAAGTGGTTTCCAACTGGACACTGTACCTTATGTGAAACATTGTAAGTGATATGAAATTCCAAGATAAAAGCTTGGTAAGATGTTTAGAGTATGTAACTAACCTTGATGATAGGCATAAAATTATATACTTGCTGTCGAGTTCAGTTACGCCAGTCTTGACTAACGTCTCTAGATTTGTAGTGAAAGCAGCCCAACTCAGAATCACCCACGACAGTAATTGAGACTGTTTCTTCTAACTTTGGATTCAGTAAATATATTTGTATTTATAAGTTTTGTATTTGTATGTTGTATTTTTGATATATCTTTTAAGAATTTTTAAACCTCTTCGTCTTACCTTTTATTGTATTTCATTGCTTCTTATTGACTTTTTCTTTTGGCTATAACCTACATTTGGTTGCCTAACAATAACACTGAAAAATTATAATACCTAACCAGATCTCTTCAATCTCAACGGACAGTCACTCAAAGATTCTGTGAGCATGTCCATCACTTGATGACTGCAATACTTGGGATGGTGCTCATCAGACAGCAAATATCACAGATGTCACCTAATTATCACATTCAGCTCAATGTTTCACAGAGCAGGGTGTTCACCTGTTCGTTGGATAATCATTGACTGATAAGATATCAGATGTCATTGAGCAATGTGCAGGCATGAGTACATCAGTTTTTACTGAAAGTTAAATAGGCAATGGGAGGGCTATGGGCCTTCTTTGGTTGGCACTGAAGACTATAAAAGATAAGAGTTTTTTCATGTGCTTCAATGGGTCAGTTTATCTGAAGATCCTCAAAAGGCATATCCTCCAACCCATGCAGATCACCTTTGCCCTGTCAATACCTGTTTCTTATAATATTCTTCTTCCTCAAGTACACATTGTCTTTAAAGCAAATCCTTAAAGCCTGGCAGTAAGCATCTGATACAATAACCACAAGAGTTAATATTAGCTTTAAGTTGTTTTGCTTGTTAAAGCTAACTTATGCAGAGTAGGGAGGGGGCAGAGAAGAGGAGAAACTTTTTGCAAAGTGAAGCCAAGTTATTTTAACTTTTTTTTTTTTTTGGCTTCTTAAATTAATCAAGTGAGAATGATTGTTTCAAAGGATGGAAGAGTTCACCACGGCTCCAGAAAAAAAAAATCAAGTACAAGAGCCTAGATTATGGCAGAAGACATGCAACAGCCCACGCATTAAGCTTGAAATCTGTGCTCGCACCTGCCCCAACTCATTTTTCCCCCATTGCGTTTATTGAGATGACACAATGTCAGTAGAATTTTACAAACTTTATGACAAAACTGTGACAGATCTGCAATGGCAGAATGACTTATGGAAATGTTGGAGTGGCTTCTCAATCAAGTCTCTGGATAGTTTGTGATGCCATTGTCCTGTAGGTCACAAGTCAGACGCTACTGAGGAGACATCACTTGGGGCTCATCCAAAGCTTTGCCATCTGCTGGGAGCGGGGGAAGGGGGAGGGTGGGTGAGTTTTGAAATGTGAGTCCCGATGTCTTCAGATCCAGGCTACTGGCAGTTGCTATCACATTCTCAGTTCTTCCTAGCTTTTTTTTCTCCATTAAAGGGCTTTTTTAAATTCTCAGAGATTTGCGATGATTTTAATGCATGGCATCAATTCCACTATGGCCTCAGTTCCCTCTCCGTAAAATGGGAATGACACTGACCTGACCAGGGTTGTGAGAATGAATGTGTTGCAGATGGTGTAATACACTTTGTACAATAAAGCTGTGGTATAAATGCTACAATTTCTTTTAGAAGACTGTGCATCCTGCTAAACTGAATCTTGCGATATAATAATTATGTTAAAATAATAGTCCAGACACCAGGAATCAATATATCGGTCTACCAAGGCCTACCTATGTCCCCTGAGTCAATTTGCTGGCATGGTCAGGAAGCAAGAAGAGTGGAGTTGGAATTGGATACTTTTGTTTGGGGAACAAACAAAACCTTCTACTTGAGAGAGAACCCCACCCAATTCCTATCTCTCTATAAACTCTCTATAGTACAGAGATTATTCTATTGGTGGAAAGCTCAAGGCCATAGTGACATCAGTACCGACTACTGTTCATCTCCCACTGCTCTTTTTCATATTTACATATTTGAAAATATTGAGCTCATACTTTGATGCCCCATATTATTTCCATTATGTAGACATTTCAGGGGTATTACAATAAGATATGTTCCTAGCCAAGTAATACACATTATTGTCTAATGGAAAGGAAGAAAAGTGAAAACAACTTAATTTGGTAAATGTCCATGCATTCAGTCTTGATGGTGATTTTCTGCCATAGGAATTATAGGACTGAAACATCTACAAAATTAGATTAGAACAGGCCAACATGAAGGATGAAGCATTTCCCCAGAATGACCAGGAAACATCTTTGAATTAGCAATAATTGGTGGGATTTCTTTCCTTCACTAAGGCTTAAACATTGGCCAAGAATAATGACAAATATTGGATAAGACTATATCAGCTTGAGATATTTGATTTTTCCCTCCTGGTGAAATTTAAGATCAAATTTGAATTGGGATGGGGAAGATGCTTTGGTCTGTGTAAGGGCCATGCTGCTTCTGACATTTATATATTCTCAGACATTATCACAAGACCCTGTTCCAGATATTTCTAGGTCTGGAAGACCCTTTTCCAGATATTCCCAGGTTTGCCACATGCGGTTTCTGAGTTCAGCTCTGTAGAGCTTTCATAGTTTCATCAGCCCAAAAGGATGCTTAAAAACCAATACAAAACACTGGAGATCTGCAGTTCAATAAAGGTCAGTTACAGAGATGTGTGGGGACCAGTTCATGTGCTTTCTGGATTCTTAAAATCATGCACATGGCAAAGGTAAGCTGGAATGCATGCCTTCTACTAATATCCCCCCTCCCAAAAGCATCACCAAATCCATGCTGCCTAATGTATCCATGATTTTCTGTTGGAAAAGCATGTATATGTAACAGAGCTTTCGCTGTAACTGCACCACAACTGTGGAACTCCTTACCCAAGGGAGTTAGGCTGGCTCCATCTCGTTTGATCTTCCACATGACCTCTAATGTTTGAAAGTGTTCTTCTAACTGTTTTAAAATTGTATGTTAGGATTGTTTTTTTTAAAAAATGTTCTCAAAAGTTTTAAAAGAATATTTTAATGTATCTTTAAAATGTTTTGTATTTGTGCTGTTTTAATTGTTTTTATTTGTTCATTGTCTGGGGAGTCCTTGTGGGTTGGGAGGCAATGCAGAAATATCTTAAATAAAATAAAATTAAAAAGACCTGTCCTGCATTAGTGCTTCTGGAAGATTTATTATGCATTCATATCCAGACATCCATTCAATACTACTGCATCAGGGCCGGTGAGAACTGCCATACAGATAATAGATGTTAGGCTCATTCTACCCAATGGCCCTGCCTGGTTTTGGCTCACCTATATATTGACATTTTCCTTTAACGTTGTTGTTGTTTCCTTTTGTAGTATTTTCTTTGCAAACTACATTGGCCTCCATTTTAGGGCTGAAAGACAGAATAGAAATGTCTGGAATAATAAAATGAATAAGCATATTTTGTAGACTGAGAGCTGCTTACTGTAAGGAAGCATGTCTGTGAATACCTTGTTTACCTCAGCTTTCTTCCTATTATGTGGCATCACCTGAGCCACTTGCCTTTTTTAACGCTGCTTATCCTTGAATTCTACAGCTAAAAAAGTGCTCTTCAAAGAGCCTGATTTACCTGTTTGTGCATCCTATATTGGCAGTTGTTCTCTGGCACCCCTTTCCAACAGTCTTCCCAGGCATAGGAATCTCCCTTAGTTGTGAAAGAATTAATACTCATAGCCTGTGGTTACAATAAATGGCCTTTGCTTCTTCTGCCATGAATGCCTTCTTCTAGCATGAGCATGGAGTGACAATGAGAACATAACAGCTCAGGATAGCATGACCATGGGTAGTTTATATTTAATGTCTGTGGCATTACAGTACTATTTGTTTATTTAAAGCTGAACTTCTGTGCTCAGTCAAACTTTAGACGCATGATTTAAACATAAGTCAATTTGCCAATCATGTATCCACTGCTATTTCCCTCCATAAATCATTAATCATTAAAGAGAAGTGTTTGTAAACAAGAGCTTTTTCTCTCAACATCCTTCTTCTGCTGCTCCTTCGTACTGAGAAGTTGGTGTGCACCTTAGTTCAGTATGACTTCATTTCTTTCTTTCCCTTCCTCTTGCTGCAGTAATGTCAGCATGGAATTTGTATGAAAGAACAAAACATATTTATTTGGTATGAATGAGAAAAAGGGGGGGGGAGATGAGTAAGGATGTTTTTTCTCGTTTCTTCCTATTTGTATTTGCATAAAGATTCTTGATAAAAATAGCAAACATCTTCAAGACAGTTGGGCAAAATTTGCCAGGAATTGATTCAGTAAGATATGGTATAATTTCATACCATCTGTACTTATCTCTGCTTTTAAAGCTTTCCACATAAAACCTTCTTCCAGTGTCCCCTCATTCTGAGGTAATGAATAAGGACAGAGTCATTTTTAGGGGTTTCTTTTGGGGGGATGTTAGTTCTGTTTCTGAGTCCAAGAGAAAGTAACCTGTGCTGGTCTAACTCTTCTGTTGTCCTAGTATTTTCAAGTATTTTTAGACTACAATCATATGCTCACTTCTAGTTGCTGTTGTTAACTTCCCTCATGTCATCCCTGACCCATGGTGACCCTGTGAATGAGACATCTCCAAGAGCCTCTGACCTCTACTACTCTACTTAGCTCCTGTAATTTCATGCCTGTGACCTCTGACTGAGTCTATAGGAGCCCTGGTGGTGCAGTGGTTGAATGTCTGTACTGCAGCACTTACTCAAAACCATGAGGTTATGAGTTCAAGACCAACAAAAGCGCTCAAGCTTGACTCAGGTTTGCATCCTTCCGAGGTCGCTAAAATGAGTACCCAGATTGTTGGGGCAAATTAGCTTAGACACTGCTTAGGTGGTATGAAGCGGTATATAAATGAAGCTTATTTGTATCCATCTGGTGTGTGGTCTTCTTCTCATTCTACTGCCTTCCACTTTTCCTAGCATTATTGTCTTTTCTAATGAGTCACACTTTCTCATAATGTGGCCAAAGTATGATAGCCTCAATTTGATCATCTTGGCTTCCAGTGAGATTTCTGGCTTTATCTGCTCAAGGACCCATTTGTTTGTCTTTTTGGCTCTCCACGGTATCCTAAGCACTCTTCTCCAGCACCATATCTCAAACTGTGCTGGTCTATGACTGTAATAAAGCGACTTGACATGACTTGACCTCAACTCAGATGCATTGATTTTTTCTCTTATCTGCCTTCTTCACTGCCCAGCTTTTGCATCTGGACATAATGATGGGGAAAACAATGCCTTGTATGATTCTAACTTTAGTGTTCAGTTGTATATCTTTGCTCTTTATAATCTTGTCTAGTTCCATCATAGCTACTTCTTGTTATTTGATGTCTTTACATATGTATAAACATATATAACTTCTTGTTATTTGGTGTCAAGTCAACAGGCATGTCTACCAACACAGGATTGTAGCCTGAGTCTCATTTAAACACATCTTTATATTCAGGCTTTGACTCAGGAACCCAGAGACGAGACTGTAGACACAAAGTGATGTTATAGTATTCCATAGCAAAGGTTCTTGATAGCGCTGTAGTCTACAAAACCTTATGCTGTAATAAAAATATCAGGCTTTGAAGTGCTACAGGATGCTTTTGCTGTTTTTGCAACAGGCTTAACATGGCTATGCTTACAGGGTAAGTAAAGCCAAAAATCCTATTCAATTTTATAGAACGTTAACAAGGGAAACATATCTTCCCTTTCTTCTGCTCAGCATTTGGGGATGGAAATGCATGGATGTGCCTACCTGCAAACACACACAAACACACACACACACACACACACACACACACACACACACACACCATATAGATATTATTCTTAATAACCTGCTATTCTTTGCTCCACAAAAGAGAGGAACCAGGTTGGAATGAAAGGGACAAGTTGAAATGTAGCTGGATTTACATACGAATGTTATGTTTTCATTTCATTTCAGACGAAGCTTAAAGGTTAATATTAAAAGCATTAGCACAGTCTCACCATTCCTTTCTCAGGTACTTGAGCGAATTGCCAATATATGGAGTTACATTGTACAAGTCAAAAGATTTTATATAAAAAATGAGAGAAAGAGAACTAGAATTTGTAGCTACAAGGACCTAAAATGAGAGAGAAAAAGACAGTTTTTTTTTAAAGGAACAATAATGCCAATGTTACTTATTAAATTGGCTAGCAGTAGGTGAAAGAGAATAAATACGTATGGACAGAGATGTTAATCATATAATAGCAGAAGCCTAGTCATTATTATGGACGGGGTGTGAAAGGATGGATTGTGTGTTGAAAAACCATGACTTAATGAGAAATACACTTTTGTATGCAGTATATGACAGCTTGGAAAATATATCTTTTTGGACTACAGCTCCCATATACATCCAGCCAGCAAGGACAGTGGGCTCCATAGAGGTTCTGGGAGTTGTAGTCCAAAAATGTATTTTCTTTAGGCTCTGGCATAACGCAATGAGACGTCCCATTTCTTGGACATTTGAATCTACTTCCACAAGAACATTGTGAGTCAACACTAGGCCATTTTTTTTTTTGGTCAGGGGAGGATGGGAGGTTTGAAATGCAATGCTTCATCCCCCCCTCCAAATGGCAACAATTGTGAGAGGGAAAAATAAAATAAAATGTATAAGTTCTACAATGACACAGTAGAGGTGCTTTGCATGTAGAAATTTGAAGGTTCAACCCCTGGTTACAAACAGCAGGTGAGGAGAAAAACTTTATTGTCTTAGACCTTGGAAAGCTGTTGTCAGCTGGAGGAATAAGATGAAAAATCATAGTTTCCATTTCATATAATGTGTTTTCTTAGTGGCTAGCACCAGGAATACCATACGTCTGATTTGGGCAGGTTTCGCTTGGATTCGCCACCCATTGCACAGTTGGATCAAAATCTGGCCTGGGTTCGAAGCTCTCATTTTTATAAAACACACACACACATCAGATCTCATCTGATATTGGAAGGTAAGCAGGTAAGCCTGGTTAATAATTGAATGGAGGACAACCAAGAATGCCAGTAAGAGTACGGCACTTTATTTATTTATTTATTTATTTAATATGCCATCTTTCTCCTAAATCGGGCCTGAGGTGGCTCATATTTCAGAGTAAGGCAATGGCTAGCCATCTCTGAATATTCCTTGCCTAGGAAAACCCTCCAAAATTCACGTGGTTACTGTAAGTCTTCAGGTGGCTTGAAAGCACAGACAAACAGACACACTTGGCCTTTTAAGAACTGAGATACGAGACAAAATGAGGAGGCACTCTTCTACAAAACTGTTTTGTGAGAAACAAATCTGCCTCTGTCTTTCAGGCACAAAGCCACACAGTGCAGGGATACACTGTGAGGGCAAAAAGTGAGGCGAGGAAAGGGAGGGTGAGTAGTAATGCAAGAAGCAATGGTGGGACACACTGCAAGGGTGAAAGATGAGGAGAGAGAGATAGAGTAGTGTAGTGGATTGACTGATGGACTAGCACTGCTGCACACTGCAGAATTAATGCAATTTGGCATTGCTTTAACTGTCATGGTGCCAACTGTCATGGCACCAGAGCTCTCTCACAGAAAAGGCTAAACATTTCAGAAAACTACAAATTCTAAAATTTCATAGCATTGAACCATGAAAATTAAAGTGGTATCAAACTGCATTAATTTGGCAGTGTAAATGCAGTCTAAGACATTGGGAGACCAGGGTTTAAATCCCTGCTCAGTCATGCAAATCCATTGGGTGATCTTGAGCAAGTTACACTCTCTCAGCCCCAGAAGAAGACAAGGGCAAAACTTCTCTGAATAAATTCTACCAAGAAACCCCCATGATAGGTTTACATTAGGTCGTCATAAGTCACAAATGACTTGAAGGCACACAACAACAAGATGATGATGGATATAACATAGAGATCTCTCAGTATTTTACAAAATATGAAACAAAGTATAACACAGGAAAAACAAAAATGAAAAGTCATGTGAAATACAAAATTCAGTATGGCCAGTGGCCAAGCTGACAAGAGAGTTGTAGTCAACAGAACTAATGATTTCAAGGTCTGCTTA
The DNA here is from genome assembly GCF_019175285.1 of Sceloporus undulatus. NCBI lineage: Eukaryota > Metazoa > Chordata > Lepidosauria > Squamata > Phrynosomatidae > Sceloporus > Sceloporus undulatus. The sequence continues at coordinate 358,157,661 of NC_056522.1, read as the reverse complement.
TTTATCTCTATAGAGTATCCTCATTGGTCCAATTTTTTGATCACATTCAGTTGTCATAAAACCTTGAATTCAAATCAGGCATAGACTCAGAGACGGGAGGAGTGAAGATTGGAAGAACAACCCAAGATATGCACATGACACAATAATACTAGCAGAAACCAACAAAGATTTACCAATGAAGCATTGCAGAATAGTCAGATCACCAGCTAAAAATCTCACATTCATATTGATCAACTGTGGAACTATATTTTTACTGTGCTCGAGTTCAGAATATTTCTGTGATTATACTACACAATTATAACACTTTGGTGCCACTTTAATTGCCATGACGCCTGAAATCTTGGGATTTGTAGCTTGTGGGGATAACTGGCATTATCTGATAGCTCTAGGCAACTCTCCTCTCAACTACAGCTCCTTAGATATGTTGGTTTAATCAATCTATCTCCTCTCAGGGTACGGTCACCTCTCCATATCCATGGATTCTTTTTTATCCACAGATTTAAGCATCCATCGCTGGAAAATATCCTATTTTGATTTTGCCATTTTATTAAAATATCACAATTATACTATCCATTATATATAGTGGGACTTGAGCATCTACAGATTTTGGTATTGATGGTGGTCCTGGAACCAACCCCCAGTGATACTAGTGGTCCACTGTACTTTGGCAACTGTAGTTCAGGACACATCCCTAGAGCTATCTAGCAAACAATTCCAACCACCTCATCAAACAACAAATCCGAGGATTCTATCAGATGAAGGCACAACAGTTAAAGTGATATCAGACTGCTGTATCTGTGTAGTATGGATGCACCATTAGATTGATGCAATTCAATGAGGTTGATAGATACTGTAGCTATCCCAAACCACTGAGATCAACAGAGGCATGCAGTGGATACTGGTGGCTCCCATATCAGGTGGAATCGTGAATCCACTTTGGGCTCTAGTGTGAATTTATGAAGGAGCGATCTAGAGATTAAACGTATCTATGGTATAGGGTTTAATCAGTGCTTTAGATAACTCTTTTAGAGACTGGATTAAAATCTAGTGTGTCCCACTGACAACAAACTTGCCACTGCTTGTATGGATCACTCCAGTCATACAAAAACCTCTTGTTGTACCACATCCTAATTCTGAATCCCAAGATGTGTTTTGGGTACAGAAAAACTGAGTTTCTCTTCAAACTCTCCCATTAATTTTGGAGGCTAGGATTTAGGAATGGGAAAAGAATTAATTTATTTGCATTCTAATGTGAATGTATCAGTTTTTACACCTTTGAATCAATATAAGAAATGAAACCTAGCTATCCTTCAAAATGTGCACTTACCGAAAATTTTCACTAGAATTGCCCAATCGGATTTATTTTTAATTTATTTGTGTGACTTGCTCCCAGCACAGGGGCACAAGATGGCTCAAAACAAGTTTAAAGACCATGTACAGACAGAAACAGGTACAGACAAAAACAGTTTAAACTTTATCATGTTAAAAGAAAATTGAACAAATTGTAACTTTAACATGTTATGGGATGTTTTAAAAATTGGAGAACAGATCAGTAAAACATACAATATCAGTTTATTAAAAGCCCCATTTACAACAGCTAGTCAGATGCCAAAACCCTAAAGAAGTAAAAAGGCCTTTGTCTTGTGACAGAAGATCAACATGGAGGAAGTCTGTTTAGTCACTCTTGGAAGAGAGTTCCACAATCTTGGAGCAAACATTGAGCAGATCCTTTTGAGTACTGACACGGGTACATGAAGGGAAAGTATATTTATAAAAATAATGTTAAAATGATCTATATTCAGATTTGCAAAAAGTGTAATTTACAGAAAAATACATCAATGAAAGAGACATGTTCACAAAAATGTATAGTTTAGAAGGCAAAAAACATAAACTTGGGAAATTTTTCTGTGTCAAATGTAATTCTGGAAAAATAAGAAACTGAAAGAAAACAACATGGAAGACTTGTCCATCCCTAGTTTAAGGCCAGTGTGCACATCCCCATTTCCTTTCCAAATTTAAGATTTATAATGACTGAATAGGACTAAATGTACTCTTTTTATTTGTGGGTTCTCACTTTAATTATGTATTAAATTTTGAGCAGTTGAGTATCAAACTACATTGCAAGAAAGAGTTAACCATTTGTCCCTAATTTTCTTTCAGAAACGTGTGATTAGTCTGAATTATTACGAAGACACAATGGCTTTATTCTTCCTGTCAACTGTGCGAGAGGAAGTCTGGATTAGCCATTCCTAGGGATCAGCAGAAGATTCGAGGCAGGCAGGCAGAAGGACGGCTAACTTTTTGAACCTAAGAGGGCTTTGCTGGGCAGGGGTGACAGTTGTAGCGTCTTTAGCATGGATTTGAATGTGAATCCTATCTGCTGGAGCAGCCGATGCTGTGACTTGGCAATATGATATAATAATCTTTGTGACACAAATGTTGGACGTTTTTGTTGCACATCCTAAAAGAGATTTAGGTAATTAATGTTAAATTGATGATATAAAACTCTCCATTCTCTCTGTCTTACATACATAGTAATTCCTATCTACAATAAATATGAGAAAATATTCACAGGACAATCCCCCTGATGCTGTATGGAGGAGATTATGATCTATATTAACGTTTCAGCCCAACAGTACAAAGCTGCATTTCTGAGGAATGAGTTTGATTGAAACTCAGGGCCAAAACAGCCATTATATTAACAATATTTTTGGTTTTTACTCCAGCATAAGAGCAGGACTGGGAACAGAACAAAGGTGGGTAAGGAAATTTTCACCACAACTAAATTTTTGATCCATTTTGGAGCTCCTTCCACGATTTGTGTCGCTGGCGCAGCCTCTACACGACTGCACCAGTGACGCAAATGGGAAAGGGGCCGAGCAGCCCCTTTCTCCATGACCCGCCGCCACTGGGTGTCCTTGGGGCATGAAGCCCCAAGGACACCCCTTTCCAGGCCGTGGGGAAGCGGCCTTTTGCCGCTTCCCCGCAGCCTGGAAAGTGGTGGATCGGGGCCTCAGAGGCTGCCGCTGTGGCAGCTGAGGCCCCGATCTGGCGGGGAAAGGGCTAGTTACAGGCCGCCCCAAATGGACGGTCTGTAACATGCCTATATTCTGTGAGGTAGGTCATATTGATAATGATAGGCCCAAGAAAATTTAGTACATTTTGTAGCTTAGGACTTCAACCTAGATCTCCATCTCTCGATCCCGGCTCTCTAACCACCAAACCACACAGGAGCTACATAAGCCAAATTCTCTGCCCTCCAGTCCTTTCAAGATTCCTAAAATGCAATTTTAATGTGTGATCAGCAAAAAGGTCGAGAAGTTCTTTACAAATTGGGAGCCACAAAGTCCAATATCTGTGCCACCTCCCAAGCCAATAGGATTCTAGACTGCATCAACAGAAATAGAGTGTCTGGATCAAGTGAAGTAATAGTTCCACTCTATTCTGCTTTGGTATCATCTTAAATGGAGTATTGTGTCCAGTCCTGGACAGTAGTATAAGAAGGATTTGGACAAGATGGAATGTGACCAGGGCAACCAAGATGATGAAGGGCCTGAAACCAAAACCCTATGAGGAACAGTTGAATAAATTGGGTGTGTTTAACCCAGAGAATAGAAGACTGAGTGGTGCTTTGTAAATAGCCATCCTGAAGTGTCTCAAGGGCTTTCATGGGGACCACAGATTAGGGGAATATTCACACTGCAGAACTAAAGCTGCTTAATGCCACTTTAACTGCCATGACTCTATCCTATCCTGGGATTGGTAGTTTGATGAGGCATGAGAGGTTTCTGAGAGATCAAGCTGAAATTCACCAAACCACAAATCCCAGGATTCCACAAGATGGAGCTATGACAGTGGACAAATGTAAGGTATTACATTTTGGCATAAATAAATTAATAAATAATGAAATAAATAATGAAATGAAATGAAATGCACAGATATAGGATGGGGGACACCTGGCTTGACAACAGTATGTGTGAAAAGGATCTAGGAGTCCTAGTAGACCACAAGTTGAACAAGAGTCAACAGTGTGGTACAGCAGCTAATAAAGCAAATGCAATTCTAGGCTGCATTAATAGAAGCATAGTATCTAGATCAAAGGAAGCAATAGTGCCACTCTATTCTACTTTGGTAAGGCCTCACCTGGAATACTGTGATCAGTTCTGGAAATCACAATTCAAAAAGAATGTTGACAAGCTGAAGAATGTCCAGAGGAGGGCAACCAACATGGTGAAAGCTTTGGAAACCATGCCCTATGAGGAGAGACCTAGAGAGCCAAGTGTGTTTCACCTGTTGAAGAGAAGGTTAAGAGGTGCTATGATACTTCGGTTTAAATATTTGAAAAGATGTCATACTGATGATGGAGCAAGTTTGTTTTCTGCAGCTCCAGAGAATAGGACCCAGAGCAATGGATTCAATCTACATGAAAAGAGATTCTACCTGAACATTAGGAAGAAGGTCCTGACAGTAAAAGCTGTTCAGCAGTGGAATATGCTGCCTTAGAGGGTGGTGGAGACTCCTTCTTTGGTTGTTTTTAAATAGAGGCTGGATTGCCATGTTTTGGAAGTGCTTTGAATGTGTATTCCTGCATGGCAAGGGCTAGGACTGTATGGCCCTTGACGTCTCCTCCAACTCTATGATTCAGTGCTTTCATTTTGCAGTGTTGATACACTCCAAGTTTCAAATTACAAAGAAAGAACATTAGGAAGAACTCTCAAAAGCTGTTTGATAGTGGAATGGACTGCCTCACATACAGCAGACATTCCTTCTCTGGAGGTTTTTAAACATAGGCTGGAAGTCCACCTGTCATGTGATCTCACTGTGGATTCCTGCACTAGCAGGGTATTAGAATAGAAGTCTGCATGTGGAGCTACTATGCTATGTTGAACCAACACAGGATTGCAGCATATGTGGGGCTAATGTACCTCATGAGCCTTATGAGGTGGCAGAAGTGGAAGCAGCAGCACAGCTCACCAAGCAGGTAGCCACAGGGAAAAAATGAGGGTTTTGCTCTCTCAAATAAGTAATCCCCCATGACATTTTCTTCCAGTCCTCAAATTTGTACCATTGCAGAGAGTGATACATTGAAAATCATTCACACATACACCTCTTCTATTTGGTGTGTTCACATTCCTTTGGCTACTTTGGGTCTCATAGAAAGAGAGAGGTGGGATCAAAATGAATCAGTCAGCCAAAGGAACAGAAAATTTGCCTGCCCCTTTTCTTTGGCTGCCTGAAGTGTATTTATAAATGCTCAACTGAAGTTATATATTACTGCAATGCTAGAAATTTGGGAACTGAAGGAAACTTTTATTTGGTGTAGCAGAATTCTTATTTTGCCATCCCTATAGCTGTTGCTGTTGTGTGCCTTCAAGTCATTTCTGACTGATGGTGACCGTATCATATGGTTTTCTGGGGATGAGAATATGGAGACTACCACATGGGGGAAAATCAGGGATTCAAAAGACATTTTCCTGACAAAGTCATGTGATCACAGCAAAGATTTTCACACACAGCACGATCAGAGAGGTCTTATTCTAGGAAGAACCAGGAATGCTCCAGCGACAAACCATTCATGAGACTTCCCCGTGAATGATTGTTGCTGGAGCATTCTTGGTTCTTCCCGGGATAAGTCCTCTCAGATCGTGCTATGTGTGAACATCTTTGCTGCGATCACATGACTTTGCCAGGAGTATGCCTTTTACTCCTGGCTCCCTCCCTCCCCCTCGTGTGATAGTCACCCAAGGTCACACAGTGGGTTTCCATGGCTGAGCCAGCAATCAAACCCTGATCTCCATAGTCCAATGGCCAAACCACTACACCATGCTGGCTCACCCCCCATAGCTAGGTCTTTGCAATCAATCAGTCAGTCAGTGAAATTCTCCTCTGTTCTCTGTATAAATGTAGGCGATAAGGCATTGGGAGTAATTTGTGCTAGGGATGTAAATCTTCATTTATTTTGTTCCAGTAGGTAAAAAGAAGAAGAAGAATTCAGTGTTTTCCCTATCTCCCTGAGAACATGAAGGTTTCTGCACGGTTTTCAAGTGCTTTTCCTATTTTGAAACTTCACTGGTGAAACTTTTTTACTGCAAGAAAACATAAAGAAAAGTGCCTTTGTTTTCCCAGTCCTTATGCAAAAAACAAAACAAGAACAACAACAAAACACACTGTATCATTTGCAAAATCCCTGGACAAAAGCAAGTTTTATGCAACTTGTGCAATGGTATGCACTCTGTGTAAATACATGGATTCCTGGGGAGGGGGGCATAAACATGTATAGTTTTTCTCCAGTTTTTTGTTGCACACACAAACACATAAAACTAAGTAACTATTGTTTGGTTTGACATTTTGGTTCCAGCCTTTTTACCCTTGGCCCAGCCTACCATTGGAATATAGCCCATGAGAACTTTTCTGAATTGCATTTAGCCTCAGGGCTGAAAGAGATTCCCTACACTCCTATTCATATATGTCTCTTTGATATATTGAAGGAAGTGTGAGATACCTTTGCAATGCACTAAATACATGCCACAATCTATTGCTAGGAGAGGGCAACTTTCATATTTTCTTTTGCATCCAAATGGGTTTCACTAAATGACTAAGATGATGTACAAGAGGTAGAAGTTAAGCTGCCAAGCCCCATAGGTAATGTAAATAATAATTTGAATATCCCATTATGGAATAATAAATTCATGTTACCAGTCAGTCTAAACTTTGATTCCTGTTCCAGTGTAGCAGACTGGATTTCCCTCTCTTCCATTCTTTTAGTAAACTTACATTTTTTTAAAGGAAGAGTTTCCTGCAACTTTCCTGTTTCCTAGTCAGTGTTAGAAGCTGTATTATTGATCATGTGTAGAAAATAAGTGTTTTAGTCAGAGGTTGGAAAAATTATTTTTTTAAACTAAAGCTGTTAGAGTTCTCCAACCAGCCAGGTCACTGGGGAACCATGCTAGTTTTGGAATCTGACAACTGTAATCCAAAAAAGTGCTGTACCTTCTTGTTAAAACCATAGGTCACAGGTTGAATCCATGCCATTTCCAAGAAGGACTAGGAGATGTACCTCATTGATATCTTGCAGATCTGCTGCCTCTTATCATTGACAAATACTGAGGAGTTTATCAATCGGGTGAAATTTTTCTTAAATTCGAATGAAAAGAAAGTGGGGCCAAAACGCATTCACTTAAAGTCGCTAGTTTCACACAATTACATGAATACACATTGCATTCGAACTGGCTCCCCATTGCCCAAAAATAGCATGCCATTGCCCGAATTTGCGTGTGGCAGTCTATCACACAATAACATTAAACCCCATGATTGCGTTCAGATTGCCATCAGATTATACTTCCAATTCCCCTTGTCTGATAAACTCTTAAGTCAGAAGCCGAAGAGCCAGCATTGTCTGAGGACTGCTTTGGCGGTCATGTGTCCAGCATAGGGTTGCCATATCCTGGTTTCAGTTGGGACAATCCTGATTTTGGGGCCTTAAGAATGTCCCGGCCTGGTTTTGGCAAGATGTCCCAGGCCCCGACTCACCAAGCTCTCACCTGCCTCCGCCGCAGGCCCACAGCTCCTCCTTCTCTAGGCTTGGCCACTGCAGGAGCTGAAATCCCACCCCTGCAGTCTCTCCAACTCCCCACAAGGGGCAGTGGCCCAAAGGAGGAGGAGCTTTTAAGGAAGGCCAGGTAGGCCTCAGTTGGGCAGGGCTGCGGTGGGGGAAAGTCGGGGCCTCCGCCACCGTTTGCCACTCTTTCAGCGTGGGGTTGGGAGGCATAGGACTTCAAGCCCTCTCTCTGCTGGCGGAAGGTTGGGGCCTCTGCCGTTGTTTGTCACGTTTTCGGCATGGTGGCAGGAGGCCTAGGTCTTCAAGGCCTGGGGGGGTTCTGAGGGAAGTTTGGTGCCGTTTGCCATGCCTTTGGCATGGTGGTGGGAGGCCTAGTGGGGGGTTGGGGGAAGTTTGGGGCCTCCGATGCTGTTTGTCACGCTTTCATCACGTCGGTGGGAGGCCTAGGTCTTCAAGGCCTCTCTCTCCTGCTTGGGGGGGTCATTGCTGGGGGAAGGTTGGGGCCTCTGCCACGACCACTTGTCACGCTTTCAGCATGGTGTTGGGCAATCTAGGTGTGACTCAGTTTTCTTGGAAGGTTTGTTTGTGTTTCTGTACAGAGAGGGTTGACTTTGCCTTCCTCTGAGGCTGAGAGAGTGCATCTTGCTCAAGGGTTTTCTTCTTTTGGTTTGTTCAGAGAGGGTTTGCCTTCACCTTCCCTTGGAGCTGAGAGAGCGTGACTAGCCCAATGGGTTTTTTAATGCCCAGGGAAGGGATCGAACCCTGGTCCTCCTCCACCGCTGCCTTCTGTTGCTCTTCCTCAGATGCATTTAGTCTCAGAGGTAAGGCAAAATCTCTGTGTCTTTGACTTCTATTATTATTATTATTATTATTATTAACTGAAAGAAAGAAGTTGACAGCATGAGCTTTCCTAAAGTTTGCTTCCTCAAATGCATTTAGTCTCAGAGTTGCAACAAGATCTCTATAATATAAGCATTTATATTAATAGTTTTTAAACAAAATATTAATGTTTTTGGCTTCTAGTTGGTTGTGTCCTCCATTTTCCCTGAATGTCCTACATTTGGCCCAATTTTTATCCTACATTTGTCCTACATTTTGACCTAATTCTTGTCCAACATTTTTCTACATGTTGTCCCGGTTTGGTGGTAGCAAATTATGGCAACTCTAGTCCAGCATGACTCCATCGAATGTTGTTACGTTCCCACTGAGAAGTGATACCTATTTATCTATTTGCATTTGCATGCTTTCAAACTGCCAGGTTGGCAGAAGCTGGGACTAGTGATGGGAGCTCACCCCATAATGCAGCAACCAGGTCTCAAACTGCCAGTCTGCTGATCTTGCAATCAACAGAGTCAGTGTCTTAACCACTTGAGCCATTGCATCCAGTTTTTCTGAAGACATCCTGAGAAAGACACTCCATCACTTCTCTAGATATTTGGTTCTATTGCCAAAATGCTCTCATTGTCAAGTTGTTCCTTCCACTGTTCACTCGAAATCCTATCTCCTGCAACTTCAGACCATTAGATTTGGCCCAACCCTCTTGGGAAGCAGAGAACAAACCTGCACCTACCTCTTTATGACAGCCCTTGAGATATTCAAAGAGGGCAATCATCTTCTCATTCTTCTCTTTGCCAGGCTGAACATGCCCAACTCCTTCCTCATATGGTTTGTTCTCCATACCTCTAATCATCTTTGTTACTTTTTTTGAACTGACTTCAATTTGTCTATAGCCTTCCTAAAATTAGATGTCCAGAATCAGCCTATAGAGGCTTTAGTATTGTGATGGAAATCATCGCTGCCACTGCTCATACAGCATCATAGTAGAAGAAGAGAAGAGGAATGACTGAAATTTCAGTGTGGACAGATGAAAGGAGGCTTAGGATCACCCTGATTTCTCCACATCAATCTGACAAAGGAGAGAGAAGTATGCCAGCTCTGGAAATGTCATCATACTTATTTTCCTTGCAGCCATCTACCACCTCTGATGTGAGACTATTGGGGATTTGGATGAAGATTCTTCCTGCTTCCCTGTTCCAATAGGATAATTCTGTGATTCCTTGAAAACAAACAAACAAACAAACAGAACAAAACAAAACTCTGCTAAGAGAGTTTGAGCTGAACAATGGAATAGTATTCCCCAAAACACATCTGTTCATTATGCATACATTACGGAAAACTATACTTGGGTATTGAACTGTTGACTCCTTGGGGCAGGAACCCTTTTATTATCTTTCCTCAGTCTTCTTACCCAGTACTCTTTCTGTAATAATAAATAGTAGCAATGTTGGCCAGTCAAAGATATTGTTTTTCCTCCTGTCCTGTTCCATGAATCTTCTTAATGAAAACCTGTAAGCCTATGGTGAGGTTCTTTTACATTAGACTGTCTCAGAAATAACACATTTTTGACAACAACAACAAAAAAGAGTTAAAAGCTGCTATCAATGTACTCATTTTCCTGACATGGCAACCCCCCTCAAATACCTCCCAGAATAAAAGATTTCCCCGTGCCAAGGAGGGATTGTCAAAGAGAACAGCTCTGGTTTACCTGGTCTCCCACGACAACAGACTTGATGGCAGCCAAAGAGATCCAAACGCAGTCAAGCATGACAGCCTACATCAAAGCGGGAATGCCACACCTTGATCCAGAGTTTGCTCTACCTGCCAGGGCAAACCTATTAACATGACCACCCTGAGAATTCAAAGGAGCAAATACACGCACACAAACACAGAGCCCTGCCCCTCAACTCTCAAAACGATTTTAAAAAGAAAATAACATCCAGTCTAGACAGACTTTTCTTCAGAAATCACCAACACTGACCTAATTATTCAGATCATGGGCTTTAGTGTTGCTCTTTCCAAAGACCCAAGAAGAATAGTTAATTTCACTTAATGGAATAATTGAATGTCATAATTATGTTGTGTTTTTTCATTACAACAATAAGGCTTTAGCCAAGTTGCTGTCCTTCTTTGTAAATCTGTTAATAAATAGGCAGCTCAAACAATGCTTTGGTTCCCTCATTGTTTCCTCACTGGGCTATTTGGGCTAGCTTAGACTGACAAAGTGTGTATGAATGTATGCGTTTCTCTAATGACTGTTTTTGTCTGTAATTGTCTGGCAAAAAAAGGGAAGGATTTTCTGTTCACCCATGAATTCATTCACTATGAATGCATAGTAAGGGTGAAGGGAGGGAGAAAGCAGCACAACAATGGAAACTCCAGATACAGGCCAAAAATACCATACAAGGTTGGTGTTCAGATAGATTCAATAATCAGAAGGAATCCAGAAATATGACTATAGACTATTCCATTGAAACAATAGAGATGACATAATTATAGCACTATGACTGTGCTTTACCTCCCATGAGTCCTTCCTATGGAATTATGGGATTTTCACTTTAGGAAGGGGTATTTGGAATTCTCAGCTGGAGATCTCTACAACCTTACTAAACTGCAAATCCCTGGCTAACATAGGATGTTGCCATGGCAGTGAAAGTGGACTGTAGCACTGGACGCTCTTACCCTGTTTTGACAGATGGAACAGTCTGTCCTATGCCTCCTAAGCTAACCTGTCCCTTTGAAATAAGATTCAGGTCTGTGCTCCCCATAAAATTATATGAGCCTGCCTGAGTTGAGATATGTCCAGCCTCTTTTTGAAGACATCCAGAGTAGAAGACCTCACCACCTTTTTCAGTAAAGGAACCAGTTGCCTAGATAGTTGGTGAAGTCTTTCTCTGGATGTCTCCCAAAAGAGACTGGATAGCTAGCTGCTGGGGTTGCTGCTGGGGTTGCTCTAACTGGAGATCCTGCATGAAGCAGGGGATTGGACCTAATGCCCTGAGGCCCTTTCCAGCTCTATGATTCTGTGGTCTCTGAGGGAATTGCTTTTGTATCTATTCCCTTCTCCATCTCCAGTTAATCCATTTTCCAATGCAAAGGGGCAGAAGAATATTGGCTGGATCCAGAGTTAGCTCTGGGCAAGCTTATTTTCTGCTCCTCCATAGACTAGGACATAGACAGTGGATTCAAGCTACAGGAAAAAAGATTCCACCTAAACATTAGGAAGAACTCCCTGACATTAAGAGCTGTTCGACAATGGAACACAGTCACTCAGAGTGTGCTGGAGTCTCCCTCTTTCGAGGATTTAAACGGAGGCTAGATGGCCATCTGTCAGGGGTTATTTGGTTGTGTATTCCTACATGGCAGGGGGTTGGATTTGAAGGTCTCTGTGAAGCCCCTACATGGCAGGGGGTTGGATTTGAAGGCCTTCCAGCTCTATGAGTCTATGGCTCTATGATCAATCCCAAAAACAAAAAAAGCAAAAAGGTCTCACCTGTTGCCAGAAAGACACCATGGAGGGAGCAATCTTGCTCCTCTAGGAAGAGAGCTCCAGAGCCTAAGAACAACCATTGACAAGCCCCTTTCCTCTGCTCTTACTAGATATACCTGTGAGGGTGGTGGGATGAAGAGAAGAGAAGAACTCAAAACCTGGGCAGATTCATATATGATATTAAAGTCCCTCAGATAACCCAAACTGGGGCTGCAATAGGCTTTAAGCATGATAACCACATTTTGAATTATGCCCATAAACACATATCAGAAAGCCCTGGAGCTGTTTTAACAAAGGAGCTGTATGGAGAGAATTAAGGAGACTAACAAGTCTATAAAGTTATCGGCAACCTTCTCTCCCCCAGCCCAATTTGCAAAGACTCCATGTTTGTTGCAGATTTTTGAAACATGAAGGCAAGTGAAACTTCTGTGAAGTCCCTGGCTTACTCATTTCCTGACTTTAATATGCTCATATGGTGTGTAAAAGTTCCTAATAGTAAGCCTGAAGAGATCACAGGCCATGTTGTCAGCATCTGTATTCCTCACATTGTTTGTAAAGTGCTGATATCTGAGATGCCAAGTATTATTACTATTAACACTGAGAAACAACATTTGCCAATATGTAAGCATAAGATATGAGCATGAAGAACACCCAGGATATAATGAGCAGACAGAGTTGGGGAGAAAACAACAATTTTGGGTGATGATTTTGCTTTCTTCACAGTCCATAGAAATGGAAATATGATGGCATGGATAACCCTAACTTTAGTATTCAATTATATATCTTTACACTTCATCATCTTGTCTAGGTCCTTCACAGCTGCCCTTGTTAGCACACTCTGCATACCTCACATTACTTTGGGGTACATATATTTTGTTATGTTTTGTTATATTTGCAGTTACATAGAGCTAGGTTTGCCAGAACCCACCTGCAGGTGGGACTGTCCTGGTTTTGGCGGAACTGGCCCAGTCCCGGTCTGGTTCTGCCAATTCAGGGGTTGGGGCCCGGATTCGGCCTTTGCTGTGGGCCGGGCGGTGCTCCTCCTCCTTCTCCTCCGTGCGCTCCCGCAGCGGCCACCCACCTCCTCCTCCCCCACCTCCTTGTTTTTTGTGCGGGCGTGCAGCTGCGCAGCCCACCCTCTTCCTCCTCCCCCTTTTGCTCCGCACGCGTGGCACTCAGCCCGCCTATTTCCTCCTCCTCCTCCTCCTCCTCATCTGCGTGGCTGTGCCACTCGCAGAACTTCCCTGGGCTGTGGCCGGCACCAGCTCGCGCTTGCCACACTTGCGCGTGCGCGCACAAGGCTAAAATAGCAAGCGCTCATCCCCTTGAGGCTCGCTGGCCAATGGCAGAAGAGCAGGGTCGAAGCTGTTTCCAGCCCCAGCTCTCCATTGGCCAGCCTCAAGAGGGAGGTGGAGCCTCAGAGGAGAAGGAGGAGTGAGCCTCTGGGCCAGCCAGGGGGAGGGAAAAGCGCCCTTTCTTGGTGCATGGCGCCAAGGAGGAGGAAGAAGAGACGGAGGAGGAGAAAGAAGAAGAGGAGGATAAGAAAGAGGAGGAGGAAGAAGTAAGAGGAAGAAGGGAAAGAGGATGAGGAAGAGGAGGGGGAAGAGGAGGAGGAGGAGGGTGCCCATTTCTAAAGGTTTATTTCCCTCAAAGTGTCTTTTTTATGTATTTTTGGTGCTTTTAATGCTAGCAGGTCTGCCTTGTTTTAAAAATGATAGTAATGATGATGGAATGGAGAGGGGTGGTTTGTCCAGAAAGGGCAGTACATTTCTTCCATGTGTCTAGGAATAATGCCAAAATGTCCTCCATTTTGATCATGGCTAAGAAACATGCATTTATATTAAGATTTTTTTTAAAATCCTCAATTTTTTTTCGCATGCCCTCCATTTTAAAAAACAGTATCCTACATTTGAAAATGTTGTCCTACATTTGTCCCGGTTTGGAGGTCCTGACTTATGGCAACCCTACATAGAGCCCTCAAAGCATGATCCTGAAAAGGTCATGATGACCTTTGCAAAGCCAAGTGAACGTCATATAAAACCTGAGGACATGTGGAAAGGACCCATGAGTGTAAGTATTGCTTCTTCCTAACTCCTTGCCATGTGTATATTCTCTTGAAGGTCAAAGACAAAAGAGGTCTGTCAGCCTAAAACAGTAGGTCAACCTCCCTGCTAGCCTTCATTGTATTTCTCAACACTTCATTCTGTCCCAAACTACTTGAGGTTGTCCCGATTTAATCACCACTTGATTAAATCACTGTCACCACTATCAACCAAGAAATATTCATTTTGTAACTTTGAAATTACAGTGGAACCTTGCCTTATGCAGGGATCTGTTCCAGACCCCCTCCCCTGCCCCATGTAAGGCAAATACTGTGTAAGCTCAAGCTCATGCTCATGGTGGTGCGGCATGCGAAGCGTGCATGGCATGCGCGAGCCATTAAATTGATTAAAGCGCAGCTTCCGCGTAAACCAGAAACTGTGTATGGCTCACCAGCGTATGGAGCAGGTGTGCTGTAAAACCATCAACCAGCTGTGAATTCCATTGTTTCTGGGTTTGCTGTAAAATCCACTCAAACTCCTGAGAACTGCCTCAGGACACAGTTAACCTCATAAATATACCCATTAGGGCAGCTCCCAATTTTGTCCAGTTGGAATCAGGCAGAAACTCTGCTGTATTCAAGCTTGACCCCTCACTACTGCTGTCTGTATCACAAAGCAGCAGACTGAGCCCCATCCAAATCCCAGCTTTCCCCCAGACTGGAGCCTGTAATTGGAGTTCTTTGGGTTCAAAACCATTAAATATAGGCTTTTGTCCTGGGTTAGAGTTGCCCAGGCTGTCTTGCTGCTGCTAATCGAGCTAACTTTATTCCCCCATTGAACAGAATTTGTGGGTGCCTGCCTGGGACCCTAGGTTTTTGGGTAACAACCTTATAAGTCCTACTCTTCTGATTTTTTGACCAAAGTCGCCATTTTGATTAATTATTGACCGCGGTATAGAAAATCTTGAGCTATTTCAGTGTCTTTATAACCTACTTTAAACTTTAAAATTTGTCTGTATCTTGTCCTGAGTACATGACAATCAAATATTCTGGCACACCCATTTGTTTAAGAGCAGTCCATAGTTTTTCATGATCTACACAATCAAAGGTTTTGCTATAATCTATAAAACACAGGCTGATTTTCTTCTTGTGCTCCATTATCCTGCCTATATTTGCAATACGATCCCTAGTATCTCTTCTGTTCCTGATTCCAGCTTGGACATCTGGAATTTCTCATTCCATATATGGTAAAAGTGGTTGAGGGGCAAAACAGACTGCTCTGAAGGAGCAGCTTTTGGCCACCCCTTTGGTCGCAAGGTTGGGGCTCCTTTTTGCCATGGGAAAAGGGTGCCTTTGCTGCTGTGGTGGCATTTTTTTAGCGTTTCTTCAGCGCAGTGTGTGTAAATGGTGTGCCACCATAACTCTGTGGATCCACCGCACATGCAGTGGGCCATGCAGCTTCCTGGCAGACTGGGGGCATGCTGCTGACTGAACGCTACACCCCCTATCTGCTGGGAAGCCAGCTCTTTTGACTGTTTGTTTTGCCGCTGAGTCTCTCTTATCTCAAATGCTTGGGACCAGAAATGTTTTAGATTTTAGATTTTTAAATTTTATTTTGGAAAACATGCATATACATAATGAGATATCTTGGAGATTAGACCCAAAATTATAATTTTCTAATTATAAAATTCATTTATGTTTCATATACACCTTATACACATAGCCTAAAGGTAATTTTACGCATAAGATTTTAAATAATTCTGTGGATGAAACAAAGTTTGTGAACAATGAACCATCAGAAAGTAAAGATGTCACTATCTTAGCCATCCATGTGGACAATTTTGGATTTTGAAGTATTTTGGATTTTGGAGTATTTTGGATTTCCTGATGAGGGAATCCTCAGTCTGTAATAAATAACCTGGTGGATGATGGATTCCATGTAAGTGGGTCAATGAATCCAGACTTTTCAGGAGCCATCTAAAGTGATGAACTATCCCCAGATACGTTCAGTACCTTGCACAACCTTCTTAGAATTCAGACCAAAGCCCACAGCAGATTTTGTTATGGAAGCAACCAGCCACCCAAGTATTGTCTGGTCTCCCTGCGGAGAGAAGAAGGAGAGGCCATTTCATTTGTCCTGTGCAGGCAGGGCCTGAGTTCAAAGTACAAAAGTAGTTTGTATTAAATTAACTCAGAAGGGGGAAGAGGAGAGAAGGGGGTGGAATTTCACCTTGCTTAATAGTCTCAGGCAAAAACAAACTTCTGCAGCTTTTGCTAGCATATGTGGTCCCCCTTATTAATAACTTTTGACATCTTGACCACACTCTACTTTTGCCTGGTCACACATGTGCCAGTTTGCATCTGTAAAATGCTGGAGGGTATGCATCCGGCCACGACAGCATTTTGCCTTCTCCCACTTAGCTACATGTCTAGGCAAGGCCATAGTTCAGTTTGGGTGAAGGTGAGGCTTAGCTGGAACCATTGTCCTATTGATAAGTCATATTTGGATGTGCACCAACCTGTAAGGACATAAATGGATTCAAAGGAAGGCAAAAAGGAAGCTTCATGCCAAA
Organism: Sceloporus undulatus; assembly: GCF_019175285.1. Classification (NCBI taxonomy): domain Eukaryota; kingdom Metazoa; phylum Chordata; class Lepidosauria; order Squamata; family Phrynosomatidae; genus Sceloporus; species Sceloporus undulatus. The sequence goes on along the minus strand of NC_056522.1, from coordinate 358,141,162 downwards.
CTTGTATAGATTCTCTCCTTCCTTTTAGCGTGTTTGTTTTTTAAGGAAATGACATTTCTTTTTCTTTTCATGTGTGTGTGTGTGTGCATGTGCATGCGCGTGTGTGCAAAAAACAATAATCACCAAAAGATTTGTCAGGACAAGCTTTGGCAGCTACTGTATAATATGAATGCAGAAGAAGGGGATAAGGGTTTCTGTTTTGAAATGTCCCCCCTTCCATAGTCTCTTAAGAATGTGTGCATGATGTATAATAGATACCTGTCTGATATAATTAATTATATTTTTCCTAAATTTAACATTGCCTGAAGGGGAAAATCATTTTGCTTGGTGAAATCCCTCATGCCACACAAAGTCTGTGAGCAAGCCAGATTTAATTGCTGTGATAAAAACCACAAGAAAGACCAGGTTTGCATTAAATCTGTAACCGCATCTGGGGAAGAACAGCTTTAATCACCTTTGAAATGGTGACCACAAGATAATTAAAGGGAAAGTGCTCTCATTAGTAATTATCCAAGAATATCAAATCTCGGCATAGGGTTTTGTGTGTGTGTATGTGTGTGTGAAGTCCAATTTTAAAATGCTTTTGCATGGGCTTCATTTCTTTCTGTTCTGTTTTTGGAGGGTACAGAGACATTAGGACTCTTGTAGAAGAGTCAGAATGAACCCAAGTAGGTTTTGTTTATGAAGCTCACAACTAGAGAACTGCATCACCAACTGCCGCTTCACTAGATGTATGATAACATCAGTTGATATCCCAACCATTAACAGGGTCTCATGCCCACTTCACTGCATTTCTTTTCTGGTCCCAAGCCCATATCAGTACAGTACATCAGACCAAGAACGTCCTCTATTGTTCATATGTTTATATATTATTGGTTGCCACTTTTGTGCCCTAACTACTCTTTAACACTGTTGTAGAAATCAAAGACAGAGGACCCGTACATACAGGCCAAAATAAAGCTGCTTTGGGTCCCTTTGGAGGTATGCTGTTTAAATGAAACATGCATCTTAAGAGGCCAGAAGCTGCACCAAAGCTGTGCTCCAGTCCTTAGTACTGGAGCGTGGCTTTGGCGTGGCTTCTGGCCTCTTAGGACTCATGCATCATTTAAACAGCATACCTCCAAAGTGACCCGAAGCAGCTTAATTTTGGTCTGTCTGTACGGGCTCAGAGTTGTGTTAGTCTTGCAGCACCTTTGAGACTAACTGAAAGATAGGAGTCAGTAGCATGAGCTTTTATGGACTTCACTCCATGCATCCGGCAAAGTAAACTGGGCTTATTAAAGCTTATACTACAGTTTCTATCTCACAGGACATTACCACACAAACCTAGATCTCACAGGAATTGCATCATTTTTTAAAAAAACGGAAACATACCATTTTCAGAGCAGCCATAATCACGTCTTCTAAACTACATAATGTGGGCTCCGGCTACCATCACATTCTCTTCCTGCCTCTCTCTTAACCCTGCCTCCCAAACCTATGCTCTACCCAGCATGCCTTTCAGTTATTTTATTTTGTTCATTTTTTTCATGCAGTTCTGGAGCTCTACTACTGTGAGTTAAGTTTTTTTAAAAATAAAATAGAAAAGATAAAAAAAAAGAAATCGAGGTGCTTCGGAATAGCGAGGGCAAGAGGGAGACAGGGGGAGAAAAGGGGACACTGACACCATGTCACAACTGCTCCAACAGTGATGTTTTGCACCTCGGGACTTGCATGATTGTGATTACATTGACAAATTTTCCCCATTAATGAAAAGGGATGCAGCAGCTACAGGTTAAAAGTGGTGTTGTGCAATTAGTATTGAAAACACCTTGATCTAATCATGTTTTAAAAGCTGTGTGTAGTAATCTCCTTAGTCTCAAAGATGCTACAGTATCCTTTGGTTCACAGACTAACAAGGTTATTGCTTTGAATAGTAGTTAACTTTTCAGCATCACCATACAGATTAGAGACATATATAGGGTACTGCTTACTCTGTGTGTCATGAGGATGCATTTGTTTATATTTAAATCAGTGGTGGATAATATTAGTTGTTACAGGGAGCAGCATCCATTGAGTTTATCCAGATAGAGGAAATGTGTCAGGAAGTTGAGGTGGTGTTGCTATAGTTTGCTATTATTTTTTTTTATAATCCCAACAACAGTTCTGTTGTCTTTTGTGGGTTTTTCCATCTTTGTGGCTGTGTTCTAGAAGAACTCATTCCTAAAGTTTACCGCATCTATGGCTGGCATCTTCAGAGAATGGTGGCATGGAGGTGTGTGGGGTATATATACTGAGTGACCTTTGCTTGAAATGTTAATTTGTGCATTGGTCTGCTGCTGAATGGCAAGTCCTCAGGGTAGGAGGCTATGCAAGGAGGATAGCCTGAGAAACCCACAAAAAACTATGGATGCAGGCCATAAAAGCCTTTGATTTAACAGTTCTGTTGTTCTGATCATTTTCTGATCATTCTTGGCACCAGCTGAAACACTGTATTGTCATCCTTGAGTGGTCTTCTTTTCAATTCTGAAACATATAGAAACAATTTTTCCCTTCTCTGCTCCTCATTTTTTTTAAAAGTCTTATCATTATAGCACATCAGTGCAGCAGTGAAATACACTTTTGCACTTCAACACTATAATTCTAAAGTTGTGTTTCTTAACAAAATCAGGGGAGAACATTTGTTCTTCAAACCAAAAGAGCTGCTGCATCTTATCTAATGGTAGGGTTATCGCTAGATATAAAGTGTGTACTCTACTAATGTGGGGATCCCATAGGGCCCACCTGTCCAACGCCTATGTTTTCTTTTCCCCTTTGAGAAATTTGTCTACTTGCCAGCTTGTTCTCTGAAAATAGAGGGATAGGATGGATCATTCTAAAGTTCTTTTTCCCCAAGAGCAGCAGCAGGCAAGAGATTGGGGTCCATATGTTTCTCTGAGGGGAAAAGGATGGCAAACATGGTGTTAGGCAGCGGGCTACTTGAGGACACAATGCAAATGTTGAAGGGGTTTCTTGCTTAACTTCAGCACAATGGAAGAGTGAAAAGAATAATTTTGGCACGGTACAGACTGCCCAAAAAGGGCGGCCTGCTGGTGCCTATTTTTCCGCCGGAGGGAAGCCTCAGCCACCAAACAGAGCGACTTCCTGCCAGTGGAAAAAGTACCCGAAAAAAGTGGGTTCTTTTTCCACTATGGTGGTAGCTTAATGAGTGTGCCACTGGCGCACTCGTTACGTAATGCCGTGCAGTGTTGTGCAGACTTATGTAACAATGGTGGTGCCCATGTAAACAGGGTGCCACCATTGTTACGCCCTTGTCACTTGCGAGAGTTGCGGGGCGTGTGGTTGCTCCACCCCCCCAGGCAATCCTCGCACATGACAAGGGCGCTGCAAAGCCCAGTATGTACCGGGCCTTTAATATAAATCCCATCAAGGGATGGTTGCTAGTGAGGTACAATTTTAGGCATTTATCTTTCTCAGAGGTGTCTGAGTATATTGTGAGACAAAAGGGCATTTTAACAAAGATAAGTTCATCAGGAAAATATGGTGGATTACATAATAAAATATGGTATATGTAATATAACTTTAAATAAACCATAGGAAATGAATTTACATTTATATTTGAGGTTTTAGCTTTTATTTTGTAATGTCCTATATTTTCTTGAATGGCCTACCTTTTGTGGTGCCTTATCCTTCTTTGTGTTAATGATAACAGCTAGTTATTAAAGGAAGAACCTGTGTGTGTGTGTGTGTGTTGTGATTGTGTTCACCGTTGAGCATTTAGGAGGGAAGGGAAGGGAGGCTGTTGTCACCAGCTAAGAAAATGACCTGTAAATTCATGCAGGAAGGTTAGCTATTTTACTGTCTCAGTATGATTTGCTTCTTTTCTTCTAGCCCAAGATCTTAACAGATTCCTGGTGGTATTACAGCCTTCAAAGCAGTGACACTGTAAAATATGGGGTACTAATCGCAAGGAAGCTGTGCCACATCCCGCTTTTTCTGTCTGTCATATTTAATAACTAGACTATCATATCATATGATTCTCAGGTGCCAGATTCAAAGCCCTACCTCTCAACGATTTGGAACCGTGACAAAAATAATATCGGCCAGGCAGTCTTGCTATTTGAGTGACCTTGGCCTTTGATCCAGTCAGATCTTATCAACTCTTTACAGGGTCAAGTTACACCTGTTCTCAGTATTTTAACTTTGCTTTTTTAGCCCTAAGCATGAAAGGGCTTCAGGGGACAGACAATGCTTCGAGGAACTGGCATAACTACATTTCTTCTCCTTTTGGTGTGTTTTAATTATGCAATATGTACTTTTTTTAAAAAAATGCCTTTTAGTAATGACTGATAAGCATTTCTTCCTTATGTATGGAATACAAATGGACTCTATTGTCTTACTGAACTTTTAAATGTGCAATGCAAATATAGTGTCTTGTTTTACCGAATCGCACTTTAATTAAGACTGTAGACCAGAATCAGGGAAACCCAAAGGTTAACAGAGAACGCCATATAAACAGAGGTTCCTGTAGCTTCCTCACTTTTCAGAACTGTTTGATATATACACTGCAAACTCCAAGTGTGTAATAAAACAAGTGAGTCAGTGTGCAAATTGTTTAGATGTCTGCAAAGCAAGGGAAGCCTATTTTCCCCACACTGACAAGACAGTCATATGTTTGTCTACTCAGAAATAAATGTCGCTAGGTTTAATAGGGCTTAGTCCTAGGAAAATGGGCATCTGATTGCATTTTAAAATGCTTATCTGTGCATAGAATGGTACACATCCCATGTCCATTGAACCAATAGAATTTGGACTGACAAAGCCATAGACTATTGGTTGCATCCAGAGGTGACTCCCTACAAATGGAAGGCTTAATACATTATCATTAATGTAGTAGTGCATTGATTTGCTCCTCCCCCTCTGGGTACTGCCCCTATATTCAGAACTTTGGGAACATATTGGCGTGTTACAGACCGCCCAAAAGAGGCACCTCCTTGGTGCCTCTCTTTGCTGCACAGCTGTGCTGCAGCATACAAATTGCGCGGTGCAGCTGCGCAGCAAAGAAGGAGCGCAAAAAAGCAGCTCCTTCTTGTGGTGCTGCAAAGCCCCAAAAATGGCGCTGTTACGTTGCAGCTGCGCAGCTCCGTCTGGAAGCTGTGCAGCTGCGACGTGACAGATACACGTGCCGTATGTATGGTGCTGCGCAACTGCGGCGCATGCATGACATGCTAGGGTTGCGGGGCATGTGCATACGCCGGCCCGAGGCAACCCTAGCACATCGTGGACGCACTGCAAAGGGCCCGTCTGTAACACGCCATTGTTACTGACTGGGAATTCTAGAAGTTGTACTCCCCACCACCACCCCGCCAAAAGCTTTTCTATCTCTGCCTATGGCTGTGAGAAATCATTCATTCTAGGGGGAAGCTGTCTGTCATATTTCATATTCTAGATGTGAGCATGTGGATGCTGATTTCTAGTGTAGTAATTTTCTAAATTTGTAGTGCTGGCTCAGCAGACTTGAATCACATCTAAGTAAGAGGGTAGAATTATGTTTATCATCTGATTTCTTTTAAAAATTGCCTCTAGTTCCTGATGCTTTTGTTTACCAATAAAAATATTATTTTAGTTAAGTACTTTAAATTGGAGCAGTTCTACCAGCTCAATAATGTTCCCACATGTTTAGACACTTGAGTAATATTAGAAGTTTGAAGTGAAATGAGTAGTGTCTGGCACCACAAAGAACATTATCCAGAAGAGACCTGTCTTCCCAAATTTTACAGAGATGCTCCCTCCCATTGAGTGAAATAGATTCAGTTTATCATGGCAGACAAATAGTTCTCTGGGGAAAAAAATCTAGAGAAAGGATTTATAGGCCCGGTACAGACTGCCAGAAAGCAGCAGTCTGGGATCAATTTAAGGGTTCAGGATTGCAGAGCAACGACATGGTCTTGAGCCCTAGTGTGCAGTGGTGGTGCCATCATGGTGGCCTCCCATCTACATGGAGGCTGCCATGATGACATAAGTGCAACATAGCGTCCACACGTTGCGGTGCCTCACTTGTATCTTTGATGTGTGTCAGTGGGCCAATGTTGCACTTATGGTGCCCACCACACGCAGCAAAAAGAACCCGGTTTCAGCGGGTTCTTTTTTGCTGCAGAGGGAGGCTGCGTGTTTGGCTGCTGAGGCGTCCCTCAGGAGGGAAAAGCTCACCTTTTGGGGGTGGTCTGTCAATCCCCATAGATGCCAACTTGCTACACAGGATATAAAAGCATGTAGTAAAACTATCCCAAATAATCCAATCCATGGTAGGTTCAATGTAATATCACATTACCACCCAATACTTAGACAAAGAATGGCAGACACACTTGGAAAGGATTATTTTCATCTAAGAGACTTTATGAGGGAGACTCTGCAAGCTTCTATTGCAGACTCTATAAAAGAGAATTTTAGGAAATTAGCATGCAGATAGCCAGAGTAGGTGAGAATGTTATTTCCATTTAAGAGATTCCCCCATCCTCTGTCACACACACATCAGTCAGTCAGTCAGTAATTTACCCTTTTATTATCAGTATGTCCTTACTTGGAATGCCTTTTTCAAATTCAAATACTTTTTTTTGGAGACATCCAAAATATAGCAGCAATACACACAAGTTATTATTCACAAAAGAATGCTTTGAAGGCTATGAGAATAACTTTTCAGTATAAATAGTATGTACAGGAGGTATAGGAATTATTTGCACCAAATCCTCAGTGTTAGTGCACATCTCAGAGTGTGAAAGCAAGAATGGTTTCTAAAAGAGCCAGGTCAGATTTATTGCAATTACTAAATCAGAAGCATCTGAGATGGTCATAGGGATGTACACTTCCAACATATTTCTAATGGGACATTAAGTCTGACACATGCAATTTGCAAGCAGATGTTCTCTTAGGAGCTTATCAGATGAAGAAATAAGCCGGTTTATCTCTTCCACATTAAATTCAGGATCCAGGATGCCCCCGGATGTTATCAGACTTAAATCACCACTGATTCTGACTCTCTCACTTCAAAAAAGTGCTGGCTGAGCAAGGCTTTGACCTGGGATGCATCCCGGGTGGTGACATTGCTGCTAGATTGGTGGCAATTTAGGTTTGATAACATCTGGGGACATCCTGGATCCTGAATTGAATGTGGAAGTGCTAAATCAGCTTATTTCTTCATAAGATCCTTAGTATGGTTATGTATAGATTAAACTGTGCCTGCAGATTTTTGAAACTTTAACTTATGTCTGTTTGCAGAAATAAATGCTTCTCCCTCAGAATAAGACATTTCCATCCCCCAAAGTCATTTTTTTTACAGAATCCAAACAGAAATGATCTGAGATATAGGCCTTCTGTGCCATATTCACCTGACGTGTGATAAACCATTTCCTCAAATTTTAGTCACTTGTTATGTAGAGCTGTAGTTGTTGTTTTACAAACAATGCACAAGACAACAAATCTATTGCTTTTTGTCATTGTACTTTTTTGCACTAGTCAGTATAATGTTTGTTGCAGTGTGACTTCAAGTAATTTTTGACTTGTGGCAACCTTCAGGTGAACCAAACCTATCACAGGGTTTTCTTGGCAAGATTTGTTCAGAGATGGATTGCCTTTGCCTTTCTCTGGGGCAGAAAATGTATGACTTGCCCAAGATCACCTAGTGGGTTTCTATGATTAAGAAGGGATTTGAACCCTGGAACTTTATTGCACGGGCCGTAGAATGTCACAGTCCAAAAAGGGGGTGTGATGAGAACAGGATGGGGCTAAGAACAGATCTTACCATACAGAGGAATGCTGCTGCTGCTGCTGGATATTCCCATCGCATTCTACATCTGTCCCAGAGGGGGTGTTTTTTGAGAACGCTTTTGAACAGTTCTCAAAAAACACCCCCTCTGGGATGGATGTAGAATGCGATGGGAACATCCAGCGGCAGCAGCAGCGTTCCTCTGTGCGGTAAGATCCGTTCTTAGCCCCATCCCGTTCTTATCATGCCCCCTTTTGGAACGTGACAGGCCCATTCTAGGGCCCATGTGACAAAGTTCCTGGTCTCCTAGTATCTTAGTCCAACAATGAAACCAATATACAACACGGATGTAATGTACTGGAACCAAGAAATGTTTTAAAAAGGCATAAACCAAAGGTTCCCAAACTTTTTTTTCTCGTAGACCACTTTCAAAATTTTACTGGTTTCAGTGGACCCCCTGCTGCTACATTTCTACCATATTCCCAAAACTCATCAAAAAATGTGAAGATTAGATCTAACGATGGAAATTTGCATCACGGCTGAGTTCCAACCCTAATTTCAGAGTGGTAAAAATAAAAAGAAAAATAGTATATTTTCTTGTGTTCTATTTATTAAAATAATATGATTACAGACTTAATAGAATTAAAATTAAACATTAATAATGTTACGTAACTTCATCAATGCAAATCAACCATTAAAAATAGTCATAATTTTAATGGGAGGAATGTACTTGATGGATTGACAGCAAATTATCAATATTTGGCTTCAGTTTTGTAAGGAATAACCGCAAATCTCCCCGTTCTGTGATGTTCAATCTGCTCCTTTTATTGTTAATAGGTTTGTAACAATACTAAAACCTTTTTCAACAAGGTATGATGAGGAAAATGCTATTAAAAGTTTTCTCGCAATTTCCCACAGCCCAGGATATTTTTCGAGTATTTCTGCCTGCAGCCAAAATGTTTGATAGCCTTTTTTAAATTTCACCTTCAGCTCCTCATTGGTGCTAAGCTCGAGTAGCTCCTCTTGTAATATCACATTCGCCACTTCCATTCCATCAAATGGATTTATGATCCATGGTGGTATTTCCATCATCAGAATATCTTCAAATCTGTTTCTGAAGTCATCATGCAGGGCATTTAAATGTTGAACATATGTCTGAATATCCTCATCAAGACATTCTGCCTGTGACAAGTTTGGAAACTGGGGGTCCACCTGGACCACTTTGGGAATCACTGGCATAAACAATATATTTTATCATTAGCATTGCAATAAATAAATAAAAATAAATAAGCCTAACCAATTTATTTTATCATTATCTTTTTTGGATCACAGTCTACTCCCAGAGACATAGATCAGATTATAACCCACAAAAGCTCATGCCAGAATAAATTGATGAGTCTCATGGCCAGGACCCTCTTCTCCAGCCCTCAGGGTAAAGTCTCTCTCTCTGTGTGTGATTTTATTGTGAGAGCACTGCATTGTCTGCATATACTCTGTTTTTTTAAAAAAATTGTAATGGCATACTTTCAAAAACTGTCTTTGACGCTTAGTATATCTTGCTTAATGGTGTTACCAAAGCATCACTTGTAGCTTCACTGTGATATCACCAGAAACCATCCCTTGGCCTCAGGTTTTGGCCTTCAAATCTCTGGGATGGTACTAGCCTGGCAATCTTAGGCGTGGTACAGACCTCCCCAAAGCAGCATGCTCCCAGTGATACTGGGGGTTAGGAACCATGCATCAACCGCATGGTCCCTAAACCTAGTACGTGGGGAGGGCATCATCGTTACGCAGTGCTGTCCATATGGTACACGTAATGATATCATGCATGCGCCACATCCAAATGGTGCGGCACACGTGTGATGTTTCTGCACTGCCCCAGGCTGCTTATGGCAGCTTGGTGGAGGCGTGGAAAGGAGCTCCAAAACGGAGCTCCTTTTGGGCCCCCGCATTGTTGGCGTGGCAACCAAATGGCCATGTCAACAATGCAGAGGAGAAAGGGGCCATGGAGACCGCCCTTTTCTCCTCTTTAGTGCCAGGGTGTCCCTTTTCCAGGCCAAAGAGAAGCGGCATTTTGCTGTTTCTCTTTGGCCTGGAAAAACGCCAGATTGGGGCTGCAGGGCTGCCGGTGAGGTTGTCCTGGCCCCAATCCAGCAAGAAAAGGAGCGGGTGCAGGCGGTCTGTACCGCACCTAAGTTTAGTCTTCTTTTCTTTTGTCCCAGTACATTACACTGATTGGAGAGTGGGGGCTGGCTTAAGACAATTGAATTTATTACTGTTACTGCTTATATATATCTGGGATCCTGTTAGGGACAGACACATGCATACATTTCCATTATGGGTATATATATATATCCTTTTATGGGTCCTGTGAGTATTTCCTACCTCTCAAATAAATAAACAGCAGCTCATGGTCCAAACAGGAGGAAAGAATGCCTCACTCTTGTGCCTACATCTAGTACAATGTCTCCCCCCTACCACAAACACCATGATTCTCTCAGAGTTTTGAAAAGTTACTTTTGGAGGTCACAACTCCCTCTGCCTTGCAGTGCTGTAAAAAGCTATCTGTGGAACTTCCTACCATTTGGAGAAATGGGAAGCATGAAACTGCATATTAAATGGAAGTATACTGTACTGGCAGATGTTCTAAATGCTAGCTTACTAAAGAACGAATCTGCTGCTAATAGACAAGGAGTTGCCTGAATCTGTAGTCCTATCCTAATCTATCTTTTCCTGCCTATTAGGCTGATAATGGGAGACTGTGCAACACAGTCATTATGCACTGTTGTCATTCTTGAGCCAGTTTTATGACCTGTGTCCAAGATGTACCCTCATTCTCATTAGAAAGCCTAAAATGAACAATTAATCTTTTACACTGTCTTATACTGTCAGGGGTGCTTCTATGTTTTTAAAAAAGAGTTTTAAAATAGGTGCAGCATAGATTAACATTATCTCTGAGGCTGCAGCAGCATCGGAGGTTTGAGTTTCATTCTTTCTTTTTTTCTGTCTTTCTTTCTTTTCCTTCTTTCATTTTATTACTTTTCATTTTCTACCCTGTTCCTTCCCTAGGACTCAAAGCAAGCTGTCATAATTTTTAAAACACATACTAAAAATAAAATGGCCTATTAAAATATAACTTATTAGTCTGGATCCAGAGCATTACATTTTAGTCTCATTGAAACTGTTTTATTTTGTTTAATTTATTTATAGTTTAGGTAGTCATTACTAATTGAAATTCTCTTGATTTCTCTTAGGGAATCTGGGTATTTCTGGTTTTCACATTATCTTAAGATTTAACACATGTGTACCCATATTTTGGAGGCCCTAAACACCTTAAAGGCACCAAATCCTTTCTGATCTTGGAAGCTAAGCAGGGGCAGCTCTGATTAGTACTCGGATGGGGAATACTTGGTGTTCTAGGCTATATTTCAGAGAAAGGAACTGGCAAAACCACCTCCAACTATTCCTTGCCTAAGCAAACCCTATGAAATTTATAGAGTCACCATAAAACAACAGGTGACTTGAAAGGACACACACACAACACATTTCTGTTCAATTCTGTTTCTGTGTTCATTTGCAGAATTTTAAAAAATATATTTAATAAAACGAAAATGTATTATTTATTACATTTTAAATTGGCAATCAGTTGGATCTCTCTTGGCTATTAATATATAGAATGAAAAACATATGCTAGAATGTGGTTGTTTCAAAGTGTTGCCAGGTCAGGACTATCCCAGGACTTGAGATTTCAGGGTCAAAAACTGAGATCTAGGGATGACCCCCTTATGATTTCATGAGAGGTGAGCCCAACAGATGTTATTATGCATGATACCTCAAGCATACTGGAGCTAGTGTGGCATTGTGGTTTAAGCACTCTGAGTGTAGACCATGGTTTGAATCCCTGCTCAGTCATGGAAACCCATTGGTAGAAGTATATAAAAGCCTTGGGTTGTCAAGAGGAAGTCAATTTTATATTATAGGCCTGTTACAGACTGCCAAAATAAAGCTGCTTCGGGTCTCTTTGGAGCTATGCGATTTAAATGATGCATGGGTCCTAAGAGTCTGGAGGTTGCGCCAAAGCCACACTCCATTCCTAAGCGCTAGAGTGTAGCTTTGGTGCAGCTTCTGGATTCTTAGGACCCATGCATCATTTAAATAGCATACCTCCAAAGAGACCCGAAGCAGCTTTATTTTGGCAGTCTGTAACAGGCCATAGGAATGCCCAGTTAGCAAGGGGAAAACCAACTACCAGCGCTGTCTGGGGCCAAGTCACCTAGATGCAGTGAAATAAGAGCATAGCTGAGTTAAAAAAACAAAAACACCCTGAAGCTATTGGTATTGGCAATGCACTGACCACTTTTCACACTCAAAAGAAACACTCACTGATGTAGTTAATTCATCCAAAGTTCTGGAGGCTTTATCTTCAGTTGCAATATGTACAATAGAATGAAATATATATATACACACTCCTCTCTGTCAACTTCCATCCAACTATTCAGACACCTGATCCAAACAAATTCAGTTAACCACATGTGACCAGTCTCTTGGTCCACTTATACTGGAGGTTGGTTCTCAGTCATTATTCAGTGCCATATATCATGATGCAGCCTTGCTGTAACTTTGCCTCATGCCATGTGCTCATGACTCAGCAGTCTGTTTGTTATTAATGTTATTCCAGTAGATGATGATGGGAAATCCACTGGGTGACTTTGGGCAAGTCACATACTCTCAGGCTCAGAAAACCCTGTGAAATGTTCACCTTGGGGTCTGCATAAGTCAGAAATGACCTGAAGGCACACAACAACAACATCCTTAAACATCCTCAATAGTTGCAAACAATCTGTTGTTTTGTGTGCTTTGGGGTCATTTCTGACTTATGCAGACCTGAAATGATGATGAGTTTTCTTGGCAAGATTTGTTCAGAGGCAGTTTACCATTGCTTTCCTTTGAGACTCAGAGAAGGCAGCTTGCCTAACATCATCCAGTAGGTGTACTACTACTACTAATAATAATATACTTTATTTGTATACCGCTCTTCCGGAACGAACAAAGCGGTTCACAGAGTCTTTACTAGCCCAACAGCCAAACAACTGTACCACAGTGGCTTTCTGAATGTCTGCTGTGTTTTCACCTGTCAACTTAGGGCAATAGCAATAACGTGTACATTCCTATACCACTTATCAATGAGTTCAGCACTCTCTAAGCAGTTTACAATCTGTAAGCTAATTGCTCCCAAGCTGGGTACACATTTTACTGACCTACAAAAGATTGGAAGGCTGAGTCAATCTTGGGGCTCCTGAGACTGAACTCACAACCTTCTGGCTGCAGTAACGGCATTTAGTTATTGTGTCACTAGGGATCCCTGTGGTGACCCCATGCATTTCATAGGGTTTTAGCATATGCTATTTTTCCTCATTTGTTAGATTTGGTGTGTCATATTTGAATAAATAGAACATGCCATTCAAATAAGAAACACCAAGTCTAACAAATGAAGAAAATGTTTATGTGCAAACATTTAATACAGTGCTCTCACCTTGAGATTCCTCTCCAAACCTAAGAACTGGAGAAGAAGATTCAGGCCCTGAGATGTGGGAACCCTATATGGTACATAATGCTTGTGTAAGTATAGCTGCATATGCCATGGAAGCAGGGGAAAGGGGCTGCAGTCGCTGTTTTCATCTGCCCTTGTAATGATGTCCTACTGTTGAATGCCCTAATATGAATGTTGCTTTCCTTTTCTTTAAGTTATAGTGTTCTTTGACATTAGTGGTTGGAATGTGAGTTATAAATCTGTCAAAAAATAAAAATAAAATAAAATTATAAAATAGCATTTAGAAAAGTATAACATTGATAGAATGACCGTCTTAAAGGCTGGGTAAAGATATTACCCCAGACAGAGGGAATAATCATTTCATATTACCATTTAAAGGTGGTGGTGGGGACTTTATTTAGAACATTGGCCCGTTAAGTGGCCACAACACACCTGCACTGCTTGTGGTCTACCCTGAGAAGAACACTTAAAGAAAAAGATGTAGTCTAGCGGCCAGGGCTCTTTTATAGCTGAACCAGTAGCTGAGTTGGTTGTAAAATAGAACAGATGGAAACCTGGCCAGGAAAGGAACCAGGGCCAAGAATTGCAGGAGCTGATGTTACATCCTTTAGCACAATCCCAGTACAATATGAAGTATCAATGGAAAGGCCTGTTCAAGAGCACTTGGACATTGTACACTGAAGGATTCACATTTGTGTGGGGTTGACTACGTCTTTCCTTATCTTTTATAGACAAACCTGTCAAACTTCATTTCACACAGCTTCTCTTTTCTCATATGATGTTTGTTCCATCTCATTCCCACTTCTGTTTACAATTTGTTAAAAGTCTGCTTAAGAATTCATATGGACATGTGCATTTCTCAAAATGTGCAGATAGTGGCGCACACATTTCATATGTATGCATCCTTGCAAGTATTCCCCCACAAAGTGGTTTTGTGCATGTTGCTGTTTGTTATTAACTGCCCTTGAGTTGACCCCCTATCATCCATTGCTGCTTAGGTCCTGTTGATTCAGGTCCTTTGCCTCTCTGATTAAATCTATCATTCTGTCATGTGGTCTTCCTTCCCCCCCCCCCCCCATTACCTTCTATCTTTCCTAGCAATAGGAGCCCTAGTGGCTCAGTGGTTAAATGCTGGTAGCGTGCCACAAGGTTGTGAGTTTGATCCCAAGGCTCCAAGGTCAACTCAGCTTTCCATCCTTTTGCAGGTCAGTAAAATGAATACCCAGCTTGTTGAGAGCAATTGGCTTACAGATAGTAAACCGCTTAGAGAGTACTGAGGTCACTATAAAGTGGTATGATCACTATAGTCACTAAAAATGTTATTGCTGTTGCCACTGTTGCCGTTTCTAATGAGTTGTACCATCTCATGATGTGACCAAAGTATGATCGCCTCAACTTTGCACACACATTTGATCATCTTGCCTTCGAGGGAAAGTTCAGGTTTGATCTATTCAAGGACTCATTTGTTTATGTTTTTGGCCATCCATGGTATCCTCAGTTGATTTTCTTCTCATCTGTTTTCTTTAGTGTCTAGATTTGACATCCTGACATGGTGATGGGGAATACAATGGATTGGACAATTCTAACTGTAGTGCTCAGGTGTGTGTGTGTGTGTGTGTGTGTGTGTGTATATATATATATATATATATATATATATATTGCTCTTTAGGATCTTTTCTGCACTTTCATAGCTGACCTTCTCATTCCTAGTCTTCCTATTGCTTGGCTGCAGTGGATTTGTTCTGATCTATGTTTGATCCAAGGTAAGATCATCATACCAAAATATGACTTGTACAATATCCCAACAAAACTTATGGTCAATGTAAAAAATAGATTTTCACAAACTTAATTGATCAGGAACCAAAAGAACTATAGTCAGAAGCAAAGGATATAATCAAGGAAGAATGCAGAAAGACACTTTCAGTGGCCTAAAAGAAAGAGAAGCAACAAATAAAATGCTCTAAGAAGTTAAGGAAAGAAGAAAAGCAAAAGAAAAGAGAGTTAGGAACAAAACCAGAACAATAAATGCAACTGTTCAATGGCTGGCATACAAGGATAAAAAGTACTACTATAATAATAAATAGATGGCAATAATAAAAAAGGAAGAATGAGAGACTTCTTTGACAAGATTCAGGAACTCAAAGGGAAGTTCAAATCAAGGTCTGGGATGCTCTGTGATATGAAAGCGGCATACTACAAGGTCAAGAAGAAATAAAAAGACGTTGGATGAAAAACACAGAAGAGTTATGTAAAACAGTTTGAAAAAAGAATGGCATGTGGATGGAAAAAGCTTCTGAAGACAAACCCCAAATTCTAGATAATGAGGTGGAAACTACAAGAAAAAAAATTGGGAAAATAAATTGAATTTATACAATTCGCACATACAGAATCAACTCTAATGCTAACTGAAATATACTAACAAATATAGAAAACAAAACAGTGACCAACGGACTGGAAACAATCAATATACATTCCCATACACAAAAAAGGAGGCACAAAAGACTGCAACAACTAAAGGACCATAGCATTAATTTCCCATACAAGAAAAATAGTTTTAAAAATTTCATACCTTGGATCAAACATTTTTTTGTGCTTACTCTCCTGTATTATATGCATTTTACCCTAATATAATATTTTGCATGCTGGGTTCTTGTGATTTCCTGCAGTCTGTAGAAATGTTTTTATGTATATATTGTGTGAATTATGGTAAGGTATAATGTTCTGTGAAGTTTTAAAGTGTGTATGTAAAGGTATTAGTCACTTTGGTTATTCATTCATTCACTCAATATCCCACTTTACTATCAGAATGGAACCCAAGGCAGCTCACAACATAGATTAAAACAAAATATAGCTAAAGGCCTATCATAGTAATAAAAACAAATAAAAATTAAACAAACTAACCTATTAACAACCAGCACTAATGTAACACATTATTAAAGCCTTTGAAACATCAATGAGGATAAAAGTATAGTAGCTCTCCATTAAAAGACCCTTCTGAGCAACCAGTTAACAGCCAAAAGCCTGTGTAAATAAAAAGAGATTCAGCTGGAAACAGAAGAAGGGCTAAACACCCTAAATCAACAGATCCTATCCGATCTTGGAAGCTAAGCAGGGTCAGTTCTGGTTGTACTTGGATGGGAGACTGCCAATGAATACCATGTGCTGTAGGCTTTATTTCAGAGGAAAGAGACGCAAAACCCACCTCCTATGAGATTCATAGGGTCACTATGAGTCAATAGATGAAGGTGTGCATGCGCGCGCACACACACACACCATATAGCAAGGGGGAAAAGGAATCCCAGAGAACCAGTAGTAAAATGTTGGTTCAAGCAGTGAAAATAAAGCAAAAAAGTAAAGATAGAAATAAAACAGTCTTTTTCCTTCCCTCCTTCACACATCTCCATCTCTGCTGCTGGAATCTATTGGTGAGTGGTAGGTGATGTGTCAGCTCTCCTTTGCTGGATGTCTTTGGGAATACTATAGCATAAGATTTTGTGTGTCAAGAAGGCTGGGCTTGACAGCCTTTGCTATTGTTATGAGCCATTAAGTCAGTTTCAACTTATAGTGACCCTGTAAATGAGAGCCCTTCAAGAGACCTGGATGGGCCACCACCATTTCAATATTTTGTCTTCTTTTGGGCGTGTGGACAATATTTCTCTCTATTATTTCTATTTTGTATTGAAATTTTAGCAAAAACCTAGAATGGGGATATAATCTTGGACATGTGTAGCATTATAGCTGTAAAACCTCAATACATCTGGGGCTTAACTATCTCTTATGCTTAATGTATAGTGTGTAGGTGTGAAAGTGCTTGAGATTTTGACTGCAACACATGGGAGATGAATTTTTCTTCTTCCCTCTTCATAGACACCTGGGACCCATCCACACTACCCAAATATGGTGCTATTATTCCACTTTAAATGCCATGGTTACCTGCTGTAGAATCCTGGGACTTGTAGTCTGGTGGGGCATTGGAACACTGGCTGAGAATTCTAAATGCCCATCCTTCAACTACAACTCCCAGGATTCCATACACAGATCTGTGGCAGTTAAAGTGGAATAATACTGTGAAGTTGAAGGCTTTCATACTACATGGAATAATACTGCTCTAATTGTTTTTTTAATCACCATATTTTTTATTGATTTTTTTTCAAAAACATAATCTGACATAACTTTTATTACATAATAATTTGCATCTTACTATTTCCAAAGTTTCTTCCCCATCTCAAACTTCTTCATATTTAAATTTAAACTACTTTTTGAATATTATTTGTGTGTATGTGTGTGTTCAGATTCTTTTCACAGAGATTATAACAATAGCACACTACATGTCTAATAGTATATATCTTTGCATATAGGCTTGCCATATCCCGCCTGGGGGCGAGACTTTCCCGGTTTGGGGCGGGTCTGCACAGTCCTGCCCCGGTTTGGCCCCGCCCCCAGGATTCCCCCCCCCCCAGCGAGGCCCTGGAGGCGGCTCCATGATCGCGGAGTCCTCCAAGCCCTCCTTGGGGCTTGGGAGAGGCTGTCTCCCAGGCCCCAGGGAGGCCTTGGAAGCGGCTCCGTGATCGCAGAGTCCTCCAAGGCTTCGCTGGGGCTTGGGAGACGCTGTCTCCCAGGCCCCAGGGAGGTCTTGGACAAGGTTTTAAATGTAGGACCTTTTTTTTTAATTTCCTGGCAAGGAAATTAAAAAAAAAAATCCTACATTTTAAAACCTTGTCCTACATTTTTCCCGGTTTGGAGGTCCTCGGGGATGGCAACCTTATTTGCATAAGACTTTGGATCGAACATTCATATAGTTTATCCTTATTTTCTTTACATTTGAAAAGAAATGTAAATAAAAAAACAATACTGCTATACTATAATTGTGTAGTGTGGATGGGCATGTAAACTAAAAACCTGAAGCCAGGAAAAGTTACTTATTTTCAAAAACGGTTCTCAAATTCCCAGTACTCATGCCAGCTGGGAAAATTTTGGGAATTGTCAACAAAGGCTCTTACCAAGCACTATAGCTACTGGAGGAGTTCTAGCTCCATCCTGTTCACAGCGAGGGTTGGGATACATTTTTCATTTCTGTGTGCTGCAATTTTGATAACAACCAGGGTCCAATGCCATTAATTAATTAAGGAAAAGAAGGTGTATTTCCAAAGTATGTATTAAGCAGATGGACTGATTCTGTCAACTACAACTCTTTCTTGATGGCAAGATAGCTTATAACTAAAGGAACCCTGAGGGATGCCTGTCCAACTTTCCTTTGAAAACAAGAAGGGGAGGAATTCCACAAGCTCTACCAGCAATTTATTCTACCACCCATTGTGAGAAACAGCATCTGCTGGTCATGACTTGTGGCGTGTTGCAGATGTGCATAATATTGAAGACGAGGGATGGAAAGAATCTTTGAAGGCTTGGTGCATGTTTGTAAAATGGGCTTCCTGAATGTCAGGTAACCTTGAAATGCAAAATTATGGACAAAGCCTTGACGAGAAGCCCCTTTTCCATTTCCCTCAAGGATTTGAATACTCCAAAATAACTATTCCTCCTCCCTTGAGACTCACCATTTTTTGTCCCCCCAACATGACCATATAGTGGCCAGGGGAGGATAGGAAGCAGCCAAGGAACATCTCCCTGATAGTTGATGCACAGTTACGATGGGCTTGTCTACATGGGGTATATATGCTGAATTCCCCTAGGCTCATTGCATCCTGTTTACATGATGCAGAGCCAAAATCCTGAATCAGGCCTGGACTGTCTTTACAACAGTTTCATGCCATTCAGTCTTTCCTTCCCTTATCCCAAATTTAAAAATCTTAACCTTTGCTTCAAGTGTCCAGCTTTGTGTGCAGCCTTCCCATATGCTCCCAGTAAACTGCCTGCTGCCACCGCAGGAGGTGTGAGTCACTCTGAGGCCAGAATGAGGCACCCAGCATAGATAACGTGGCTGGGTGCCTTGCTATGACCTCAGTGGTGGCACTGGGTGTAGAAAGAAGATCATATGGGAAGGCAGTTGCCAATGGTCACTGTAGAGAAGGCTCAAGTAGTAGGGGAAATCAGGGCCAGAATATTCAGAAGTCAATGAAGATAAACCCTATGTTACTCCCTGGTACTTCTCAAGGGTAATAGCAAGTACATTTCTATTCTGCTTATTAGTGCACTTACGCACTTCCTAAGCGGTTTACAATGTGTAAGCCAATTGTCCCCAACAAGCTGTATACCCATTTTAGCAACCTAGGGAAGAATGCAAAACTGAGTGGACCCTGTAGCCCTGCTTGGGATCAAACTCAAAAACTTGTGGCTGTGAATGGATACAGTATCAGCCTTTAACCATTGCACCACCAGGGCTCCAGGGCCCCACCAGGGGTCCTCTGTAGGTCCTCGAGGATGGCATCATTATTGTGTGCTAGCTACCAGAACATAGCCAGGCCATGGTCAGCTTCCCTTGTTTCCCTGACATGACCAATTATTGAATGTTGAGATGGGAGAGACTGCACAGTTTTCAAAACCATTCAGACAGAGGAAGAAAGTTGAATAAATTATTATTTTCTATTCCCCTGTGGGAAAGAATTTTGAGTCATATCCCAGTTGAACACACCTTTGAGGGGGGGGGGGATCACTTGAATGTAATAAAAATAATACTGATATCCAGGAAGTCAACTAATACACATTTTTACTAGTAGCACACTGTGGCATATGGGATGTTGTTGTGTAAGTAAAGACTGAATTTTCAAAATGGGGATTGTATATACTCAGTGACAATTGGTGGCAATCACATTACTGGAATGGGAGTTCCCTTTTGCTGGCATTCAGCTGTATCTTGGCTATGGACTGCAACTTCCAAAATTGGTAGAAGTGTTCTCAAAAACAACTTTTTAAGCTCTGAAAGGATCATGTGTGATGATAGTGTCTTCTTTTATCTGTGTTGTTGTGTACCTTCAAGGTATTTTTGATTTATGGAAGCCTAAGGCAAACCTGTCACCAAGTTTTCTTGACAAGATTTGCTTTTGTCCCCTTCTGGGGCTGAGAGTGTGGCTTAAGGCCATCCAGTGGGCTTCCATGGCCAAGCATGGATTTGAACTCTGTTCTTCAAGAGTCCTAGCCCAACAATCAAATGACTGCACCATACTGATTTGCAGGGTCTTCAATACACTATGATTATTGGCCAGTTAATATGGCGGCTGATCCATAATGACAAAAGTGCATGGACCTCAGGACAAAAAAAGAGCTGCCTCCAGTGAGAATTCCAAGCAGGTGATGAAGGATTCTAGCATTAAACCTGAAGTGAAAGAAATATATCTCCAGGAAAAAGCTGTGAACTGGCATGATGTGCGTGCACACTACTGCAGATGGTGGCATCTGTGTTGAGCTTCGACTATCCCTTGCCTTGGACCAGAAATGAAACCAAGAATTCTCAGGCAATAATTCTACATTACTCAAAATGATCTACTTCTAATTTGATACTTTCCAATTTTTCCCTGTACATATGCTGTTGTATTTAGGGATTTTAGCTCCAAGACAAGGCATAAAAACATTGCATGTTCATATTTAACTGAAGTGCCTTAGAAAGAGGATGGGATTATCAATGGTTCAACTATGCAGTTGGTAAAGATGTCTCACTGGTTATGGCTCTCGTGCTGAAGAAAAAAGATATAATATAGACTTCCTCTTCTATTCCAATATTATATATATATATATATATATATATATATATATATATATATATAATAACCTCTGGAATCTCCTGATGTTGCTGTTATGAACAGTTTTTTTATATACCCTGAGTAAAAATGCATGATTGTTATCTGATGTTATTTTAATTTGTCTGCCCTATTTTGTTGAATGTTAACATGAACTAATATGTATTATTTAATTATTTTGTAGCATGTGCGCCATAGGCAGATTTATTTTATCTATTTTGTATGTACAGTGCTGTGTAAATTTACAGTTTATATAAATAAAGCTTAATAATAATAATAATAATAATAATAATAATAATAATAATAGTGTCAATAAAGTTGCAGGGCTGAGAATGGGCTCATCCATAAAGATTTTGGTGTACAAAGGGCAACGTATTGTTGAAACCACTCCAGGGCCTCCACGACCTTAATCCAGCCTTGTAGAGTCATCCTAGATCAGACCTTTCAGATGACCTGTCAGGTCAGTTCTAATGCTACAACTCTACGATTTCAAAATGAGAAAGATCCACTCATTATATTCTCAGTGGACAAAGAATGTGAGAAACCTATCTATCCCACTTCTGCTCTCAGTTTATTCCCTTCAAGGGATTGTAACGACATGGGTAAATACAGATAGTAGTAAAAGGCCTGATATTTCTGTGTCTGATTGCTAGCCACAACCTGCTGGCAGTGGAATTAGAAACAGCCTGTACACCCTGCTTGCTATTTGGCTGACAAAATACTAACAGAGCAAATTATAGGTTGTTATTCATTTTGCAATCCAGCTCTTGGGAACTTGTCTTTTGTAGCAAGGTCTGTCATTCTCCAAATCTCTCAGTGGGTTGGGTATTGGTCAGTGCTGCCTCCAACACAGGCCAAGGTGAAGAGAAGGAAGGAAGACAGGGATGGAACTTTGTATCTTTTGTGACAGCTGGGTACTTAGTTCACCTTTTCCTAGTAGTGCCTGGTCATTAGGAAGATCACTATCTTTAGCCCCAGCATTCCTACCTGCTGGTGCTGCTGTTTAACTAAACCGGAACTCCAACTGGGGAAAATGGGCTACTTTTGGGGAGGGGAAAACTAATATCAACTCTAAACAGTATAGTACTATGTTTGATGAGAAATATACACAGTGTTCCTTGTTAAATAGTTATATCTATTTAATTTTTGACCCCAGGGCTTGTTAGCAAAACCTTTCAAACAGGCTGTTCATTAAAAAGAATATCAAAGCGCCCAGTCTATAATATATTATGGACAATATTAAAACCAAATGTAGGAAGTACTTGTAGGTATATTTCACTATTTAAAAAAAACAACACCAATACATTATTTTTAAAAATCTCTGTTCAGTTAAAAAAAGAAACAATGACAAAAAAACAGACAGAACAAAAAACAAAAACAAAAGCACTCACAAAGAAATGTATCCTAAACAAATAGAATATTAAACACATAAAAAAGCATCCAACTTATTCCAACAAAAAGTGTATAGCTCTATATACTAAACATATCCTTTTTACCAAATGACTTCTAAATTCTAAAATCTTTTAATGTAATTCATTAAATGTGTAATTCATTAAATGTAATGCAATTCATTAAACCATTTAATGTAAATTATTTATTTAATCACTTGATATAGTTTATTTAATGTAAATTAAAGTATAAAGCCATACCCTCCAATTCTTCTGCTTTGGCAGGGACAGTCCCAATTAATCCTCTACCATCCCATTTTTTCAGTTGCTTTAAAATGTTCCATTTCTGTCCCCTCCTCCCACTCTCGCTCTTTCTTTTCAACTTGCTTGCTGGAAACTAAGGGCTATACAGATTGCCCCTAAGGGGTGGCATGCAACCACCCTTTTGCAGGCCAGATTGGGGCCATGGCAACCTCACGCCATGGTCCCTATTTGGCCTCTGGAGAGCGCAAAAAGTGGTTCCTTTTTGTGCCTTTCAAAGGGCATCATAGCCATGGCAGCACGGCTCTATGGTGCCCCTTAAGCATGGCATCATGTCGCCATGGTGCTGTCTGATAAGATCTGTCTGTTACAGTTACAATCTGCAGCTATCTGGGAGGGAATTGGCAGTGCGATAATCTCCACAATTTCCGGTGTCCTGTTACACATCTTCACAATTCAATAACCTGGTTTTTTTAGTTCATCTGCTACATTGCAAGGTATACACAAAGTTATGTTGTGTAAAAGGTAATATCGGATTCTGGCAATTCTTTACATCACTAGAAAAAAAATTCAAGTGACAGTCTGACTTGCCACATATTACTGAGGGAAAAGTTAATAGCAGCACAATGACAATCGTTTTGCAAATAGAGGTTGAGTCTCCCTTATCCAAAATGCTTGGGACCAGAAGTGTTTTTAATTTCAGATTTTGGGGGGATTTTTTGAATATTTGCATATACATAATGAGATATCTTGGAAATGGAAGCCAAGTCTAAACATGAAATTCATTAATATTTACTATGCAGCTTATACATATAGTTTGAAAGTAATTTTGTAATAAGTTTAAAAAAAATTGCATGAAAAAAGTTTGTGTACACTGAACCATCAGTAAGCAAAGGTACTACTGTCTCAGCCACCCATGTGGACAATTTTGGATTTTGCATTATTTCAGATTTCAGAATTCCTGATATAGGAGACTGAACCTTTAGCATACGAGTGATAATATTGTTCTTCCTCCTCCTGTTGTTAGTACTGCTGATCCTGAAGGTTCAGCTACTATCAGTTTAATAAATAAAATGATAGTTTATATAAACAGTATGATACAATCAATATGTCTGCTGGTGTGGGATGAAAACAGTTTAGTTAGCATTATACCTTTTTCTTCAGTCTGAAAGAGAAAACATGTTTTCCAGCTTGATCACTGTAGAAATCACACACGGCCTCCAAAATCTTTGTATTTGTTGTTTGCCCTTCAAGTTGTTTCTGACTTATGACCCCATAATGGGATTATCTTGGCAAATTTTGTTCACAGGGCTTTGTCATTGCTTTTCTCTGAATAATAATAATAATAATAAATATTTATTTATATCCTGCCTCTTCCACTTTGAGGATCGAGGCAGGTAATAGCAAAGTTAATACAATATACAACAATAAAAACAACAAGCCCCACAAGACCCCGACCCAACCGTCCCTCCCAACTATAAAATTAAACAGTAAAAGATGGTTAAAAAGTACATAACAATACATCAAAATTAAAAAACAAACCACAAATAAGAAAAATAATGAAAGGAGGGGGATTAAAATGGTTCTGGACATTATCAATCGGGGAAGGCCTGCCGGAAGAGAAAGGTTTTTGTCGCCTTTTCAAAAGCCTCGAGAGAGGATAATTGGCGAATCTCTTCCAGCAGGTCATTCCAGGTTTTTGGAGCGGTGACAGAGAAGGACCTCCTAAAGCTCACTGCCAGTCTGGTCTTTCTAGATTGTAAGAGGTTTTCCCCAGAGGATTGGAGTGTGCAGGAAGGATTGTATAGGAGGAGGCGTTCTTTCAAGTAGACTGGACCCAGGCCATGTAGGGCTTTATAGGTGATAACCAACACCTTGTACTGTGCCCAGAAGCTAATAGCCAGCCAATGTAGTGATTTTAAAATAGGTGTAATATGGTCGAACTTGGATTTTCCGGCGACCAGTCTGGCTGCCATGTTTTGTATCAATTGGAGCTTCCGGACGTGGCACAAAGGTTGCCCCATTTAGAGCGCATTGCAGAAATCAAGACGAGAGGTTACTAGAGTATGTACAACCGTTTCTAGGTCCCGCTGCTCCAGGTAGAGGCACAACTGGCATATCAGCCGAAGCTGATAACAGGCACTCCTGGCTGTCACATCAATCTGAGAAGACAGTTGAAGTGATTAATCCAGGAGCACCCCCAAGCTGTGGATGCAGTTTTTCAGGGGAAGTGTGACCCCATCTAGAACTGGTGAACTTATCTCCATACTTGGATTGGGGTTACCTATCACGAGTACCTCCGTTTTATTTGGATTCAGCTTAAGTCTATTTTCCCTCATCCAATCCATTACCAAGTTCAGGCAGTCATTCAGGGGGGAAATGCCCTCCTTGGTCACTGAAACAGTCCAAGACATAAAGAAATAAATTTGGGTGTCATCAGCGTACTGATAACACCCCGCCCCATGTCTCTGGATGATCTCACCCAGCGGCTTCATGTAAATTTTAAACAGCATGGGGGACAGAATGGCGCCCTGAGGGATACCAGATATCAGCTCTCCCGTAGAGGAGCAACTGTCCCCCAGCATTACCATCTGGAATCTGCCTGAGAGGTAGGAACGTAGCCACTGCAAAGCAGAGCCAGCGATTCCCAACTCTCTCAGGCATTCCAGAAGGATACCATGGTCTATGGTATCGAAAGCCACTGAGATGTCCAAGAGCACCAACAGGGCCACACTTCCCCTGTCACTGCAAAGACGGAGATGGGAGAGCATGACTTGCTCAAGGTTACCTAGTGGGTTTCCATGGTTGAGCAGGGATTTCAACCCTGGTTGACAGAGTCATAGTTCGACATTCAAATCACTATGTCACACTGGCTTGCATCCCTGGAATAAGTGAATCAAGTCTATAGGTATGGATTAAAATTTATTTTTAGCTCTTCACTGAGTTCTGTTTGCTTGAGTTAGTTTAAGTCCAAGTGGCTTGGCTGGCAAATACTACCAATGTAATTCTCTTGCCATCTCTTGATATTTGATACTTTGGGAAAGCTCTCGTACAAGGAAGTGTGTGTATGTGTGTGTGTGATATAGTGCAACCAGACCAGAGAGGAGGGACTTGCCATTCTGCAAGGTCTCCTATTTTCTGTTCTGACTCCTGCCGATGAAGCTGCAGGCTGTTCTGTCTGTCCCTGGTTTCCTGTGTCTGGATTGGTTTGAGGTCGAGAGTGGTTTCCTGTTTCTTTGAAGCTCAGGCTTGCTCTAATTGAAAAGACATGTCTTGCAAATATGTGTCCAGTATGGTTAAAAAGCAGTCCAATGCTCAGTGCTGATAGCCTCTAAGTAAATGGAGAAGCCTCTGAAGGATAATTAATTATAGGAAATGACTGAGTTAATGTCTGAAGTGATGAGCAAAATTCCTCCATTTCTCCTGAGATGGCTTGGAAGGATTACTGGCCTTTGGTAAGATGTGGAGGAAACCAGGACAAATAAGAAAAATTAATGGAAGCAGAGCAAAGGACTAACTCTTTCCAGTTGTACTGCAGCTGATTGGTGTCTACAAAGAGAATGAAAAGATTAGTCTCTAGGTTAATGGTACACATTCTTCAGTGCAAAAGGACCACTGAGAATATTTTCCAAATTCATACCATAATTGAAGAGGATGGCTTTGAAAGGAGGGAAGGTCATGGTGTGAAGTGGTTTCAGGAGCACTTAAGGCAGCCAATTGAGGGATTTTGTGGTGCGAGCATTTTTCCTAAAGCAAGGAAGTTCTGTTCTGGAGGAGATCTGACCTGAGCAGCCAATTGGTTTGAAACATGAAATTTTGGACAACAGAATGTATGAGTGAGCATACAAACATGCAGATGCATACACAGGAATTTTCTTCATGATCCTCATGCCTCTGAATTTATAAAACTTCTTACAAGTGACACATTTTATAGTTCTCAGTCTTCTTCATTAACTCATGGCAAAATGAGATTAAAGCAAACATCACATTCTTAAGGTTTAATCAACTCTAGTCAACCAGAACTTTAGAAGGTCATATGCAGGTGCCTTCATTTTTCAAAGGCTAAAAGATTATACTAGGTCACATAAGAACTGTATATGACAATGCACAGCAGATTTAGTAATAATTATAATTTGAATAGAAATGCAATGCATGTTACCCTGCTGGAGCAAGTTATGACTAATGGTGCATCTACACTGTAGAAATAATGCAGCTTGACACCGCATGGCCCCATCCTACAGAATCTTGGAATTTGGAATCTCTTTTCTGCAGTTTGAATCTGTTGTTCTGGGTTCTATTCTCTTGAGCTGCAGCAAACTAACTTGCTCCAACTTCAGTATGACATCCTTTCAATATTTAAACAGAGCTATCATATCACCTTTTAACCGTCTCTTCTCCAGATTAAATATACCTGACTCCCTAAGTCACTCCTTATAGGGCATGGTTTCCAAACCGTCACCATTTTGGTCATCCTCCTCTGGACACACTCCTGCTTATCAACATTCTTCTTGAATTCTGGTCTCCAGAACTGGATGCATTATCCTAGGTGAGGCCTGACCAAAGCAGAATAGAGTGGTACTTTTACCTCCCCCGATCTAGACATTGTACCTCTATTGATGCAGCCTAGAATCACATTGGCTTTTTTAACTGCCACATCACACTGTTGACTCATGTTTAACTTTTGGTCTACTAGGACTCCTAGATCCCTTTCACATGTATTGTTGTCAAGCCAAGTGTCCCCCCACCATCTTATATCCATGAATTTCGTGTGTTGTATCCTACATTTCTCCCTGTTGAAATTCATTTTGTTAGTTTTGGCCCAGCTTTCTAATGTATTAAGGTCAAATTGAATTTTGATCCTGTCCTCAGGGGTATTAGCTACTCCTCCTAATTTGGTGTCATCTGCAAATTTCATAGCATGCCTTTTATTCCATCATCCAAGTTACTGATAAATATTTTGAATAGCAGTGGGCCCAGGACAGAACCCTATGGCACCCCACTGGTCATTTCTCTACATGAAGAGAAGCCATTGGTATGTCATAAACAGGATCTTGTTTTCTGGTTTAAAACTGAAAGGTAGTCAGTAATGACTCATCATGAGTAAACTTGTGTTACAAGAGAGCACATTTGTTCATCTATCCTTATAATCTACAAAGTTTTATATGGCTCAGGCCCAGGTTATATGAAGCACCATATTCTTACGTATGAGTCATCTTGGATTTTGAGATCTTTGGGGAGCTCCTTTTCTCCATCCCATCACCCTTACATTCAAATCTAGTAACGACACAGAAAAGGGCCTCTGAGTGTTTGCTCCCAGGCTTTGAAATTAACTTCTATTGGAAGGTGAAACTTCTTGATTTCAATAGGTTTTTGGGAATGGTTTATGCTTTTAAATGCATATCCATTTAAAAAAAGCTATAAATATGGACCATGCAGCACATTATTAACAGTTTTTAAATTTATTAATATTTTCATTATATTTTAAGTTTTGTATGGTTTTAGTAATGTGATTTTTTAAATATCAAATTTTTAAAAAAAAAATCCGAGCGATAAAAACGCAAGAATGAATGAATGAATGAATGAATGGTGCATGTCTTCAAGTCATTTCTGACTTAGGCCACTGCAAGGTGAACCTATCCAGGGTTTTCTTGGCAAAATTTGCTCAGAGAGGTTTGTCTTGTCTTCTTTGAGGCTGAGAAAGTGCGACATCTACTGGGTTTCCATGGTGGATTTGAACCCTGGTCTCTAGAGTCATAGTTCATCACTTAAGTCATAATTCTATGCTGGCTCCAAATCAATTAATCAATCAGTGAATCAATGTATATATTTTATGTTATTGTTTGAAAAGTATTGTGATTGCCCCTCCTTACAACAAGCAGTAACACTAACAACCTTGTGTTTAATATATTGTCACCAAGCTCTATTCCTCACCACCATGGATTAAAGCAATTTAAGGAATGTTTTTGTACCAATGAAAAGCGAGCATTTCTGTATGAGCCTCTGCCCCCCTCCAACACCATCTCTTTCTCTGTCAATGTCAGGATTTCACTGTGAAAACAGCACCCATCCTGGTGGACAGTACAAGAAGTGTGTGGTAAGCTTATGGAACCACAGAATGGAATTAGATTCTTCATGTATGGCCCATGATTTCTTCAAGGACGTAGCGGTGGGGGGGGGTTTGGGGGTCGGAACCCCCCTATTCAGGTCCTGGGGGCGTTCAAGCTCCTTCCTCCCCCCTCCCCTCCATAAAACCACGGCGAGGGAACAGAGGAAAGACAAAAGAAAAGTTCCTCTTTCCCTCTGCTCCGTGGCTTAATGAGGGGGGAGAGAGGAGGAAGAGAGGGAGGGGGAGAGAGACAGAAGAGAGAAGAGAGAGAAGGAGTCCCTATGACTCGCTTTCGTTCCTTCAGATCCGGCTTCCACCCTCCTCCTCCTCCCCCCCTTCCTCCCTCAGGGAGAAACTGAAGAAAAGAAGGAAAGGTGACTCTAATTTTTGACTGTTAAATCCATTAAACATATAGAATAATATAATAATAATAATATAATATAATAATAATAATATAATAATAAATAATAATATAATAATATCGCTTACCCAAAGTGCTGAGGAAGATGTATTTTGGATTTTGAGTTTTTCAGATTTGGGTATATTAATACCAGTATTATGTCTAATGGGATATTATACTGGGAGATGGGATCCATGATGTTTTCATATGCATCTCATAGACATAGACGAAGGTAATTTAATGCACAATATTTTTAAAATAATGTTGTGCTTCTGCATACTGAGCTTCAGCAAAACCCTGAGACCACTAAGCCTTGTATAATTCAATCATTCATCATGATCTAAACCTTCAGGATTTCCAAGTTTCCTTGAGTTGGGGGCAGACCAGATGCTCTCAGGGTCAGTTTGGGGTTTTGGAAGTCCAGAGAAAGGAGACTCAGACTCTACTCTGGACATTTTCTCCAGAAATGGACTCATGTTTCAAAAACAGTCATTTCTGGATTTTTGCAACAACAAAAAAGAGTGGGTCTGATGCAAAAAGGCAAAGCGTTCCTTCCAGCCTTGTTTTTTCTCTTTTTAAAAGACAAATAGAATAAAATACAGTTAGCTGGCTTTTTTTTTCAGCATGTCAATGGGAATGCTTTGATGGAGAGTTCTGCATGGCAGAATGGGGTTGGACTGGATGGCCTTCGTGGGGTCTCTTCTAACTCTATGTTTTTATATTAATAATTAATATATGGAATCAATCTAAGATGATGAATCGTGGCTGTGGAATCTATAGGCACTGCTCCAGGCAATGCTGGACTGCAGCCCCACATCATCCAGGAGCACCACAGATGATGGGAACTGCAGTTTTAATAAGGCTGCACACTGCAGAAATAAATCCAGTTCGACACTGCTTTAATGCTATGGAAACTCCTGCGATTTCCTGACAAAGAATGCTAATGTCTCACAAAACTACAATATCCAGATATTGTGTTGTTGTTATTTTCTTATATCCCGCCTTTCTCCCAATATACAGACTCAAGGTGGTGATTTTCCAGTAGCATTAATCTAAGTATATCTTTCTACAAGTAGATGGACACTCCATAACATAATTTGTTGAGGATGCTTTGACTGGGAGTTCCTGCAATGGCAGAATGGGTTGGACGGATCAGGGCCATCTTGGGGTCTCTTCTAACTCTATGATTCCATGATTCTGTAGCACTCGGAGCCTACTGTGATTTTAATAGTTTTTAAATGTATAAAGGTATAACGTCTTAAATGTAAGCCAGCACTGATGGACTATTGCACTATAATTTTTTATTGATTGATTTTTATACCTGCCTCTCCCAAAATAGGATTCTCTTAAAGGGGTTTGTTTACTATAAAAAGAAAAGAACTATAATGGCTTGGAATTAAAATTATGGTAGATGATAGAAATAGGATAAGATAGATAGATAGATAGATAGATACATAGGTAGGTCTTGGAATTAAAAGGTGTGTGTATGTGTGCGTCTCAAAATTAAAAATCCCTCTTGGAACGTGGAATGAATGTGTGGATGCCAGCCTGGGTTCGTAGCTCAGCTCAGATGTTGGAATACAGTGTCTCAAAGCATGAGCAGAGTGTCCTCTAGCAAGAACAGAGTGGCTGCCGCCTCATTGCTTGAGCAGCTGCACTTTGCTTTATCGAGCTGATTTATCTGATGTAAACACCTTCAGAGAAGGACTCAGTTTTGCATCTGCACTGAAAAAATAATCCAGTTTGATGCCATTTTAATTGCCCTTGGCTCCAGTTTTGGAAATGCTGGGATTTGTAGTTCCCAAGATTCCAAATTGCACGAAGCCATAACGGAAGTTAAAGTGGTGCCATCAAGGTGTCGCGGGTAAACGCTCGACCCTCTTTTTGTGTCTTGGGGGGGCTCTTAGCCTCTCAAAATGGTGGCACTTAGTCTTGACCCCCCCCCTTCCCAAAATCCTGGCTACGTCCTTGTTTCTTCCTATAGGAGAATACATGAATGTTAGCTTTTACAATGCCTCCGGTTGTAGGCATCTAGACACATATAGATCTAGCATCTTTAACATAACTCTTGATATGATCCCCCCCCCCGCTTTTTTTTAGAAATGATGAGCACTGAAGGGACTGCAGGCCCCATCATCCAGGAGCACACAGACTGATGGGAAACTGCAGTTTAATAAGGGCTGCACACTGCAGAAATAATCCAGTTCGACACTGCTTTAATGCTATGGAAAATCCTGCGATTTCCTGACAAAGAAATGCTAAATGTCTCACAAAACTACAATATCAAGATATGTGGTTGTTGTTATTTTCTTATATCCCGCCTTTTCTCTCCCAATATACAGACTCAAGGTGGTGATTTTCCATAGCATAATCTAGTATATCTTTCTACAATGTAGATGGACACCTCCATTAATAATTTGTTGAGGATGCTTTGACTGGGAGTTCCTGCAATGGCAGAATGGGGTTGGACTGGATTCAGGGCCATCTTGGGGTCTCTTCTAACTCTATGATTCCAATGATTCTGTAGGCACTTCGGAGCCTACTGTGCATTTTAATAGTTTTAAATGTATAAAGGTTATAACGTCTTAGAATGTAAGCCATGGCACTGATGGACTATTGCACTAAATTTTTTATTGATTGATTTTATACCCTGCCTTGTCGCCCA
The DNA here is from genome assembly GCF_019175285.1 of Sceloporus undulatus. Taxonomy (NCBI): domain Eukaryota; kingdom Metazoa; phylum Chordata; class Lepidosauria; order Squamata; family Phrynosomatidae; genus Sceloporus; species Sceloporus undulatus. The sequence continues at coordinate 358,109,359 of NC_056522.1, read as the reverse complement.
AAATAGGATTCTCTTAAGGGGTTTGTTTATTAAAAAGAAGGAACGTTATTGGCTTGTTAAAATTTGGTAGATGTGATAGATAGATAGTAGATGTAGATCGATACATAGGATGGTCTTGGATTAAAGGTGGTGTAGGTGTGCGTCTCAAAATTAAAAATCCCTCTTGGAGTGGGAATGATGTGGTGGATGCAGCCTGGGTTGCTAGCTCAGCTCAGATGTTGGAATACGTGTCTCAGCATGAGCAGAGTGTCTCTCGAGCAAGAACGAGTGGCTCGCGCTCATTGCTTGCAGCAGCTTGCACTTTGCTTTATCGAGCTGATTTATCTGATGTAAACACCTTCAGAGAAGGACTCAGTTTGCATCTGCACTGAACAAAATAATCCAGTTTGATGCCATTTTAAATTGCCCTTGGCTCCATGTTGTGAAATGTGGGATTTGTAGTTCCCAAGATTCCATTGCACAAGCCATAACGGAAGTTAAAGTGGTGCCATCAAGGTGTCGCGGGTAAACGCTCGACCCTCTTTTTGTGTCTTGGGGGGGCTCTAGCCTCTCAAAAATGGTGGCACTTAGTCCCTTTGCCACCCCCCCTCCCAAAATCCTGGCGCTACGTCCGTGTTTCGTCTT